>NC_092732.1:34872621-34905988 GCF_047496885.1 Scyliorhinus torazame | reverse complement strand
GGAGGGGGTGTAGGGGGCTGGAGGAGGTTACAGAGATAGGAGGGGGTGTAGGGGCTGGAGGAGGTTACAGAGATAGGGAGGGGGTGTCGAGGCTGGCGGATGTTACAGAGATAGGGAGGGGGGAGTAGGGGGCTGGAGGAGGTTACAGAGATAGGGAGGGGGGTGTAGGGGGCTGGAGGACGTTACAGAGATAGGGAGGGGGTGTCGAGGCTGGAGGATGTTACAGAGATAGGGAGGGGGTGTCGAGGCTGGAGGAGGTTACAGAGATAGGGAGGGGGTGTAGGGGCTGGAGGAGGTTACAGAGATAGGGAGGGGGTGTCGGGGCTGAAGGAGGTTATAGAGATAGGGAGGGGGTGTTGGGGCTGGAGGAGGTTACAGAGATAGGGAGGGGGTGTAGGGGCTGGAGGAGGTTACAGAGATAGGGAGGGGGTGTCGAGGCTGGCGGATGTTACAGAGATAGGGAGGGGGTGTCGGGGCTGAAGGAGGTTATAGAGATAGGGAGGGGGTGTTGGGGCTGGAGGAGGTTACAGAGATAGGGAGCGGGGGTAGGGGCTGGAGGAGGTTACAGAGATAGGGAGGGGGTGTAGGGGCTGGAGGAGGTTACAGAGATAGGGAGGGGGTGTCGGGCTGAAGGAGGTTATAGAGATAGGGAGGGGGTGTCGAGGCTGGAGGATGTTACAGAGATAGGGAGGGGGTGTAGGGGCTGGAGGAGGTGTAGGGGCTGGAGGAGGTTACAGAGATAGGGAGGGTGTGTAGGGGCTGGAGGAGGTTACAGAGATAGGGAGGGGGTGTAGGGGCTGGAGGAGGTGTAGGGGCTGGAGGAGGTTACAGAGATAGGGAGGGTGTGTAGGGGCTGGAGGATGTTACAGAGATAGGGAGGGGGTGTAGGGGGCTGGAGGAGGTTACAGAGATAGGGAGGGGGTGTAGGGGGCTGGAGGAGGTTACAGAGATAGGGAGGGTGTGTAGGGGCTGGAGGAGGTTACAGAGATAGGGAGGGGGTGTAGGGGCTGGAGGAGGTTACAGAGATAGGGAGGGGGTGTATGGGCCGAAGGAGGTTATAGAGATAGGGAGGGGGTGTCGAGGCTGGAGGATGTTACAGAGATAGGGAGGGGGTGTAGGGGCTGGAGGAGGTGTAGGGGCTGGAGGAGGTTACAGAGATAGGGAGGGTGTGTAGGGGCTGGAGGAGATTACAGAGATAGGGAGGGGGTGTAGGGGGCTGGAGGAGGTTACAGAGATAGGGAGGAGGTGTATGGGCTGAAGGAGGTTATAGGTTACAAATTCACGTTTGCTACATTACAAACAAGCAGTCCCAGCTATCAAGCCAGCTGACATACGCCATCAATACAGCAAAACACAGACAGCAGTCCAGGTCAGCCAGGAAGGATGACATCAAGAATCGCTACACAAGCATCGAAAAAACACGCCCGCCGCAATTCCCATTGTCGGACTCTCCCGGAGTTCTCCCGACGTAGCGGGTGTGGCAGGTGCAAAACGCCCAAGTCTCTGGTCATGATCACAATGTGTTTGCGGGAGCTTTCCGAATGCCGATTAGCACGGCCGCACAGCGGTTAGCACCGTTGCTTCACAGCGGCAGGATTCGATTCCCGGCTTGGGTCACTGTCTGTGCGGAGTCTGCACGTTCTCCCCCGTGTGTGCGTGGGTTTCCTCCCGGTGCCCCGGTTTCCTCCCACAAGTCCCGAAAGACGTGCTGTGAGGTGAATTGGACATTCTGAATTCTCCCTCCGTGTACCCGAACAGGCGCCGGAATGTGGCGACGAGGGGATTCTCACAGTAACTTCATTGCAGTGTTAATGTAAGCCGACTTGTGACACCAATAACGATCATTTTGAGCTGGTGCATTTCCGACATTACAACAGTGACTATACTTCAAGACGTTGCACAGTTGCTATAAAGTGCTTTGCGACATCTGTTGGTTGTGAATGTATGGGGGGGGGGCGGGGTTTGCACAAGAATTTTAGTGCTCCTGGTATTTTGTTAAACTTGATGGTGGAAATTTTTACTTGAATTAAACTAGAATAAATAAAGTCCAAATCAGACAACAGAGTGATTTGACCATTTGAACACCTCTTGGTTCTTTCAGCACAAGGACACTGACGGCTTTCACAAGGACATGACAATCGCAACTTCCACACTTCAATAGCAAAACGAGAAAGCCACTTTACCCTATACATTCATGAACTTTGGACTCATACATATCATTTGGTATTGTGTAATCATCACTGGCATCATAACTGGTACGTGTCATCAGTTATCAACCTATTTTGTTCAATTTTCTTCAACACTGTTCAGAAAATATGTAACACGAAAAAAGGGGGGATGTGGTGATATGCATCACTGTAAATACACAAGGGGTTAATGTGAATACACTACAACTAAGTAAACACTAGAGGGAGCACCGGCGATGTGATGACATGCAGACATACAGCTAATGAACACATAGAATAGGACACGACCAATGGGCAGTCAAGACACCCAGAGGTGGCAGTACCACAAGGGGGCATGACACAACCCATATATAAGTAAAGGGCACACATGCTCTGTCTCTTTCCACAGGCGACACTCAGAGAGACAGGGGCAGATCAGGAAGCATCACACCCACCACATGGCTTAGAGCAGACTGGTTAGTTAGTCTGAGTTACTGCAGCAAGATTAGCAGGAGAGTCGAACTCAAGTAGGAGAATTGTTAACTGTTCAATAAACGTGTTAAACCTGTCTCCAAGTCTGAACCTTCCTTTGTCAGAGCAGACATCACGGAATCAGCTTATGCTACATGAAGAAGCAGAACACAACAGGAGGGAGGTGTTGAGTTTTGCTCTGCCCTGCAGTCTGGGGAGCAAGGCTGCTCTGAGAGAGAGAGGGAGAGAGAGAGGGAGGGAGGGAGAGAGGGAGAGGGAGAACAAAGAACAAAGAAAATTACAGCACAGGAACAGGCCCTTCGGCCCTCCCAGCCTGCGCCGATCCTTTATCTAAACCTATCGCCTATTTTCCAAGGATCTACTTCCCTCTGTTCCCCGCCCGTTTATATATCTGTCTAGATGCATCTTAAATGATGCTATCGTGCCCGCCTCTACCACCTCCGCTGGCAAAGCGTTCCAGGCACCCACCACCCTCTGCGTAAAAAACCTTCCACCCACATCTCCCTTAAACTTTTCCCCTTGAAATCGTGACCCCTTGTAATTGACACCCCCACTCTTGGAAAAAGCTTGTTGCTATCCACCCTGTCCATACCTCTCATAATTTTGCAGACCTCAATCAGGTCCCCCTCAACCTCCGTCTTTCCAACGAAAACAATCCTAATCCACTCAACCTTTCTTCATAGCTAGCACCCTCCATACCAGGCAACATCCTGGTGAACCTCCTCTGCACCCTCTCTAAAGCATCCACATCCTTCTGGTAACGTGGCGACCAGAACTGCACGCAGTATTCCAAATGTGGCCTAACCAAAGTCCTATACAACTGTAACATGACCTGCCGACTCTTGTACTCAATACCCAGTCCGATGAAGGCAAGCATGCTGTATGCCTTCTTGACCACTCTATCGACCTGCGTTGCCACCTTCAGGGTACAATGAACCTGAACTCCCAGATCTCTCTGTACATCAATTTTCCCCAGGACTCTTCCATTGACCGTATAGTCCGCTCTTGAATTAGATCTTCCAAAATGTATCACCTCGCATTTGCCTGGATTGAACTCCATCTGCCATTTCTCTGCCCAACTCTCCAATCTATCTATATTTTGCTGTATTCTCTGACAGTCCTCCTCGCTATCTGCAACTCCGCCAATCTTAGTATCATCTGCAAACTTGCTAATCAGACCACCTATACCTTCGTCCAGATCATTTATGTATATCACAAACAACAGTGGTCCGAGCACGGATCCCTGTGGAACACCACTAGTCACCTTTCTCCATTTTGAGACACTCCCTTCCACCACTACTCTCTGTCTCCTGTTGCCCAGCCAGTTCTTTATCCATCTAGCTAGTACACCCTGGACCCCATACGACATCACTTTTTCCATCAACCTGCCATGGGAAACTGTATCAAACATCTTACTGAAGTCCATGTATATGACATCTACAGCCCTTCCCTCATCAATTAACGTTGTCACTTCCTCAAAGAATTCTATTAGGTTTGTAAGACATGACCTTCCCTGCACAAAACCATGCTGCCTATCACTGATAAGTCTATTTTCTTCCAAATGTGAATAGATCCTATCCCTCAGTATCTTCTCCAACAGTTTGCCTACCACTGACGTCAAGCTCACAGGTTTATAATTCCCTGGATTATCCCTGCTACCCTTCTTAAACAAAGGGACAACATTAGCAATTCTCCAGTCCTCCGGGACCTCACCCGTGCTCAAGGATGCTGCAAAGATATCTGTTAAGGCCCCAGCTATTTCGTCCCTCGCTTCCCTCAGTAACCTGGGATAGATCCCATCTGGGCCTGGGGACTTGTCCACCTGAATGCCTTTTAGAATACCCAAAACTTCCGCTTCCTTATGCCGACTTGACCTAGAGTATTTAAACATCCATCCCGAGCCTCAACATCCGTCATGTCCCTCTCCTTGGTGAATACCGATGCAAAGTACTCATTAAGAATCTCACCCATTTCCTCTGACTCCACGCATAAATTCCCTCTTTTGTCTTTGAGTGGGCCAATCCTTTCTCTAGTTACCCTCTTGCTCCTTATATACGAATAAAAGGCTTTGGGATTTTCCTTAACCCTGTTAGCCAAAGATATTTCATGACCCCTTTTAGCCCTCTTTATTGCGCGTTTGAGATTTGTCCTACTTTCCCGATATTCCTCCAAAGCTTCATCAGTTTTAAGTCGCCTCGAGCTTATGTATGCTTCCTTTTTCATCTTAGCTAGTCTCACAATTCCACCCGTCATCCATGGTTCCCTAATCTTGCCATTTCTATCCCTCATTTTCACAGGGATATATCTGTCTTGCACTCTAATCAACCTTTCAAGGGAGAGGGAGGGAGAGAGGGAGAGAGAGAAGGAGAGGGAGGGAGAGAGGGAGAGAGAGAGAGAGAGAGAGAGGGAGGGAGCGAGATGGAGGAAGGGAGAGGAAGAGAGAGAGAGAGAGGGGGGGAGAGAGAGGGAGGGAGGGAGGGAAGGAGGGAGAGAGGGAGGGAGAGAGAGGGAGCGAGAGGGAGGGAGGGAGAGGAAGGGAGGGAGGGAGAGAGAGAGGGAGGGAGGTGGAGATAGGGAGGGAGGGAGAGGGAGAGAGCGAGTGGGAGGGAGAGGGAGGGAGGGTGAGGGAGGGAGAGAGGGAGAGGGAGAGAGAGAGGGAGGGAGAGGGAGAGAGCAAGTGGGAGGGAGAGGGAGGGAGAGAGGGAGAGAGAGAGGGAGAGGGAGGGAGAGAAGGGGAGGGAGCGAGATGGAGGAAGGGAGATGGAGGAAGGGAGAGGAAGAGAGAGAGAGAGGGAGGGAGAGAAAGGGAGGGAGGGAGGGAGGGAAGGAGGGAAGAGAGGGAGGGAGCGAGAGGGAGGGAGGGAGAGGAAGGGAGGGAGGGAGAGAGAGAGGGAGGGAGGGAGGTGGCGATAGGGAGGGAGGGAGAGGGAGAGAGCGAGTGGGAGGGAGAGGGAGGGAGGGAGGGAGAGGGAGAGGGAGAGAGGGAGGGGGAGGGAGAGAGAGAGAGGGAGGGAGAGGGAGAGAGCGAGGGAGGGAGAGGGAGGGAGAGGGAGAGAGCGAGTGGGAGGGAGGGAGAGAAGGAGGAAGGGAGAGGGAGGGAGGGTGGGAGGGAGAGGGAGAGAGTGAGAGAGAGGGAAGGAGAGAGGGAGGGAGGGAGAGGGAAAGAGCGAGAGGGAGGGAGGGAGAGAGGGAGGAAGGGAGAGGGAGGGAGGGAGGGAGAGGGTGGGAGGGAGAGAGTGAGAGGGAGGGAAGGAGAGAGGGAGGGAGGGAGAGGGTGAGAGCGAGGGAGAGAGGGAGGAAGAGAGAGGGAGAGAGAGAGGGAGGGAGAGGGAGAGAGCGAGAGGGAAGGAGGGAGGGAGAGGGAGGAAGGGAGGGAGGGAGAGAGGGAGAGGGAGGGAGGGAGAGAGCGAGAGGGAGGGAGGGAGGGAGAGGGAGAGAGCGAGAGGGAGGGAGGGAGGGAGGAAGGGAATGGGCGAGAGCGAGGGAGAGGGAGAGAGCGAGAGGGAAGGAGGGAGGGAGAGGGAGGAAGGGAGGGAGGGAGAGAGGGAGAGGGAGGGAGGGAGAGGGAGAGAGTGAGAGGGAGGGAGGGAAAGAGGGAGGAAGGGAGAGGGAGAGAGCGAGAGAGAGGGAGGGAGAGGGAGAGAGCGAGCGGGAAGGAGGGAGGGAGAGGGAGAGGGAGGAAGGGAGGGAAGGAGAGAGCGAGGGTGAGGGAGGGAGAGGGAGAGAGCGAGAGGGAGGGAGGGAGAGGGAGAGGGCGAGAGGGAGGGAGGGAGAGGGAGAGGGAGGGAGGGCGAGGGAGAGGGAGGGAGGGAGATGGAGGGAGGGAGGGAGAGAGCGAGAGGGAGAGAGCGAGAAGGAGAGAGTGAGAGGGAGGGAGGGATAGGGAGAGGGAGTGAGGGAGAGGGAGGGGGAGGGAGGGAGAGTGCGAGAGGGAGGGAGGGAGAGGGAGGGAGGGAGAGGGAGAGGGAGGGAGGGAGAGGGGGCGAGGGAGGGAGGGAGAGGGAGAGAGGGAGAGGGAGGGAGGGAGAGGGAGGGAGGAGGAGGGAGAGAGCGAGAGGGAGGGAGAGGGAGGGAGGGAGGGAGAGTGCGAGAGGGAGAGAGCGAGAGGGAGGGAGGGAGAGGAGGGAGGGAGGGAGGGAGATGGAGAGAGCGAGAGGGAAGGAGGGAGAGGGAGGGAGGGAGGGAGAGTGCGAGAGGGAGAGAGTGAGAGGGAGGGAGGGAGAGGGAGGGAGGGAGAGGGAGGGAGGGAGAGGGAGAGGGAAAGGGAGAGGGAGAGAGGGAGGGAGAGGGAGGGAGGGAGAGGGAGGGGGGAGAGGGAGGGAGAGAGAGGGAGAGAGCGAGAGGGAGGGAGGGAGAGGGAGGGAGGGAGGGAGAGAGCAAGAGGGAAGGAGGGAGGGAGAGGGAGGAAGGGAGGGAGGGAGAGAGAGGGAGAGAGAGGGGGAGAGGGAGAGGGAGGGAGGGAGAGGGAGAGAGCGAGAGGGAGGAAGGGAGGGAGGGAGAGGGAGGAAGGGAGGGAGGGAGAGGGCAGGTGGGAGGGAGAGGGAGAGGGAGGGAGGTAGGGAGAGGGAGGGAGGGAGAGTGCGAGAGGGAGAGAGGGAGGGAGGGAGAGGGAGGGAGGGAGGGAGAGTGCGAGAGGGGGAGAGGGAGGGAGGGAGAGGGAGAGGGAGGGAGGGAGAGGATGAGAGCGAGAGGGAAGGAGGGAGGAAGAGGGAGGAAGGGAGAGGGAGGGAGAGGGAGAGAGCGAGAGGGAGGGAGGGAGAGAGTGAGGAAGGGAGAGGGAGAGAGCGAGAGGGAGGGAGGGAGAGAGTGAGGGAGGGAGAGGGAGAGAGCAAGAGGGAGGGAGGGAGAGGGGGGGAGGGAGAGGGAGGGAGAGGGAGAGAGCGAGAGGGAGGGAGGGAGGGAGAGGGAGAGAGGGAGAGGGAGGGAGAGGGCAAGAGGGAGGGAGGGAGAGGGAGATGGCGAGAGGGAGAGAGCGAGAAGGAGAGAGCGAGAGGGAGGGAGGGAGGGAGAGGGAGAGAGGGAGAGGGAGGGAGGGAGAGGGAGAGGGAGGGAGAGAGCGAGAAGGAGGGAGGGAGAGGGAGGGTGGGAGAGGGAGAGGGAGGGAGGGAGGGAGGGAGAGGGAGGGAGAGAGAGGGAGGGAGAGAGCGAGAGGGAGAGAGCGCGAGGGAGGGAGGGGGGAGAGGGAGGGAGGGAGGGAGTGAGCGAGAGGGAGGGAGAGAGAGGGAGGGAGAGCAAGAGAGCAAGAGGGAGTGAGGGAGAGGGAGGGAGGGAGAGGGAGGGAGGGAGAGGGGGAGAGGGAGAGGGAGGGAGGGAGGGAGAGGGAGGGAGGGAGAGGGAGAGGGAGGGAGGGAGAGAGGGAGAGGGAGGGAGGGAGAGGGAGGGAGAGGGAGGGAGGGAGAGAGGGAGAGGGAGGGAGGGAGGGAGAGAGAGGGAGAGGGAGGGAGGGAGAGGGAGAGAGGGAGAGGGAGCGAGGGAGGGAGAGGGAGGGAGGGAGAGAAAGGGAGAGGGAGAGAGAGGGAGAGGGAGAGAGGGTGAGGGAGAGGGAGGGAGGGAGCTGTTGAGTCAGGCTGCCGTGACAGAGAGTCTCTCTCTCTCTCTCCGCTATATCTCCGTCCATCCCCTCCAGCCAGGGGGTCTTGGGAACCTGCGCTATCTCAGCCTTCCCAATGGGATAAGACTGAAGCCAAATGAATTTCATTCAGCGGTCAAAGTCTGTTTGCAAAAGCGCAGCTTTGAAAGGAGTGGGGATTGTGCGGGATGGGAAATCTGTGTCTACATCAATAGGAGAGGGGGTTGGAATGAACACTCTCTCCTCGCTGAACAATCCTGTCTGAATGACTACGCGGGGGTGACGTGCAGCGGGTAGACTGTGGGTTGTGGATAAATTCAAGCTGCTATTGTTCACGAATGCTGTGTGGCGCCAGTTGGGAGCTGGAGGAGACTGGAAATACCGAGTGTGCAGACGGGAGCCCTGCCAGAGGCTCCGGCAGAGACACAGCTCGGCCTCTTAAAGGGACAGAGCCTCCCCCAAATCTCCCCCATTCACACCCAGCACAACCCCTCCCTCCCCGCAGCCAGCCCCGCCAACACCCCCAACCTCGCAGACACACACACACACACACACACACAGTACAGGAGCTGACACTGAGACACACACACACACACAGAGTACAGGAACTGAAACTGAGACACACACACAGACACAGACACACACACACACTACAGGAGCTGTCACTGAGACACACACACACAGAGAGTACAGGAACTGTCACTGAGACACACACACAGACACACACACAGACCGTACAGGAGCTGTCACTGAGACACACACACACAGAGTACAGGAACTGTCACTGAGACACACACACACACACAGACACACACACACACAGTACAGGAGCTGACACTGAGACACACACACACAGACACACACACACACAGTACAGGAGCTGTCACTGAGACACACACACACACAGACTACAGGAACTGACACTGAGACACACACAGACACACACATACACTACAGGAGCTGTCACTGAGACACACACACACACAGAGTACAGGAACTGTCACTGAGACACACACACACACACACAGACACACACACAGACCGTACAGGAGCTGTCACTGAGACACACGCACACAGAGTACAGGAACTGTCACTGAGACACACACACACACACACACACACAGTACAGGAGCTGTCACTGAGACACACACACACACACACACAGTACAGGAACTGTCACTGAGACACACACACACACACAGTACAGGAACTGTCACTGAGACACACACACACACAGAGTACAGGAACTGTCACTGAGACACACACACAGTACAGGAGCTGTCACTGAGACACACACACACACACACACACAGTACAGGAACTGTCACTGAGACACACACACACACAGAGTACAGGAACTGTCACTGAGACACACACACACAGAGTACAGGAACTGTCACTGAGACACACACACACACAGAGTACAGGAACTGTCACTGAGACACACACACACACAGAGTACAGGAACTGTCACTGAGACACACACACACACAGACACACACACACACAGACCGTACAGGAGCTGTCACTGAGGCACACACACACAGAGTACAGGAACTGTCATTGAGACACACACACACACACACACAGTACAGGAGCTGTCACTGAGACACACACACACACACACAGTACAGGAGCTGACACTGAGACACACACACACAGAGTACAGGAACTGCCATTGAGACACACACACACAGACACACACACACACATAGTACAGGAGCTGACACTGAGACACACACACAGACACACACACACACACAGTACAGGAACTGACACTGAGACACACACACACACAGTACAGGACTTGACACTGAGACACACACACACACAGACACACACACACACACAGTACAGGAGCTGACACTGAGACACACACTCAGACACACACACACACACACGGTACAGGAACTGTCACTGAGACACACACACACACACACAGTACAGGAGCTGACACTGAGACACACACAGACACACACACACACACACACACAGTACAGGAACTGACACTGAGACACACACACACACACACAGAGTACAGGAACTGACACTGAGACACACACACACACACACACTACAGGAGCTGACACTGAGACACACACACACACAGACACACACACAGACACACAGAGTACAGGAACTGACACTGAGACACACACACACACAGACACACACAAACAGGCTACAGGAACTGTCACTGAGACACACACACACAGTACAGGAACTGACACTGACACACACACACACACACAGTACAGGAGCTGACACTGAGACACACACACACACACAGACACACACACACACACACAGAGTACAGGAACTGACACTGAGACACACACACACACAGACACACACAAACAGGCTACAGGAACTGTCACTGAGACACACACACACAGTACAGGAACTGACACTGACACACACACACACACAGAGTACAGGAACTGAAACTGAGACACACACACACAGGCACACAGTACAGGAGCTGTCACTGAGACACGCACACACACACACTACAGGAGCTGTCACTGAGACACGCACACACACACACTACAGGAGCTGTCACTGAGGCACACACACACACAGACACACACACAGAGACACACACACACACAGACACACACAAACAGGCTACAGGAACTGTCACTGAGACACACACACACAGTACAGGAACTGACACTGACACACACACACACACACAGAGTACAGGAACTGAAACTGAGACACACACACAGGCACACAGTACAGGAGCTGTCACTGAGACACGCACACACACACACTACAGGAGCTGTCACTGAGACACACACACACAGAGTACAGGAACTGACACTGAGACACACACACACACACACAATACAGGAGCTGTCACTGAGACACGCACACACACACACTACAGGAGCTGTCACTGAGACACACACACACACAGACACACACACAGAGACACACACACACACAGACACACACACACACAGTCTACACGAACTGTCACTGAGACACACACACACACACAGAGACACACACACACACACACAGTCTACACGAACTGTCACTGAGACACACACACACACACAGAGACACACACACACACAGAGACACACACACACACAGACACATACACAGAGACACACACACACACAGACACACACACACAGACACACACACAGACACACACACACACACACAGACACATACACAGAGACACACACACACACAGACACATACACAGAGACACACACACACACAGACACACACACAGAGACACACACACACACAGACACACACACACACAGTCTACACGAACTGTCACTGAGACACAAGCCCCTCCAGACCCTACAACCCTCCAAGATCTCTGCACTCCTCCAATTCCGGCGTCTCCCACACGCTCCCATCATTGGCTGCCGTTAGCTTCCTGCGGGGGTAGGGGGGGGGGGGCAAAGCTCATGAAATCCCTCCCTAAACCTCTTCGCTCTCTCCCTGGTGCCCTGGGACGCAATGTTTACCCCCTCAACGGGATTGGAAACAGGCGATCTGGGTCGTTCTCCCGTCGCTGTTTGCGGGATCTTGCTGTGCCCAAACCGGCCGCCGCGTCTCCTCCATTACCGCCGTGACCGGTGGCCGCGGACCTCTGTCGGGTGCTTGAGAAATGCACGTCTTTCTCCGCGTCCGGATCGGGTTAAGTGTTTCAGTGTGATTTACGGGAACGTGCCAAGATTATACGGAAGGAAAGTTGATACTGCCTTGCTTGACGCGAGGCAAGACATTCCACCAACCCCCTTGTCCCCTCAGTCGTGTTAACCCTACCACTGCACCCTGCACCTTGTCCATTTGTGGGATCGCCCCCCCGGCACACATTGAGGGGGGAGGTGTTGGCAACGTCGCTGTTTCGTCAACGAGGGCTGAAATGCCTTCTCCTGCTCCCGCTCCTGGTGGCGGCGGCAGGCGCTACATCAATGCAGGTCCCGCGCCGTGCGTTGGGGTCTGGGCAGCTTTAGTCGTCTTTGCAAAGGTGCTGCAGGATCCCAGGGGCAGGCCTCGAACGGATTCCCCTCGATCGGAATGCCCTCGATTGGAGTGCCCTCGATCGGAACGCCCTCGATTGTAACGCCCTTGATTGGAGTGCCCTCGATCAGAGTGCCCTCGATCGGAGTGCCCTCGGTTGGAGTGCCCTCGATCAAAATGTCCTCAATCGGAATGCCCTCGATCAGAATGTCCTCGATTGTAATGCCCTCGATCGGATTACCCTCGATCGGAATGACCTCGATCGGAACACCCTCAATTGGAATGCCCTCGATGGGAATGCCCTCGATCAGAATGTCCTCGATCGGAATGCCCTTGATCGGAATGACCTCGATGGGAATGTCCTCGATCAGAATGTCCTCGATCGGAATGCCCTTGATCGGAATGACCTCGATGGGAATGCCCTCGATCGGAATGCCCTCGATCGGAATGCCCTCGATCGGAATGTCCTCGATGGGAGTGCCCTCGATGGGAATGCCCTCGATGGGAATGTCCTCGATCGGAATGCCCTCGATGGGAATGCCCTCGATCGGAATGCCCTCGATCGGAATGCCCTCGATCGGAATGCCCTCGATTGGAATGCCCTCGATGGGAATGCCCTCGATCGGAATGCCCTCGATCGGAATGCCCTCGATCGGAATGCCCTCGATTGGAATGCCCTCGATCGGAGTGCCCTCGATCGGAATGCCCTCGATTGGAATGCCCTCGATCGGAATGTCCTCGATCTGAATGCCCTCGATGGGAATGCCCTCGATGGGAGTGCCCTCGATCGGAATGCCCTCGATCGGAATGCCCTCGATGGGAATGCCCTCGATGGGAATGCCCTCGATCGGAATGCCCTCGATCGGAATGCCCTCGGTCGGATTCCCTCGATCGGAATGCCCTCGATTGGAATGCCCTCGATCGGAGTGCCCTCGATCGGAATGTCCTCGATCTGAATGCCCTCGATGGGAATGCCCTCGATGGGAGTGCCCTCGATCGGAATGCCCTCGATCGGAATGCCCTCGATGGGAATGCCCTCGATGGGAATGCCCTCGATCGGAATGCCCTCGATTGGAATGCCCTCGATCGGAATGTCCTCGATCTGAATGCCCTCGATGGGAATGCCCTCGATGGGAGTGCCCTCGATCGGAATGCCCTCGATCGGAATGCCCTCGATGGGAATGCCCTCGATGGGAATGTCCTCGATGGGAATGTCCTCGATCGGAATGCCCTCGATGGCAATGCCCTCGATCGGAATGCCCTCGATCGGAATGCCCTCGATCGGAATGCCCTCGGTCGGATTCCCCTCGATGGGAATGCCCTCGATGGGAATGCCCTCGATCGGAATGCCCTCGATCGGAATGCCCTCGATGGGAATGCCCTCGATCGGAATGCCCTCGATCGGAATGCCCTCGATGGGAATGCCCTCGATCGGAATGCCCTCGATGGGAATGTCCTCGATGGGAATGTCCTCGATCGGAATGCCCTCGATCGGAATGCCCTCGATGGGAATGTCCTCGATCGGAATGCTCTCGATCGGAATGTCCTCGATGGGAATGCCCTCGATCGGAACGCCCTCGATCGGAATGCCCTCGATGGGAATGTCCTCGATCGGAATGCTCTCGATCGGAATGCCCTCGATCGCAATGCCCTCGATCGGAATGCCCACGATCGGAATGCCCTCGATGGGAATGCCCACGATGGGAATGCCCTCGATCGGAATGCCCTCGATCGGAATGCCCTCGATGGGAATGCCCTCGATCGGAATGCCCTCGATGGGAATGCCCTCGATGGGAATGCCCTCGATGGGAATGCCCTCGATCGGAATGCCCTCAATCGGAATGTCCTCGATCGGAATGCCCTCGATGGGAATGTCATCGATCGGAATGCCCTCGATGGGAATGCCCTCGGTCGGAATGCCCTCGATGGGAATGCCCTCGATCGGAATGCCCTCGATGGGAGTGCCCTCGATGGGAATGCCCTCGATGGGAATGCCCTCGATGGGAATGTCCTCGATGGGAATGTCCTCGATGGGAATGCCCTCGATGGGAATGCCCTCGATTGGAATGCCCTCGATCGGAATGCCCTCGATCAGAATGTCCTCGATTGTAATGCCCTCGATCGGAATGCCCTCAATCGGAATGTCATCGATCGGAATGACCTCGATCGGAACACCCTCAATTGGAATGCCCTCGATGGGAATGCCCTCGATCAGAATGTCCTCGATCGGAATGCCCTCGATCGGAATGTCCTCGATCGGAATGCCCTTGATCGGAATGACCTCGATGGGAATGTCCTCGATCAGAATGTCCTCGATCGGAATGCCCTTGATCGGAATGCCCTTGATCGGAATGCCCTTGATCGGAATGCCCTCGATCGGAATGCCCTCGATCGGAATGTCCTCGATGGGAATGTCCTCGATCAGAATGTCCTCGATCGGAATGCCCTCGATCGGATTCCCCTCGATCGGAATGCCCTCGATCGGAATGTCCTCGATCGGAATGCCCTTGATCGGAATGCCCTCGATGGGAATGCCCTCGATCGGAATGCCCTCGATCGGAATGCCCTCGATCGGAATATCCTCGATGGGAGTGCCCTCGATGGGAATGCCCTCGATGGGAATGCCCTCGATCGGAATGCCCTCGATTGGAATGCCCTCGATGGGAATGCCCTCGATCGGAATGCCCTCGATTGGAATGCCCTCGATCGGAATGCCCTCGATCGGAGTGCCCTCGATCGGAATGCCCTCGATCGGAATGCCCTCGATCGGAATGTCCTCGATCTGAATGCCCTCGATGGGAATGCCCTCGATGGGAGTGCCCTCGATCGGAATGCCCTCGATCGGAATGCCCTCGATGGGAATGCCCTCGATCGGAATGCCCTCGATGGGATTGCCCTCAATCGGAATGCCCTCGATCGGAATGCCCTCGATCGGAATGCCCTTGATCGGAATGCCCTCGATCGGAATGTCCTCGATCGGAATGTCCTCGGTCGGAATGCCCTCGATGGGAATGCCCTCGATGGGATTGCCCTCGATCGGAATGCCCTCGATCGGAATGCCCTCGATCGGAATGCCCTTGATCGGAATGCCCTCGATCGGAATGTCCTCGATCGGAATGTCCTCGATCGGAATGTCCTCGATCTGAATGCCCTCGATGGGAGTGCCCTCGATGGGAGTGCCCTCGATCGGAATGCCCTCGATGGGAATGCCCTCGATGGGATTGCCCTCGATCGGAATGCCCTTGATCGGAGTGCCCTCGATCGGAATGCCCTCGATTGGAATGTCCTCGATCGGAATGTCCTCGATCTGAATGCCCTCGATCGGAATGCCCTCGATGGGAATGCCCTCGATCGGAATGCCCTCGATCGGAATGTCCTCGATGGGAATGCCCTCGATCGGAATGCCCTCGATCGGATTCCCCTCGATGGGATTGCCCTCGATCGGAATGCCCTCGATCGGAATGCCCTCGATGGGAATGCCCTCGATCGGAATGCCCTCGATGGGAATGCCCTCGATCGGATTCCCCTCGATCGGAACGCCCTCGGTCGGATTCCCCCCGATGGGAATGCCCTCGATCGGAATGCCCTCGATCGGAATGCCCTCGATGGGAATGCCCTCGATCGGAATGCCCTCGATGGGAATGCCCACGATCGGATTCCCCTCGATCGGAATGCCCTCGGTCGGATTCCCCTCGATGGGATTGCCCTCGATCGGAATACCCTCGATCGGAATGCCCTCGATCGGAATGCCCTCGATCGGAATGCCCTCGATGGGAATGCCCTCGATGGGAATGCCCTCGATGGGAATGCCCTCGATCGGAATGCCCTCGATCGGAATGCCCTCGATCGGAATGCCCTCGATGGGAATGCCCTCGATCGGAATGCCCTCGATGGGAATGTCCTCGATCTGAATGCCCTCGATCGGAATGCTCTCGATGGGAATGCCCTCGATGGGAATGCCCTCGATGGGAATGCCCTCGATGGGAATGTCCTCGATCGGAATGCCCTCGATGGGAATGCCCTCGATGGGAATGCCCTCGATCGGAATGCCCTCGATCGGAATGCCCTCGATTGGAATGCCCTCGATCGGAATGCCCTCGATCGGAATGCCCTCGATGGGAATGCCCTCGGTCGGATTCCCCTCGATGGGAATGCCCTCGATCGGAATGCCCTCGATGGGAATGTCCTCGATGGGAATGTCCTCGATCGGAATGCCCTCGATCGGAATGCCCTCGATGGGAATGTCCTCGATCGGAATGCCCTCGATCGGAATGCCCTCGATCGGAATGCCCTCGATCGGAATGCCCTCGATCGGAATGTCCTCGATCGGAATGCCCTCGATCGGAATGTCCTCGATCGGAATGCCCTCGATCGGAATGCCCTCGATCGGAATGCCCTCGATCGGAATGCCCTCGATCGGAATGCCCTCGATCGGAATGCCCTCGATGGGAATGTCCTCGATCGGAATGCTCTCGATCGGAATGCCCTCGATCGGAATGCCCACGATCGGAATGCCCTCGATGGGAATGCCCTCGATGGGAATGCCCTCGATCGGAATGCCCTCGATCGGAATGCCCTCGATGGGAATGCCCTCGATCGGAATGCCCGCGATGGGAATGCCCTCGATGGGAATGCCCTCGATGGGAATGCCCTCGATCGGAATGCCCTCGATCGGAATGTCCTCGATCGGAATGCCCTCGGTCGGAATGCCCTCGATGGGAATGCCCTCGATCGGAATGCCCTCGATGGGAATGCCCTCGATCGGAATGCCCTCGATCGGAATGCCCTCGATGGGAATGTCATCGATCGGAATGCCCTCGATGGGAATGCCCTCGGTCGGAATGCCCTCGATGGGAATGCCCTCGATCGGAATGCCCTCGATGGGAGTGCCCTCGATGGGAATGCCCTCGATGGGAATGCCCTCGATGGGAATGTCCTCGATGGGAATGTCCTCGATTGGAATGCCCTCGATGGGAATGCCCTCGATCGGAATGCCCTCGATGGGAATGCCCTCGATCGGAATGCCCTCAATCGGAATGCCCTCGATGGGAATGCCCTCAATGGGAATGCCCCCGATCGGAATGCCCTCGATGGGAATACCCTCGATGGGAATGCCCTCGATGGGAATGCCCTCGATTGGAATGCCCTCGATGGGAATGCCCTCGATGGGAATGCCCTCGATCGGAATGCCCCCGATCGGAATGCCCTCGATCGGAATGCCCTCGATCGGAATGCCCTCGATCGGAATACCCTCGATCGGAATGCCCTCGATCGGAATGCCCTCGATCTGAATACCCTCGATCGGAATGTCCTCGATCCGAATGCCCTCGATCTGAATGCCCTCGATGGGAATGCCCTCGATGGGAATGCCCTCGATCGGAATGCCCTCGATGGGAATGCCCTCGATCGGAATGCCCTCGATGGGAATGCCCTCGATCGGAATGCCCTCGATGGGAATGCCCTCGATGGGAATGCCCTCGATCGGAATGCCCTCGATCGGAATGCCCTCGATCGGAATGCCCTCGATCGGAATGCCCTCGATGGGAATGCCCTCGATCGGAATGCCCTCGATGGGAATGTCCTCGATCTGAATGCCCTCGATCGGAATGCCCTCGATGGGAATGCCCTCGATGGGAATGCCCTCGATGGGAATGCCCTCGATGGGAATGTCCTCGATCGGAATGCCCTCGATGGGAATGCCCTCGATGGGAATGCCCTCGATCGGAATGCCCTCGATCGGAATGCCCTCGATTGGAATGCCCTCGATCGGAATGCCCTCGATCGGAATGCCCTCGATGGGAATGCCCTCGGTCGGATTCCCCTCGATGGGAATGCCCTCGATCGGAATGCCCTCGATGGGAATGTCCTCGATGGGAATGTCCTCGATCGGAATGCCCTCGATCGGAATGCCCTCGATGGGAATGTCCTCGATCGGAATGCCCTCGATCGGAATGCCCTCGATCGGAATGCCCTCGATCGGAATGCCCTCGATCGGAATGTCCTCGATCGGAATGCCCTCGATCGGAATGCCCTCGATCGGAATGCCCTCGATCGGAATGCCCTCGATCGGAATGCCCTCGATCGGAATGCCCTCGATCGGAATGCCCTCGATGGGAATGTCCTCGATCGGAATGCTCTCGATCGGAATGCCCTCGATCGGAATGCCCACGATCGGAATGCCCTCGATGGGAATGCCCTCGATGGGAATGCCCTCGATCGGAATGCCCTCGATCGGAATGCCCTCGATGGGAATGCCCTCGATCGGAATGCCCGCGATGGGAATGCCCTCGATGGGAATGCCCTCGATGGGAATGCCCTCGATCGGAATGCCCTCGATCGGAATGTCCTCGATCGGAATGCCCTCGGTCGGAATGCCCTCGATGGGAATGCCCTCGATCGGAATGCCCTCGATGGGAATGCCCTCGATCGGAATGCCCTCGATCGGAATGCCCTCGATGGGAATGTCATCGATCGGAATGCCCTCGATGGGAATGCCCTCGGTCGGAATGCCCTCGATGGGAATGCCCTCGATCGGAATGCCCTCGATGGGAGTGCCCTCGATGGGAATGCCCTCGATGGGAATGCCCTCGATGGGAATGTCCTCGATGGGAATGTCCTCGATTGGAATGCCCTCGATGGGAATGCCCTCGATCGGAATGCCCTCGATGGGAATGCCCTCGATCGGAATGCCCTCGATCGGAATGCCCTCGATGGGAATGCCCTCGATGGGAATGCCCCCGATCGGAATGCCCTCGATGGGAATACCCTCGATGGGAATGCCCTCGATGGGAATGCCCTCGATTGGAATGCCCTCGATGGGAATGCCCTCGATGGGAATGCCCTCGATCGGAATGCCCCCGATCGGAATGCCCTCGATCGGAATGCCCTCGATCGGAATGCCCTCGATCGGAATACCCTCGATCGGAATGCCCTCGATCGGAATGCCCTCGATCGGAATGCCCTCGATCTGAATACCCTCGATCGGAATGTCCTCGATCCGAATGCCCTCGATCTGAATGCCCTCGATGGGAATGCCCTCGATGGGAATGCCCTCGATCGGAATGCCCTCGATCGGAATGCCCTCGATGGGAATGCCCTCGATCGGAATGCCCTCGATCGGAATGCCCTCGATGGGAATGCCCTCGATGGGAATGCCCTCGATCGGAATGCCCTCGATCTGAATACCCTCGATCGGAATACCCTCGATCGGAATGCCCTCGATCGGATTACCCTCGATCTGAATGTCCTCGGTCGGAGTGCCCTCGATCGGAATGCCCTCGTTCGGAATGCCCTCGATCGGAATGCCCTCGATGGGAATGCCCTCGATCGGGATGCCCTCGATCTGAATACCCTCGATCGGAATACCCTCGATCGGAATGCCCTCGATCGGATTACCCTCGATCTGAATACCCTCGATCGGAATGTCCTCGATCTGAATGCCCTCGATCTGAATGCCCTCGATGGGAATGCCCTCGATGGGAATGCCCTCGATCGGAATGCCCTCGATGGGAATGCCCTCGATGGGAATGCCCTCGATCGGAATGCCCTCGATCGGAATGCCCTCGATGGGAATGCCCTCGTTGGGAATGCCCTCGATCGGAATGCCCTCGATCTGAATACCCTCGATCGGAATACCCTCGATCGGAATGCCCTCGATCGGATTACCCTCGATCTGAATGTCCTCGGTCGGAGTGCCCTCGATCTGAATGCCCTCGGTCGGAGTGCCCTCGATCGGAATGCCCTCGATCGGAATGCCCTCGATCGGAATGTCCTCGATCGGAATGCCCTCGATCGGAATGCCCTCGGTCGGAATGCCCTCGATCGGAATGCCCTCGATGGGAATGTCCTCGATGGGAATGCCCTCGATCGGAATGCCCTCGATCGGAATGCCCTCGATGGGAATGCCCTCGATCGGAATGCCCTCGATCGGAATGCCCACGATCGGAATGCCCTCGATGGGAATGCCCTCGATCGGAATGCCCTCAATCGGAATGCCCTCGATCGGAATGCCCTCGATCGGAATGCCCTCGATGGGAATGTCCTCGATGGGAATGCCCTCGATGGGAATGCCCTCGATCGGAATGCCCTCGATGGGAATGTCCTCGATGGGAATGCCCTCGATGGGAATGCCCTCGATCGGAATGCCCTCGATCGGAATGACCTCGATCGGAATGCCCTCGATGGGAGTGCCCTCGATCGGAATGCCCTCGATGGGAATGCCCTCAATGGGAATGTCCTCGATGGAAATGCCCTCGATCGGAATGCCCTCGATCTGAATGCCCTCGATCGGAATGTCCTCGATCGGATTGCCCTCGATGGGAATGTCCTCGATGGGAATGCCCTCGATGGGAATGCCCTCGATCGGAATGCCCTCGATCTGAATGCCCTCGATCGGAATGCCCTCGATCGGAATGCCCTCGATCGGAATGTCCTCGATCTGAATGCCCTCAATCGGAATGTCCTCGATCTGAATGCCCTCGATGGGAATGCCCTCGATCGGAATGCCCTCGATGGGAATGCCCTCGATCGGAATGCCCTCGATGGGAATGCCCTCGATCGGAATGCCCTCGATGGGAATGCCCTCGATGGGAATGCCCTCGATCGGAATGCCCTCGATCTGAATGCCCTCGATCGGAATGCCCTCGATCGGAATGCCCTCGATGGGAATGTCCTCGATCGGAATGTCCTCGATGGGAATGCCCTCGATGGGAATGCCCTCGATGGGAATGCCCTCGATCGGAATGCCCTCGATGGGAATGCTCTCGGTCGGAATGCCCTCGATGGGAATGTCCTCGATGGGAATGCCCTCGATGGGAATGCCCTCGATGGGAATGCCCTCGATGGGAATGCCCTCGATCGGAATGCCCTCGATGGGAATGTCCTCGATGGGAATGCCCTCGATCGGAATGCCCTCGATGGGAATGTCCTCGATGGGAATGCCCTCGATCGGAATGCCCTCGATCGGAATGTCCTCGATGGGAATGGCCTCGATGGGAATGTCCTCGATGGGAATGCCCTCGATGGGAATGCCCTCGATCGGAATGCCCTCGATGGGAATGCCCTCGATGGGAATGTCCTCGATGGGAATGCCCTCGATCGGAATGCCCTCGATCGGAATGCCCTCGATGGGAATGTCCTCGATGGGAATGCCGTCGATGGGAATGTCCTCGATGGGAATGCCCTCGATCGGAATGCCCTCGATCGGAATGCCCTCGATCGGAATGTCCTCGATCGGAATGTCCTCGATGGGAATGTCCTCGATGGGAATGCCCTCGATGGGAATGTCCTCGATGGGAATGCCCTCGGTCGGAATGCCCTCGATGGGAATGCCCTCGATCGGAATGCCCTCGATCGGAATGCCCTCGATGGGAATGCCCTCGATCGGAATGCCCTCGATCGGAATGCCCTCGATGGGAATGCCCTCGATGGGAATGCCCTCGATCGGAATGTCCTCGATGGGAATGCCCTCGATCGGAATGCCCTCGATCGGAATGCCCTCGATGGGAATGCTCTCGGTCGGAATGCCCTCGATCGGAATGCCCTCGATGGGAATGCCCTCGATGGGAATGCCCTCGATCGGAATGCCCTCGATGGGAGTGCCCTCGATCGGAATGCCCTCGATCGGAATGCCCTCGATCGGAATGCCCTCGATGGGAATGCCCTCGATCGGAATGCCCTCGATCGGAATGTCCTCGATCGGAGTGCCCTCGATGGGAATGTCCTCGATGGGAATGTCCTCGATCGGAATGCCCTCGATGGGAATGCCCTCGTTGGGAATGCCCTCGATCGGAATGTCCTCGATCGGAATGCCCTCGATCGGAATGCCCTCGATAGGAATGCCCTCGATGGGAATGTCCTCGATCTGAATTCCCTCGATGGGAATGCCCTCGATCGGAATGCCCTCGATCGGAATGCCCTCGATGGGAATGCCCTCGATCGGAATGCCCTCGATCGGAATGTCCTCGATCTGAATTCCCTCGATGGGAATGCCCTCGATCGGAATGCCCTCGATCGGAATGCCCTCGATGGGAGTGCCCTCGATCGGAATGTCCTCGATGGGAATGCCCTCGATGGGAATGCCCTCGATGGGAATGTCCTCGATCTGAATTCCCTCGATGGGAATGCCCTCGATCGGAATGCCCTCGATCGGAATGCCCTCGATGGGAATGCCCTCGATCGGAATGCCCTCGATCGGATTCCCCTCGATCGCAATGCCCTCGATCGGAATGCCCTCGATAGGAATGCCCTCGATGGGAATGCCCTCGATCGGAATGCCCTCGATAGGAATGCCCTCGATTTGAATGCCCTCGATCGGAATGCCCTCGATCGGAATGCCCTCGATGGGAGTGCCCTCGATCGGAGTGCCCTCGATCGGAATGCCCTCGATCGGAATGCCCTCGATCTGAATGTCCTCGATCGGAATGTCCTCGATCTGAATGTCCTCGATCGGAATGCCCTCGATTGGAATGCCCTCGATCGGAGTGCCCTCGATTTGAATACCCTCGATCGGAATGCCCTCGATGGGAATGCCCTCGATCGGAATGCCCTCGATGGGAATGTCCTCGATCGGAATGCCCTCGATGGGAATGCCCTCGATGGGAATGCCATCGATCGGAATGCCCTCGATCGGAATGCCCTCGATCGGAATGCCCTCGATCGGATTCCCCTCGATGGGATTGCCCTCGATGGGAGTGCCCTCGATCGGAATGCCCTCGATTCGAATGTCCTCGATCGGAATGTCCTCGATCGGAATGTCCTCGATGGGAATGCCCTCGATCGGATTCCCCTCGATGGGATTGCCCTCGATCGGAGTGCCCTCGATCGGAATGCCCTCGATGGGAGTGCCCTCGATGGGAATGTCCTCGATCGGAATGCCCTCGATCGGAATGCCCTCGATGGGAATGCCCTCGATCGGAATGCCCTCGATCGGAGTGCCCTCGATCGGAATGTCCTCGATGGGATTGCCCACGATTGGAATGTCCTCGATCGGAATGTCCTCGATCTGAATGTCCTCGATCGGAATGTCCTCGAGCGGAATGTCCTCGATCTGAATGTCCTCGATCGGAATGCCCTCGATTGGAATGCCCTCGATGGGAATGTCCTCGATCTGAATGCCCTCGGTCGGAATGCCCTCGATGGGAATGCCCTCGATCGGAATGCCCTCGATGGGAATGCCCTCGATCGGAATGCCCTCGATCTGAATACCCTCGATCGGAATACCCTCGATCGGAATGCCCTCGATCGGATTACCCTCGATCTGAATACCCTCGATCGGAATGTCCTCGATCTGAATGCCCTCGATCTGAATGCCCTCGATGGGAATGCCCTTGATGGGAATGCCCTCGATGGGAATGCCCTCGATGGGAATGCCCTCGATCGGAATGCCCTCGATCGGAATGCCCTCGATCGGAATGCCCTCGATGGGAATGCTCTCGGTCGGAATGCCCTCGATGGGAATGCCCTCGATGGGAATGCCCTCGATCGGAATGCCCTCGATGGGAATGTCCTCGATGGGAATGCCCTCGATCGGAATGCCCTCGATAGGAATGCCCTCGATTTGAATGCCCTCGATCGGAATGCCCTCGATCGGAATGCCCTCGATGGGAGTGCCCTCGATCGGAGTGCCCTCGATCGGAATGCCCTCGATCGGAATGCCCTCGATCTGAATGTCCTCGATCGGAATGTCCTCGATCTGAATGTCCTCGATCGGAATGCCCTCGATTGGAATGCCCTCGATCGGAGTGCCCTCGATTTGAATACCCTCGATCGGAATGCCCTCGATGGGAATGCCCTCGATCGGAATGCCCTCGATGGGAATGTCCTCGATCGGAATGCCCTCGATGGGAATGCCCTCGATGGGAATGCCATCGATCGGAATGCCCTCGATCGGAATGCCCTCGATCGGAATGCCCTCGATCGGATTCCCCTCGATGGGATTGCCCTCGATCGGAGTGCCCTCGATCGGAATGCCCTCGATGGGAGTGCCCTCGATGGGAATGTCCTCGATCGGAATGCCCTCGATCGGAATGCCCTCGATGGGAATGCCCTCGATCGGAATGCCCTCGATCGGAGTGCCCTCGATCGGAATGTCCTCGATGGGATTGCCCACGATTGGAATGTCCTCGATCGGAATGTCCTCGATCTGAATGTCCTCGATCGGAATGTCCTCGAGCGGAATGTCCTCGATCTGAATGTCCTCGATCGGAATGCCCTCGATTGGAATGCCCTCGATGGGAATGTCCTCGATCTGAATGCCCTCGGTCGGAATGCCCTCGATGGGAATGCCCTCGATCGGAATGCCCTCGATGGGAATGCCCTCGATCGGAATGCCCTCGATCTGAATACCCTCGATCGGAATACCCTCGATCGGAATGCCCTCGATCGGAATGCCCTCGATCGGATTACACTCGATCTGAATACCCTCGATCGGAATGTCCTCGATCTGAATGCCCTCGATCTGAATGCCCTCGATGGGAATGCCCTTGATGGGAATGCCCTCGATGGGAATGCCCTCGATGGGAATGCCCTCGATCGGAATGCCCTCGATCGGAATGCCCTCGATCGGAATGCCCTCGATGGGAATGCTCTCGGTCGGAATGCCCTCGATGGGAATGCCCTCGATGGGAATGCCCTCGATCGGAATGCCCTCGATGGGAATGTCCTCGATGGGAATGCCCTCGATCGGAATGCCCTCGATCTGAATGCCCTCGATGGGAATGTCCTCGATGGGAATGCCCTCGATCGGAATGCCCTCGATGGGAATGTCCTCGATGGGAATGCCCTCGATGGGAATGTCCTCGATGGGAATGCCCTCGATGGGAATGCCCTCGATGGGAATGCCCTCGATGGGAATGCCCTCGATCGGAATGCCCTCGATGGGAATGTCCTCGATGGGAATGCCCTCGATGGGAATGCTCTCGATCGGAATGCCCTCGATGGGAATGCCCTCGATCTGAATGCCCTCGATGGGAATGCCCTCGATAGGAATGTCCTCGATGGGAATGTCCTCGATGGGAATGTCCTCAATGGGAATGCCCTCGATTGGAATGCCCTCGATCGGAATGTCCTCGATCGGAATGCCCTCGATCGGAATGTCCTCGATCGGAATGTCCTCGATGGGAATGCCCTCGATGGGATTGCCCTCGATCGGAATGCCCTCGATCGGAATGCCCTCGATCGGAATGCCCTCGATCGGATTCCCCTCGATGGGATTGCCCTCGATCGGAATGCCCTCGATGGGAATGCCCTCGATCGGAATGCCCTCGATGGGAGTGCCCTCGATCGGAATGCCCTCGATGGGAATGCCCTCGATCGGAATGCCCTCGATCGGAATGCCCTCGATCGGAGTGCCCTCGATCGGAATGCCCTCGATTGGAATGTCCTCGATTGGAATGCCCTCGATCAGAATGCCCTCGATCGGAATGCCCTCGATGGGAATGCCCTCGATTGGAATGTCCTCGATGGGAATGCCCTCGATGGGAATGTCCTCGATCGGAATGTCCTCGATCTGAATGTCCTCGATGGGAATGCCCTCGATGGGAATGCCCTCGATTGGAATGCCCTCGATCGGAATGCCCTCGATCGGAATGTCCTCGATCTGAATGTCCTCGATCGGAATGCCCTCGATCGGAGTGCCCTCGATCGGAATGTCCTCGATCTGAATGTCCTCGATCGGAATGTCCTCGATCGGAATGCCCTCGATAGGAATGTCCTCGATCGGAATGCCCTCGATCGGAATGTCCTCGATCGGAATGCTCTCGATCGGAGTGCCCTCGATCGGAATGCCCTCGATCGGAGTGCCCTCGATGGGAATGCCCTCGATGGGATTGCCCTCGATCGGAATGCCCTCGATCGGAATGTCCTCGATCGGAATGCCCTCGATCGGATTCCCCTTGATGGGATTGCCCTCGATCGGAATGCCCTCGATGGGAATGCCCTCGATCGGAATGCCCTCGATCGGAATGCCCTCGATCGGATTCCCCTCGATCGCAATGCCCTCGATCGGAATGCCCTCGATCGGAATGTCCTCGATTGGAATGCCCTCGATGGGAATGCCCTCGATCGGAATGCCCTCGATTGGATTCCCCTCGATCGCAATGCCCTCGATCGGAATGCCCTCGATGGGAATGCCCTCGATCGGAATGCCCTCGATGGGAATGCCCTCGATCTGAATGTCCTCGATCGGAATGTCCTCGATGGGAATGCCCTCGATGGGAATGCCCTCGATGGGAATGCCCTCGATGGGAATGTCCTCGATGGGAATGCCCTCGATGGGAATGCCCTCGATTGGAATGTCCTCGATGGGAATGCCCTCGATGGGAATGCCCTCGATTGGAATGTCCTCGATGGGAATGCCCTCGATGGGAATGTCCTCGATGGGAATGCCCTCGATGGGAATGTCCTCGATGGGAATGCCCTCGATGGGAATGCCCTCGATCGGAATGCCCTCGATGGGAATGCCCTCGATCGGAATGTCCTCGATGGGAATGCCCTCGATGGGAATGCCCTCGATCGGAATGTCCTCGATGGGAATCCCCTCGATCGGAATGCCCTCGATCGGAATGCCCTCGATCGGATTCCCCTCGATCGCAATGCCCTCGATCGGAATGCCCTCGATCGGAATGTCCTCGATCGGAATGCCCTCGATCTGAATGTCCTCGATGGGAATGTCCTCGATCGGATTGCCCTCGATGGGAATGCCCTCGATCGGAGTGCCCTCGATCGCAATGCCCTCGATCGGAATGCCCTCGATGGGAATGCCCTCGATCGGAATGCCCTCGATCGGAGTGCCCTCGATCGCAATGCCCTCGATCGGAATGCCCTCGATGGGAATGCCCTCGATCGGAATGCCCTCGATGGGAATGCCCTCGATCTGAATGTCCTCGATGGGACCGCCCTCGATCGGAATGTCCTCGATGGGAGTGCCCTCGATCGGAGTGCCCTCGATCGCAATGCCCTCGATGGGAATGCCCTCGATCTGAATGCCCTCGATGGGAATGCCCTCGATCGGAATGCCCTCGATCTGAATGCCCTCGATCTGAATGTCCTCGATTGGAATGCCCTCGATCGGAATGCCCTCGATGGGAGTGCCCTCGATGAGAATGCCCTCGATGGGAATGCCCTCGATCGGAGTGCCCTCGATCGCAATGCCCTCGATGGGAATGCCCTCGATCTGAATGCCCTCGATGGGAATGCCCTCGATCGGAATGCCCTCGATCTGAATGCCCTCGATCTGAATGTCCTCGATTGGAATGCCCTCGATCGGAATGCCCTCGATGGGAGTGCCCTCGATGGGAATGCCCTCGATCGGAATGCCCTCGATGGGAGTGCCCTCGATCGGAATGCCCTCGATCTGAATGCCCTCGATCGGAATGGCCTCGATCGGAATGTCCTCGATCGCAATGCCCTCGATCGGAATGCCCTCGATCGGATTCCCCTCGATCTGAATGCCCTCGATCTGAATGCCCTCGATCGGAATGCCCTCGATCTGAATGTCCTCGATGGGAATGCCCTCGATGGGATTGCCCTCGATCGGAATGCCCTCGATCGGAATGCCCTCGATCGGAATGCCCTCGATCGGATTCCCCTCGATGGGATTGCCCTCGATCGGAATGCCCTCGATGGGAATGCCCTCGATCGGAATGCCCTCGATGGGAGTGCCCTCGATCGGAATGCCCTCGATGGGAATGCCCTCGATCGGAATGCCCTCGATCGGAATGCCCTCGATCGGAGTGCCCTCGATCGGAATGCCCTCGATTGGAATGTCCTCGATTGGAATGCCCTCGATCAGAATGCCGTCGATCGGAATGCCCTCGATGGGAATGCCCTCGATTGGAATGTCCTCGATGGGAATGCCCTCGATGGGAATGTCCTCGATCGGAATGTCCTCGATCTGAATGTCCTCGATGGGAATGCCCTCGATGGGAATGCCCTCGATTGGAATGCCCTCGATCGGAATGCCCTCGATCGGAATGTCCTCGATCTGAATGTCCTCGATCGGAATGCCCTCGATCGGAGTGCCCTCGATCGGAATGTCCTCGATCTGAATGTCCTCGATCGGAATGTCCTCGATCGGAATGCCCTCGATAGGAATGTCCTCGATCGGAATGCCCTCGATCGGAATGTCCTCGATCGGAATGCTCTCGATCGGAGTGCCCTCGATCGGAATGCCCTCGATCGGAGTGCCCTCGATGGGAATGCCCTCGATGGGATTGCCCTCGATCGGAATGCCCTCGATCGGAATGTCCTCGATCGGAATGCCCTCGATCGGATTCCCCTTGATGGGATTGCCCTCGATCGGAATGCCCTCGATGGGAATGCCCTCGATCGGAATGCCCTCGATCGGAATGCCCTCGATCGGATTCCCCTCGATCGCAATGCCCTCGATCGGAATGCCCTCGATCGGAATGTCCTCGATTGGAATGCCCTCGATGGGAATGCCCTCGATCGGAATGCCCTCGATTGGATTCCCCTCGATCGCAATGCCCTCGATCGGAATGCCCTCGATGGGAATGCCCTCGATCGGAATGCCCTCGATGGGAATGCCCTCGATCTGAATGTCCTCGATCGGAATGTCCTCGATGGGAATGCCCTCGATGGGAATGCCCTCGATGGGAATGCCCTCGATGGGAATGTCCTCGATGGGAATGCCCTCGATGGGAATGCCCTCGATTGGAATGTCCTCGATGGGAATGCCCTCGATGGGAATGCCCTCGATTGGAATGTCCTCGATGGGAATGCCCTCGATGGGAATGTCCTCGATGGGAATGCCCTCGATGGGAATGTCCTCGATGGGAATGCCCTCGATGGGAATGCCCTCGATCGGAATGCCCTCGATGGGAATGCCCTCGATCGGAATGTCCTCGATGGGAATGCCCTCGATGGGAATGCCCTCGATCGGAATGTCCTCGATGGGAATCCCCTCGATCGGAATGCCCTCGATCGGAATGCCCTCGATCGGATTCCCCTCGATCGCAATGCCCTCGATCGGAATGCCCTCGATCGGAATGTCCTCGATCGGAATGCCCTCGATCTGAATGTCCTCGATGGGAATGTCCTCGATCGGATTGCCCTCGATGGGAATGCCCTCGATCGGAGTGCCCTCGATCGCAATGCCCTCGATCGGAATGCCCTCGATGGGAATGCCCTCGATCGGAATGCCCTCGATCGGAGTGCCCTCGATCGCAATGCCCTCGATCGGAATGCCCTCGATGGGAATGCCCTCGATCGGAATGCCCTCGATGGGAATGCCCTCGATCTGAATGTCCTCGATGGGACCGCCCTCGATCGGAATGTCCTCGATGGGAGTGCCCTCGATCGGAGTGCCCTCGATCGCAATGCCCTCGATGGGAATGCCCTCGATCTGAATGCCCTCGATGGGAATGCCCTCGATCGGAATGCCCTCGATCTGAATGCCCTCGATCTGAATGTCCTCGATTGGAATGCCCTCGATCGGAATGCCCTCGATGGGAGTGCCCTCGATGAGAATGCCCTCGATGGGAATGCCCTCGATCGGAGTGCCCTCGATCGCAATGCCCTCGATGGGAATGCCCTCGATCTGAATGCCCTCGATGGGAATGCCCTCGATCGGAATGCCCTCGATCTGAATGCCCTCGATCTGAATGTCCTCGATTGGAATGCCCTCGATCGGAATGCCCTCGATGGGAGTGCCCTCGATGGGAATGCCCTCGATCGGAATGCCCTCGATGGGAGTGCCCTCGATCGGAATGCCCTCGATCTGAATGCCCTCGATCGGAATGGCCTCGATCGGAATGCCCTCGATCGGAATGCCCTCGATCTGAATGCCCTCGATCTGAATGTCCTCGATTGGAATGCCCTCGATCGGAATGCCCTCGATGGGAGTGCCCTCGATGGGAATGCCCTCGATCGGAATGCCCTCGATGGGAGTGCCCTCGATCGGAATGCCCTCGATCTGAATGCCCTCGATCGGAATGGCCTCGATCGGAATGTCCTCGATCGCAATGCCCTCGATCGGAATGCCCTCGATCGGATTCCCCTCGATCTGAATGCCCTCGATCTGAATGCCCTCGATCGGAATGCCCTCGATCTGAATGCCCTCGATGGGAGTGCCCTCGATCGGAATGCCCTCGATGGGAATGTCCTCGATGAGAATGCCCTCGATCGGAGTGCCCTCGATGGGAATGCCCTCGATCGGAATGCCCTCGATCGGAATTCCCTCGATTGGAATGTCCTCGATGGGAATGTCCTCGATGGGAATGCCCTCGATCGGAATGTCCTCGATGGGAATGTCCTCGATCGGAATGCCCTCGATCGGAATATCCTCGATGGGAATGCCCTCGATCTGAATGCGCTCGATCGGAATGCCCTCGATCGGAATGCCCTCGATGGGAATGCCCTCGATCTGAATGCCCTCGATCGGAATGCCCTCGATCGGAATGCCCTCGATCTGAATGCCCTCGATCGGAATGTCCTCGATGGGAATGCCCTCGATGGGAATGCCCTCGATCGGAATGCCCTCGATCTGAATGCCCTCGATCGGAATGCCCTCGATGGGAATGTCCTCGATGGGAATGCCCTCGATGGGAATGCCCTCGATCGGAATGCCCTCGATCGGAATGCCCTCGATCGGAATGCCCTCGATCTGAATGCCCTCGATCGGAATGTCCTCGATGGGAATGCCCTCGATGGGAATGCCCTCGATCGGAATGCCCTCGATCTGAATGCCCTCGATGGGAATGTCCTCGATCGGAATGCCCTCGATCTGAATGCCCTCGATCGGAATGCCCTCGATGGGAATGTCCGCGATCGGAATATCCTCGATGGGAATATCCTCGATGGGAATGCCCTCGATCGGAATATCCTCGATGGGAATGTCCTCGATCGGAATGCCCTCGATCGGAATATCCTCGATCGGAATGCCCTCGATGGGAATGTCCTCGATCGGAATGCCCTCGATCGGAATGCCCTCGATGGGAATGCCCTCGATCTGAATGCCCTCAATGGGAATGCCCTCGATCGGAATGCCCTCGATCGGAATGCCCTCGATCGGAATGCCCTCGATGGGAATGTCCTCGATCGGAATGCCCTCGATCGGAATGCCCTCGATGGGAATGCCCTCGATCGGAATGCCCTCGATCGGAATGCCCTCGATCGGAATGCCCTCGATGGGAATGCCCTCGATCTGAATGCCCTCGATGGGAATGCCCTCGATGGGAATGCCCTCGATCGGAACGCCCTCGATCGGAATGTCCTCGATGGGAATGCCCTCGATCGGAATGCCCTCGATCGGAATGCCCTCGATCGGAATGTCCTCGATGGGAATGCCCTCGATCGGAATGCCCTCGATGGGAATGCCCTCAATCGGAATGCCCTCGATGTGAATGCCCTCGATCGGAGTGCCCTCGATCGGAATGCCCTCGATCGGAATGCTCTCGATCGGAATGTCCTCGATCTGAATGCCCTCGATGGGAATGCCCTCGATCGGAATGCCCTCGATGGGAATCCCCTCGATCGGAATGCCCTCGATCGGAATGCCCTCGATCGGAATGCCCTCGATCGGAATGTCCTCGATGGGAATGCCCTCGATCGGAATGCCCTCGATGGGAATGCCCTCAATCGGAATGCCCTCGATGTGAATGCCCTCGATCGGAGTGCCCTCGATCGGAATGCCCTCGATCGGAATGCCCTCGATCGGAATGTCCTCGATCGGAATGCCCTCGATGGGAATGCCCTCGATCGGAATGTCCTCGATGGGAATGCCCTCGATCGGAATGCCCTCGATGGGAATGCCCTCGATCGGAATGCCCTCGATCGGAGTGCCCTCGATGTGAATGCCCTCGATGGGAATGCCCTCGATGGGAATGCCCTCGATCGGAATGCCCTCGATGGGAATGTCCTCGATCGGATTCCCCTCGATCGGAATGTCCTCGATTGGAATGCCCTCGATGGGAATGCCCTCGATCGGAATGCCCTCGATCGGAATGCCCTCGATCGGAATGCCCTCGATCGGAATGCCCTCGATCGGAATGTCCTCGATCTGAATGCCCTCGATCGGAATGCCCTCGATGGGAATGCCCTCGATGTGAATGCCCTCGATCGGAATGCCCTCGATCGGAATGCCCTCGATCGGAATGCCCTCGATCGGAATGTCCTCGATCTGAATGCCCTCGACCGGAATTCCCTCGATGGGAATGCCCTCGATGGGAATGCCCTTGATGGGAATGCCCTCGATCGGAATGCCCTCGATCGGAATGTCCTCGATGGGAATGCCCTCGATCGGAGTGCCCTCGATGGGAATGTCCTCGATGGGAATGCCCTCGATCGGAATGCCCTCGATGGGAATTCCCTCGATCGGAGTGCCCTCGATCGGAATGCCCTCGATCGGAATGCCCTCGATCGGAATGTCCTCGATCTGAATGCCCTCGATGGGAATGCCCTCGATGTGAATGCCCTCGATCGGAATGCCCTCGATCGGAATGCCCTCGATCGGAATGTCCTCGATCTGAATGCCCTCGATCTGAATGCCCTCGATCGGAATGCCCTCGATCGGAATGTCCTCGATGGGAATACCCTCGATCGGAATGTCCTCGATGGGAATGCCGTCGATCGGAATGCCCTCGATGGGAATGCCCTCGATCGGAGTGCCCTCGATCGGAATGTCCTCGATCGGAGTGCCCTCGATCGGAATGTCCTCGATGGGAATGCCCTCGATCGGAGTGCCCTCGATGGGAATGTCCTCGATGGGAATGCCCTCGATCGGAATGCCCTCGATGGGAATGCCCTCGATCGGAATGCCCTCGATCGGAATGCCCTCGATCGGAATGTCCTCGATCTGAATGCCCTCGATCTGAATGCCCTCGATCGGAATGCCCTCGATCGGAATGTCCTCGATGGGAATACCCTCGATCGGAATGTCCTCGATGGGAATGCCCTCGATCGGAATGCCCTCGATGGGAATGCCCTCGATCGGAGTGCCCTCGATCGGAATGTCCTCGATCGGAGTGCCCTCGATCGGAATGTCCTCGATGGGAATACCCTCGGTCGGAATGTCCTCGATGGGAATACCCTCGATCGGAATGTCCTCGATGGGAATACCCTCGATCGGAATGTCCTCGATGGGAATACCCTCGATCGGAATGTCCTCGATGGGAATGCCCTCGATCGC
>NC_092732.1:34816758-34867521 GCF_047496885.1 Scyliorhinus torazame | reverse complement strand
CTGTGGGAGGGTCAGTACTGAGGGAGTGCCGCACTGTCCGAGGGTCCGTACTGAGGGAGCGCCGCACTGTCAGAGGGTCAGTGCTGAGGGAGTGCCGCACTGTGGGAGGGTCAGTACTGAGGGAGTGCCGCACTGTCCGAGGGTCCGTACTGAGGGAGCGCCGCACTGTCAGAGGGTCAGTACTCAGGGAGCGCCGCACTGTAGGAGGGTCAGTACTGAGGGAGCGCCGCACTGTAGGAGGGTCAGTACTGAGGGAGCTCCGTACTGTCGGAGGGTATTGTACTGAGGGAGCACCGCACTGTGGGAGGATCAGTACTGAGGGAGCGCCGCACTGTCAGAGGGTCAGTACTGAGGGAGCGCTGCACTGTCGGAGGGTCAGTACTGAGGGAGCTGCGCACTGTGGGAGGGTCAGTACTGAGGGAGCACCGCACTGTCGGAGGGTCAGTACTGAGGGAGCGCCGCACTGTGGGAGGGTCAGTACTGAGGGTGTGCTGCACTGTGGGAGGGTCAGTACTGAGGGAGCGCCGCACTGTGGGAGGGTCAGTACTGAGGGTGTGCTGCACTGTGGGAGGGTCAGTACTGAGGTAGCTCCGCACTGTGGGAGGGTCAGTACTGAGGGAGCACCACACTGTGGGAGGGTCAGTACTGAGGGAGCGCCGCACTGTCAGTGGGTCAGTACTGAGGGAGTGCCGCACTGTCGGAGCGTCAGTGCTCAGGAGCGCCGCACTGTGGGAGGGTCAGTACTGAGGGAGTGCCGCACTGTGGGAGGGTCAGTACTGAGGGAGTGCCGCACTGTGGGAGAGTCACGATTGAGGGAGCGCCGCACTGAGGGAGAGTCCGTACTGAGGGAGCGCCGCACTGTGGGAGGGTCAGTACTGAGAGAGCGCCGCACTGTGGGATAGTCAGTACTGAGGGAGCACCGCACTGTGGGGGGGTCAGTACTGAGGGAGCGCCGCACTGTGGGAGGGTCAGTACTGAGGGAGCGCCGCATTGTGGGAGGGTCAGTACTAAGGGAGCGCCGCACTGTCAGAGGGTCAGTATTGAGGGAGCGCCGCACTCTGGGAGGGTCAGTACTGAGGGAGCGCCGCACTGTCGGAAGGTCAGTGCTGAGGGAGCTCCGCACTGTGGGAGGGGCAGTACTGAGGGGAGCGCCGCACTGGGGGAGGGGCAGTACTGAGGGAGCGCCGCACTGTGGGAGGGTCAGTATTGAGGGAGCGCCGCATTGTGGGAGGGTCAGTACTAAGGGAGCGCCGCACTGTCAGAGGGTCAGTATTGAGGGAGCGCCGCACTCTGGGAGGGTCAGTACTGAGGGAGCGCCGCACTGTCGGAAGGTCAGTGCTGAGGGAGCTCCGCACTGTGGGAGGGGCAGTACTGAGGGAGCGCCGCACTGGGGGAGGGGCAGTACTGAGGGAGCGCCGCACTGTGGGAGGGTCAGTATTGAGGGAGCGCCGCACTGTGGGAGGGTCAGTACTGACGAGGAGCGCCGCAATGTGGGAGGGTCAGTATTGAGGGAGCGCCGCACTGTGGGAGAGTCAGTACTGAGGGAGCGCCGCACTGTGGGAGGGTCAGTACTGAGGGAGCGCCGCACTGTGGGAGGGTCAGTACTGAGGGAGCGCCGCACTGTGGGAGGGTCAGTACTGAGGGAGCACCGCACTGTGGGAGGGTCAGTACTGAGGGAGCGCCGCACTGTGCGAGGGTCAGTACTGAGGGAGTGCCGCAATGTGGGAGGATCAGTACTGAGGGAGTGCCGCACTGTGGAAGGGTCAGTACTGAGGGAGCGCCGCACTGTGGGAGGGTCAGTATTGAGGGAGCGCCACACTGTGGGAGGGTCAGTACTGAGGGAGCGCCACACTGTGGGAGGGTCAGTACTGAGGGAGCGCCGCACTGTCGGAGGATCAGTACTGAGGGAATGCCACACTGTCAGAGGGTCAGTACTGATGGAGCGCCGCACTGTCGGAGGGTCAGTGCTGAGGGAGCGCCGCACTGTCAGAGGGTCAGTATTGAGGGAGCGCCGCACTGTCTGAGGGTCAGTACTGAGGGAGCGCCGCACTGTCAGAGGGTCAGTACTGAGGGAGCTCCGCACTGTGGGAGGGTCAGTACTGAGCGAGCTCCACACTGTGGGAGGGTCAGTACTGAGGGAGCGCCGCACTGTGGAGGGTCAGTACTGAGGAGCACCGCACTGTGGGAGGGTCAGTACTGAGGGAGCGCCGCACTGTGGGAGGGTCAGTGCTGAGGGAGCACCGCACTGTGGGAGGGTCAGTACAGAGGGAGCGCCGCACTGTGGGAGGGTCAGTGCTGAGGGAGCACCGCACTGTGGGAGGGTCAGTGCTGAGGGAGCGCCGCACTGTGGGAGGGTCAGTGCTGAGGGAGCACCGCACTGTGGGAGGGTCAGTGCTGAGGGAGCGCCGCACTGTGGGAGGGTCAGTACAGAGGGAGCGCCACACTGTGGGAGGGTCAGTACTGAGGGGGCACCGCACTCCGCACTGTGGGAGGGTCAGTGCTGAGGGAGCACCGCACTGTGGGAGGGTCAGTACTGAGGGAGTGCCGCACTGTGGGAGGGTCAGTGCTGAGGGAGCGCCGCACTGTGGGAGGGTCAGTGCTGAGGGAGCACCGCACTGTGGGAGGGTCAGTACAGAGGGAGCGCCGCACTGTGGGAGGGCCAGTGCTGAGGGAGCACCGCACTGTGGGAGGGTCAGTGCTGAGGGAGCGCCGCACTGTGGGAGGGTCAGTACAGAGGGAGCGCCACACTGTGGGAGGGTCAGTACTGAGGGGGCGCCGCACTGTGGGAGGGTCAGTGCTGAGGAGCACCGCACTGTGGGAGGGTCAGTACTGAGGGAGTGCCGCACTGTGGGAGGGTCAGTGCTGAGGGAGCGCCGCACTGTGGGAGGGTCAGTACAGAGGGAGCGCCGCACTGTGGGAGGGCCAGTGCTGAGGGAGCACCGCACTGTGGGAGGGTCAGTGCTGAGGAGCACCGCACTGTGGAGGGTCAGTGCTGAGGAGCGCCGCACTGTGGGAGGGTCAGTACAGAGGGAGCGCCACACTGTGGGAGGGTCAGTACTGAGGGGGCGCCGCACTGTGGGAGGTCAGTGCTGAGGGAGCACCGCACTGTGGGAGGGTCAGTACTGAGGGAGTGCCGCACTGTGGGAGGGTCAGTGCTGAGGGAGCGCCGCACTGTGGGAGGGTCAGTGCTGAGGGAGCACCGCACTGTGGGAGGGTCAGTACAGAGGGAGCGCCGCACTGTGGGAGGGCCAGTGCTGAGTGAGCACCGCACTGTGGGAGGGTCAGTGCTGAGGGAGCGCCGCACTGTCAGAGGGTCAGTACTGAGGGAGCACCGCACTGTGGGAGGGTCAGTACAGAGGGAGCGCCACACTGTGGGAGGGTCAGTACTGAGGGGGCGCCGCACTGTGGGAGGGTCAGTGCTGAGGGAGCACCGCACTGTGGGAGGGTCAGTACTGAGGGAGTGCCGCACTGTGGGAGGGTCAGTGCTGAGGAGCGCCGCACTGTGGGAGGGTCAGTACAGAGGGAGCGCCGCACTGTGGGAGGGCCAGTGCTGAGGGAGCGCCGCACTGTGGGAGGGTCAGTACTGAGGGAGGTAATAGAAAACGAGGTGATCTGGAGCGTGGTGACATTGCTGTTTGTGGTATTTAGCTGCGCTGTCTGACCGGATTACAATCCGGATAGCGCAGCCTCGCTGACCTTGTGAAGGATGCTGGGGAAATGCAAATCTTTCCCAGACGGCTGCTCTGACCTGTGACTCTGTGATGTTGTGATGTGGGGGAGGCCATTTAAATGGCCACTTGCTCCAACATTGGGGTCGTTCCCCGTATCGCAATTCTGCTCGTTACACTGGATCACATCAAATCGCAAAGAATTGCCACACACTACAAAGACACACAGTCGCGCCAATATTTATTGATTGTCCGGTTACGTTAAGACACCCTTCTGCCCTTGCGTCGTCCTCGATGTGGATGCGTCAAGCCATGGGGTCGTCGCTCCCGTCTCGCGCTGTTCATGGCTCAGGGTAGGCGGGGCGTCAATGGGGGGGCCCGCAGGGGGGAGGGGTCCCCTCTCATTCGAACCAACTGCAGGGGGAAGAATGGAGAGCATTTGTGAGCCTGAATTAGAACCATTCCCAGTGTCCCGTGCGAATCCCAGCCTCCGGAACGCTGTCTGCCCTCTGCGACGCACGAGCTCCCTCACCGGGTCCTGACCAGGGCCCGAGACCATGCCGGGCGCGGCGACCGCGTCCCCTCCTTGGGCCCCCGTCAACGGCTGGAGCGAGGACTCGGGAGGTTAACAGGACTTACCCTCCCTTTCACATGTTTGTATGTTTCACATGTTTGTATGTTTCATGTTTGTATGTTTCACATATTTGTATGTTTCACATTTGTATGTTTCACATGTTTGTATATTTCCCAAGTTTGAATGTTTCACGTTTGTATGTTTCACATGTTTGTATATTTCACAAGTTTGTATGTTTCACGTTTGCATTTTTCACGTTTGTATGTTTCACATGTTTGTATGTTTCTCAAGTTTGTATGTTTCACGTTTGTATATTTTGCATGTTTGTATATTTCACAATTTTGTATGTTTCGCATATTTGTATATTTCACAAGTTTGTATGTTTCACGTTTGTATGTTTCATATGTTTATATGTTTCACATGTTTTATAATTTACTGTGTTTCGCGTGTTTTATATGTTCACATTTATCGCATGTTTCACATATTTGTTCAAAAATTTCGTATGATAGTATGTTTCACATGTTGGTATGTTTCACATGGTAGTATGTTTTACATGTTTGAATGCTAGTGTGTTTGACATATTTCATACATTAATATGTTTTGGATGTTTCATTTTCTAGTATCTTTCGCATGTCTATGTTTCACGTGTTAATATGTTTCACATGTTTTGTATGTTAGTACATGTCACATGTTTTGTTCATGAGTATGCTTCAATGTTTTATATTACTGTGCTTTACATGTATGTGTATTTCATTTGGGTTATATGTTAGTATGTTTCACGTGTTTATGTCAGTATGTTTCCGATGTTCCATATGTTAATAGGCTTCACATGTTTCAACATTAGTATGTTTCATGTTTGTATGTTTTGCACGTATATTTAAGATGGTTCATGTGTGTATTTGCCACACGGGAAACCGGACCGGGTGAATCTGGAGCTGGCTGAATGGGTGAAATGTTTATTGCCCTGCTGTTCCGAACGATTCCCGGGAAGAGTCCACGTTATTCTCCCCGTCTCTCGCGCTGCTGTCGTCAAGCGTTGCCCAACGACAATGCCCATTGACCTCCCTAACTGCACAGTGGCTGTACCTACACCACATGGACTGTGGCGGGTTCAAGGTGGCGGCTGCCCCACCACCTTCTCGAGGGGCAATTAGGGATGGGCCCGGTCCGCGACCCCCCCACATCCGGTTGATGATCGGCGATACAATGGATCTGCAGCAAGTCGGGACAACGGAGAGCTCCGTGTAAACGTTAACACTGGCAAGATGCTGCCTTCTGTCCCACGCCAGGCGCTGAGGGGGTTTCGAGGAGGTTCCATTCATCACTGTTCACATTCAATTAGTCACTTTCACGTGTTCACCTCCCAGAATTTCGTCCACGTGTGTAGAAGTACTGACCCTCCGACAGTGCGGCGCTCCCTCAGTACTGACCCTCCGACAGTGCGGCACTCCCTCAGTACTGACCCTCCGACAGTGCGGCGCTCCCTCAGTACTGACCCTCCGACAGTGCGGCACTCCCTCAGTACTGACCCTCCCACAGTGCGGCGCTCCCTCAGTACTGACCCTCTGACAGTGCGGCACTCCCTCAGTACTGACCCTCCCACAGTGCGGCACTCCCTCAGTACTGACCCTCCCACAGTGCGGCGCTCCCTCAGTACTGACCCTCCCACAGTGCGGCGCTCCCTCAGTACTGACCCTCCCACAGTGCGTCGCTCCCTCACTACTGACCCTCCAGCAGTGCGGCAATCCCTCAGTACTGACCCTCCCGCAGTGCGGCACTCCCTCAGTACTGACCCACCTACAGTGCGGCACTCCCTCAGTACTGACCCTCTGACAGAGCGGCACTCCCTCAGTACTGACCCTCCGACAGTGCGGCGCTCCCTCCGTACTGACCCTCCGACAGTGCGGCGCTCCCTCAGTACTGACCCTCCCACAGTGCGGCACTCCCTCAGTACTGACCCTCTGACAGTGCGGCACTCCCTCAGTACTGACCCTCTGACAGTGTGGCGCTTCCTCAGTACTGACCCTCCCACAGTGCGGCGCCCCCTCAGCACTGTCCCTCCCACAGTGCGGCACTCCCTCAGCACTGTCCCTCCCACAGTGCGGCACTCCCTCAGTACTGTCCCTCCCACAGTGCGACGCTCCCTCAGTACTGACCCTCTGACAGTGCGGCGCTCCCTCAGTACTGACCCTCTGACAGTGCGGCGCTCCCTCAGTACTGACCCTCTGACAGTGCGGAGCTCCCTCAGTACTGACCCACCCACAGTGCGGCACTCCCTCAGCACTGTCCCTCCCACAGTGCGGCACTCCCTCAGTACTGTCCCTCCCACAGTGCGACGCTCCCTCAGTACTGACCCTCTGACAGTGCGGCGCTCCCTCAGTACTGACCCTCCCGCAGTGCGGCGCTCCCTCAGTACTGACCCTCCCACAGTGCGGCGCTCCCTCAGTACTGACCCTCCCGCAGTGCGGCGCTCCCTCAGTACTGACCCTCCCACAGTGCGGCTCTCCCTCAGTACTGACCCTCTGACAGTGCGGAGCTCCCTCAGTACTGACCCACCCACAGTGCGGCACTCCCTCAGTACTGACCCTCCCACAGTGCGGCACTCCCTCAGTACTGACCCTCCCACAGTGCGGCGCTCCCTCAGTACTGACCCTCCCACAGTGCGGCGTTCCCTCAGTACTGCCCCTCCCACAGTGCGGTGCTCCCTCAGTACTGACCCTCTGACAGTGCGGCACTCCCTCAGTACTGACCCTCTGACAGTGCGGCACTCCCTCAGTACTGACCCTCTGACAGTGCGGCACTCCCTCAGTACTGACCCTCTGACAGTGCGGCACTCCCTCAGCACTGACCCTCTGACAGTGCGGCACTCCCTCAGTACTGACCCTCCCACAGTGCGGCACTCCCTCAGTACTGACCCTCTGACAGTGCGGCGCTCCCTCAGCACTGACCCTCTGACAGTGCGGCACTCCCTCAGTACTGACCCTCCCACAGTGCGGCGCTCCCTCAGCACTGACCCTCTGACAGTGCGACACTCCCTCAGTACTGACCCTCCCACAGTGCGGCACTCCCTCAGTACTGACCCTCTGACAGTGCGACACTCCCTCAGTACTGACCCTCCCACAGTGCGGCGCTCCCTCAGTACTGACCCTCTGACAGTGCGGCGCTCCCTCAGTATTGACCCTCTGACAGTGCGACACTCCCTCAGTACTGACCCTCCCACAGTGCGGCACTCCCTCAGTACTGACCCTCTGACAGTGCGGCACTCCCTCAGTACTGACCCTCTGACAGTGCGGCGCTCCCTCAGTACTGACCCTCCCACAGTGCGGCACTCCCTCAGTACTGACCCTCTGACAGTGCGGAGCTCCCTCAGTACTGACCCTCTGACAGCGCGGCACTCCCTCAGTACTGACCCTCTGACAGTGCGGCGCTCCCTCAGTATTGACCCTCTGACAGTGCGACACTCCCTCAGTACTGACCCTCCCACAGTGCGGCACTCCCTCAGTACTGACCCTCTGACAGTGCGGCACTCCCTCAGTACTGACCCTCTGACAGTGCGGCGCTCCCTCAGTACTGACCCTCTGACAGTGCGGCACTCCCTCAGTACTGACCCTCTGACAGTGCGGCACTCCCTCAGTACTGACCCTCCCACAGTGCGGCGCTCCCTCAGTACTGACCCTCCCACAGTGCGACACTCCCTCAGCACTGACCCTCTGACAGTGCGGCGCTCCCTCAGTACTGACCCTCCCACAGTGCGGCACTCCCTCAGTACTGACCCTCTGACAGTGCGGAGCTCCCTCAGTACTGACCCTCTGACAGCGCGGCACTCCCTCAGTACTGACCCTCTGACAGTGCGGCGCTCCCTCAGTATTGACCCTCTGACAGTGCGACACTCCCTCAGTACTGACCCTCCCACAGTGCGGCGCTCCCTCAGTACTGACCCTCCCACAGTGCGGCGCTCCCTCAGTACTGACCCTCCCGCAGTGCGGCGCTCCCTCAGTACTGACCCTCTGACAGTGCAGCACTCCCTCAGTACTGACCCTCTGACAGTGCGGCGCTCCCTCAGTACTGACCCTCTGACAGTGCGGCACTCCCTCAGTACTGACCCTCCCACAGTGCGGCGCTCCCTCAGTACTGACCCTCCCGCAGTGCGGCGCTCCCGCAGTACTGACTCTCTGACAGTGCGGCACTCCCTCAGTACTGACCCTCCCACAGTGCGGCGCTCCCTCAGTACTGACCCTCCCGCAGTGCGGCGCTCCCGCAGTACTGACCCTCCCACAGTGCGGCGCTCCCTCAGTACTGACCCTCCCGCAGTGCGGCGCTCCCGCAGTACTGACTCTCTGACAGTGCGGCACTCCCTCAGTACTGACCCTCTGACAGTGCAGCACTCCCTCAGTACTGACCCTCCCGCAGTGCGGCGCTCCCGCAGTACTGACCCTCCCACAGTGCGGCGCTCCCTCAGTACTGACCCTCCCACAGTGCGGTGCTCCCTCAGTACTGACCCTCCGACAGTGCGGCGCTCCCTCAGTACTGACCCTCCCACAGTGCGGCGCTCCCTCAGTACTGACCCTCCGACAGTGCGGCGCTCCCTCAGTACTGACCCTCCCACAGTGCGGCGCTCCCTCAGTACTGACCCTCCCGCAGTGCGGCGCTCCCTCAGTACTGACCCGAAGCAGATTTTTCTTTCAAGAAAGGAGTGAAGCCTTTATTCGGGATTTTTTTCTCACCATTTGAAGAGGGGGCGGGGCAGAGCCAATCGGGAGTTAACTGCATCATTCTATGCCAAGGAGGTTGGCGCCGGTTTTGTGGGAGAAGGCGGGGGAGGGGGGAGGGGGGGGGGGGGGCATTGTTGACCCGGAGAGCCAGTACCGATGGGAGAGGCTGGGTGACCACCGTCCGTGCTGGGAACGTCCATAGCGGAGCGGGGACGGCATCGCCATCGGCCCTTGCCCAGGCTGGAGCGGGGGGGGCACGATTGGCATCGCCACCCAGCTGGCCGCCTGGCGTCGGTTCACAGCAGCCCTCCCTCTTGGGGGGGGGGGGGGGGGGGGGGCTGCTGGCCGCCAATCACCACAACCCGTCCGGGCGCCCGTGACGGTAAACCCCAATTTCCCGCATCCCCCATCATCCCCCCGTCCTATTGGGAGCGCCGACGGCGAGAATTCGAAACCAAACGTGTCACACCACCCAATGTCCCCCTTGCTGGTCTCCCCTCTACCTTCGTCCACTCCTCTACTGCCCCCCCTCCCCCCCCCCGCCAACCACCGCCACACCTCCGAAGCCATGTGATAAGACAAGAACGTCTCTTAAAGCGAGTCGAGGCGGCATCGTGCAAGGGCACGAGTTTGGGGGCACTGATTACGGCCCCTCTGCCGGTCTCGCCGGCCCGCTACTCCACAAGCCCGGTGGTAGTGGCGGCCCTGAGAGTTTGGGGGCAGTGGAGGAAGCTCATGAGAGAGGAAGGAGCGTCTCGGTGTGGGCTCCAATTTGTGATAATTTGTTCCGGGGAGGCTGGATGAGGGGGGTGGGGGGAGCGGGTTTCGGGGATGACAGAGAGCAGGGATTGAGAGGCTGGGAGATCTATTTATCGATGGGAGCTTTCCCTGGTTTGGGGGATTTGGCAAGTTTGAATTGCCGGGCGGGAATGGGTTTCGATAGCTGCAGATAAGGGATTTTGTGTGAAGGCAGGTTTTGACTTTCCCGCTCCGACCGCCACAGGGGCTACTCGACAGGGGTGGCAGAGGGGGAGGTCTCAGATATCTATAAAGAACTCTTGGAGTTGGAGCTAACTCAGACAGAGGAGCTGAAAGGTAAACGGGAGGAGGAGTTAGGGGGAGAGATAGAGGCAGATCTCTGGGCGGATGTGTTAAGCAGGGTCAACACGTCCTCCTCATGTGCCAGGCTCAGCCTGATACAATTCAAGGTGGTTCACCGGGCACACATGACGGCCGCCCGGATGAGCAAGTTTTTTGGGCTAGAGGACAGGGGGGGATTCTCCGCAATCGGCGCGATGTCCGCCGACCCGGCGCCAAAAACGGCGCGAATCAGTCGGGCATCGCGGCGCCCCAAAGGTGCGAAAGTCTCCACATCTTGAGGGGCCGAGCCCTCACCTTGAGGGGCTAGGCCCGCGCCGGACTGATTTCCGCCCCGCCGGCTGGCGGGAAAGGCCTTTGGTGCCACAAATGGCTTTGCCGGGCGGCGCATGCGCGGGAGCGTCAGCGGCCGCTCACGGCGTCCCCGCGCATGCGCAGCGGAGGGGGGTCTCTTCCGCCTCCGCCATGGTGGAGACCATGGCGAAGGCGGAAGGAAAAGAGTGCCCCCACGGCACAGGCCCGCCCGCGGATCCAGGCCACCGTGGGGGGCACCCCCCGCCCCCCCCCCGGGGCCAGATCGCCCCACGCCGCCCCCCCCCCCCCCCTCCAGGACCCCGGAGCCCGCCCGCGCCGCCGTCCCAAAGCTGGCCGTGGGTTGACAGCGGCGGGACTTCAGCCCATCGCGGGCCGGAGAATCGCCGGGGGGGGGGGATTCCCGCCGACCGGCGCGGCGCGATTCCCGCCCCTGCCGAATATCCGGTGGCGGAGAATTAGCGACACGGCGGGGGCGGGATTCACGCCGGCCCCCCCCCCCGGCGATTCTCCGACCCGGTGGGGGGGGGGGGGGGGTCGGAGAATCGCGCCCCAGGTGTGCGGGAGAGCCAGCGAACCATGTCCACATGTTCTGGGAATGCCCGAAGCTTAGGGGATACTGGCAGGGATTTGCGGAGGTCATGTAGGGGCTAGATTGCTGGCTTTGAAAGCAGACTAAGGCAGGACAGCAGCACGGTTCAATTCCCGTACCAGCCTCCCCGAACAGGCGCCGGAATGTGGCGACTAGGGGCTTTTCACAGTAACTTCATTTGAGGCCTACTTGTGACAATAAGCGATTTTCATTTCATTTTCATTCATGTCCACGGTGCTTAAAACAAAGGTGGCGCCGAGTCCAGACCTGCCGATTGCCAGGGTCGGGGGCGGCGGGGGGGGGGGGGGGTGGGGGGTGGGGGGGAGTTGTGCTACTTTGTGTTTAGGGTAGGTGGGATTCGTGAGAGTTGGAGAGAGGTCTTATATTTGTGCCGTTCATTGTTATAAAATTATAAATGCCATCATAAAATGTTTTTAGATAAAAAACAATTTCTAAAGTGTCACATCCAACTCCCAGTGGCTGAAGCTGGTAACTTCCAATCGGGCAGAGTTGAAGGACGCCTACTCAAGTGTCGCAGGGCCTGGGATGGGGACGGGGTGGCTGTCTGGACCACGCCAGCCCAGCATGGTTGGCAACAGCATCGCTGGCCTTGGGGGGGGTCATGGCAACGATGGGAGGCCAAAGGTCGCCATCCGCGGCGGAACCCGGGGCTCCCTAATTGCCCCCTCGAGAAGGTGGCGGGGGGGAGCCGCCATCTTGAAACCGCTGCAGCCCCGGGTGCTGTAGGTACACCCACCGTGCTGTTAGGGAGGGAGTGGCGGGATTCTGACCCGCTCGGCAATGTGGATGTTTCCCCCTCATCGGGGGTGGGGTCCACAGTTTCAGATTAAGGGGATCTCCCACTGAAGGTGAAAATGAGGAGGCATTTCTTCTCCAGGAAGGTTGGTAGGTGTAAAATCTTCCCCCCCCCCACCCCTCCCGAGGCACTTTGCCAGTTTTTCGATCGGCAAGGGGGTTGAGGGTTAGTGGGGGTCGAGGGTTAATGGGGGCCGAGGGTTAGTGGGAGTCGAGGGTTAGTGAGGGTCGAGTGTTAGTGGGGGTCGAGGGTTAGTGGAGGTCGAGGGTTAGTGGGGGTCGAGGGTTAGTGGGGGTCGAGGATTAGTGGTGGTCCAGGGTTAGTGGGGGTCCAGGGTTAGTGGGGGTCGAGGGTTAGTGGGGGTCCAGGGTTAGTGGGGGTCCAGGGTTAGTGGGGGTCGAGGATTAGTTGGGGTCGAGGATTAGTGGGGGTCGAGGATTAGTGGTGGTCGAGGGTTAGTGAGGGTCGAGTGTTAGTGGGGGTCGAGGGTTAGTGGAGGTCGAGGGTTAGTTGGGGTTGAGGTTTAGTGGGGGTCGAGGGTTAATGGGAGTCAAGGGTTAGTGAGGGTCGAGGGTTAGTGGGGGGGGCGAGGGTTAGTGGGGGTCGAGGATTAGTTGGGGTCGAGGATTAGTGGGGGCGAGGATTAGTGGGGGTCCAGGGTTAGTGGGGGTCGAGGTTAGTGGGGGTCGAGCGTTAGTGGGAGTCGAGGGTTAGTGGAGGTCGAGGATTAGTTGGGGTCGAGGATTAGTGGGGGTCGAGGATTAGTGGGGGTCGAGGGTTAGTGGGGGTCGAGGGTTAGTGGGGGTCGAGGGTTAGTGGGGGTCGAGGGTTAGTGGATGTCGAGGGTTAGTTGGGGTTGAGGTTTAGTGGGGGTCGAGGGTTAGTGGGAGTCGAGGGTTAGTGAGGGTCGAGTGTTAGTGGGGGTCGAGTGTTAGTGGGGGTCGAGGGTTAGTGGGGCGAGGGTTAGTGGGGGTCGAGGTTAGTGGGGGTCGAGGTTAGTGGGGGTCAAGGGTTAGTGGGGGGGCGAGGGTTAGTGGGGGTCGAGGGTTAGTGGGGGGGCGAGGGTTAGTGGGGGTTGAGGATTAGTTGGGGTCCAGGGTTAGTGGGGGTCGAGGGTTAGTGGGGGTCCAGGGTTAGTGGGGGTCCAGGGTTAGTGGGGGTCCAGGGTTAGTGGGGGTCCAGGGTTAGTGGGGGTCGAGGGTTAGTGGGGGTCGAGGGTTAGTGGTGGTCGAGGGTTAGTGGGGGTCGAGGGTTAGTGGGGGTCGAGGGTTAGTGGGGGTCGAGTGTTAGTGGGGGTCGAGGGTTAGTGGGGCGAGGGTTAGTGGGGGTCGAGGTTAGTGGGGGTCAAGGGTTAGTGGGGGGCGAGGGTTAGTGGGGGTCGAGGGTTAGTGGGGGGGCGAGGGTTAGTGGGGGTTGAGGATTAGTTGGGGTCCAGGGTTAGTGGGGGTCGAGGGTTAGTGGTGGTTGAGGGTTAGTGGTGGTCGAGGGTTAGTGGGGGTCGAGGGTTAGTGGTGGTCGAGGGTTAGTGGGGGTCGAGGGTTAGTGGGGGTCGAGGGTTAATGGGGGTCGAGGGTTAGTGGGGGTCGAGGGTTAGTGGTGGTCGAGGGTTAGTGGGGGTCAAGGGTTAGTGGGGGTCGAGGGTTAGTTGGGGGAGCAGGTGTAGGAATGTGGAGTTGATAAGACGATCCAATCAGCCTTGATCTTATTGAACGGCGGGACAGGCTCGAGGGGCCGAATGGCCTCCTCCTGCTCCTAATTTGGATATCCTTTGACACAATGTTGTTGGGGGGGGGGCTGAGCGGTGAGGTTCCACAGTGGGTCAGCGCTGCTGCCTCATGGGGCCGGGGGCCCGGGTTCGATTCCAGCCTCCAGTGACTGTGCGGAGTCTGCACGTTCTCCCTGTGTCATAGAACATAGAACATTACAGCGCAGTACAGGCCCTTCGGCCCTCGATGTTGCGCCGACCTGTGAAACCACTCTAAAGCCCATCTACACTATTCCCTTATCGTCCATATGTCTATCCAATGACCATTTGAATGCCCTTAGTGTTGGCGAGTCCACTACTGTTGCAGGCAGGGCATTCCACGCCCTTACTACTCTCTGAGTAAGGAACCTACCTCTGACATCTGTCCTATATCTATCTCCCCTCAATTTAAAGCTATGTCCCCTCGTGCTAAACATCACCATCCGAGGAAAAAGGCTCTCACTGTCCACCCTATCCAATCCTCTGATCATCTTGTATGCCTCAATTAAGTCACCTCTTAACCTTCTTCTCTCTAACGAAAACAGCCTCAAGTCCCTCAGCCTTCCCTCATAAGATCTTCCCTCCATACCAGGCAACATTCTGGTAAATCTCCTCTGCACCCTTTCCAATGCTTCCACATCCTTCCTATAATGCGGCGACCAGAATTGCACGCAATACTCCAAATGCGGCCGCACCAGAGTTTTGTACAGCTGCGACATGACCTCATGGCTCCGAAACTCAATCCCTCTACCAATAAAAGCTAACACACCGTACGCCTTAACCACCCTCTCAACCTGGGAGGCAACTTTCAGGGATCTATGTACATGGACACCGAGATCTCTCTGCTCATCCACACTGCCAAGAATCTTGCCATTAGCTCAGTACTCTGTCTTCCTGTTATTCCTTCCAAAATGAATCACATCACACTTTTCTGCATTAAACTCCATTTGCCACCTCTCAGCCCAGCGCTGCAGCTTATCTAAGTCCCTCTGTAACTTGTAACATCCTTCCGCACTGTCCACAACTCCACCGACTTTAGTGTCATCCGCAAATTTACTCACCCATCCTTCTACGCCCTCCTCCAGGTCATTTATAAAAATGACAAACAGCAGTGGCCCCAAAACAGATCCTTGTGGTGCACCACTAGTAACTGGACTCCAGGCTGAACATTTCCCATCAACCACCACCCTTTGTCTTCTTCCAGCTAGCCAATTTCTGATCCAAACTGCTAAATCACCCTGAATCCCATGCCTCCGTATTTTCTGTAGTAGCCTACCGTGGGGAACCTTATCAAATGCTTTACTGAAATCCATATACACCACATCAATTGCTTTACCCTCATCCACCTGTTTGGTCACCTTCTCAAAGAACTCAATAAGGTTTGTGAGGCACGACCTACCCTTCACAAAACCGTGTTGACTATCTCTAATCAAATTATTCCTTTCTAGATGATTATACATCCTATCTCTTATAAACCTTTCCAAGATTTTGCCCACAACAGAAGTAAGGCTCACTGGTCTATAGTTACCGGGGTTGTCTCTACTCCCCTTCTTGAAGAAGGGGACAACATTTGCTATCCTCCAGTCTTCTGGAACTATTCCTGTAGACAAAGATGACTTAAAGATCAAAGCCAGTGGCTCAGCAATCTCCTCCCTAGCTTCCCAGAGAATCCTAGGATAAATCCCATCTGGCCCAGGGGACTTATCTATTTTCACACTTTCCAGAATTGTTAACACCTCCTCCTTATGAACCTCAAGCCCTTCTAGTCTAGTAGCCTGAATCTCAGTATTCTCCTCGACAACATTGTCTTTTTCCTGTGTGAATACTGACGAAAAATATTCATTTAGCACCTCTCCTATCTCCCCGGACTCCACGCACAACTTCCCACTACTGTCCTTGACTGGCCCTACTCTTACCCTAGTCATTCGTTTATTCCTGACATATCTATAGAAAGCTTTAGGGTTATCCTTGATCCTACCTGCCAAAGACTTCTCATGTCCCCTCCTGGCTCTTCTTAGCTCTCTCTTTAGGTCCTTCCTAGCTAACTTGTAACTCTCAAGCGCCCTAACTGAACCTTCATGTCTCAAGTTTACATAAGCCTCCTTCTTCCTCTTGACAAGTGTTTCGACTGCTTTCGTAAACCACGGTTCCCTTGCTCGACCACTTCCTCCCTGCCTGATAGGTACATACTTATCAAGGACACGCAGTAGCTGTTCCTTGAACAAGCTCCACATTTCCATTGTGCCCATCCCCTGAATTTTTCCGCTCCATCCGGTGCATCCTAAGTCTTGCCTCATCGCATCATAATTGCCTTTCCCCCAGCTATAACTCTTGCCTTGCGGTATATACCTATCCCTTTCCATCACTAAAGTAAACGTAATCGAATTGTGGTCACTATCACCAAAGTGCTCACCTACCTCCAAATCTAACACCTGCCCTGGTTCATTACCCAGTACCAACTTCAAAATGGCCTCGCCTCTCGTTGGCCTATCTACGTACTGTGTCAGGAAACCCTCCTGCACACATTGGACAAAAACGGACCCATCTAAAGTACTCGTTTCCAGACAATATTTTGAAAGTTAAAGTCCCCCATAACAAGTAGCCTTGCATTCGCTCCTATCCAGAATCATCTTTGCAATCCTCTCCTCCACATCTCTGGAACTTTTCGGAGGCCTATAGAAAACCCCTAACAGGGTGACCCCTCCTTTCCTGTTTCTAACCTCAGCCCATACTACCTCAGTAGACGAGTCCACATGGGTGGGTTTCCCTGCGTGTGTTTCCTCCGGGTGCTCCGGTTTCCTCCCACAGTCCAAATATGTACAGGTTAGGTGGATTGGCCGTGCTAAATTGTCCCTTAGTGTCCAAAGATGTACAGGTCAGGTGGATTGGCCGTGCTAAATTGTCCCTTAGTGTCCAAAGATGTACAGGTTAGGTGGATTGGCCGTGATAAATTGCCCCTTAGTGTCCAAAGATGTACAGGTCAGGTGGATTGGCCGTGCTAAATTGTCCCTTAGTGTCCAAAGATGTGCAGGTTAGGTGGATTGGCCGTGCTAAATTGTCCCTTAGCGTCCAAAGATGTACAGGTCAGGTGGATTGGCCGTGCTAAATTGTCCCTTAGCGTCCAAATATGTGCAGGTTAGGTGGATTGGCCGTGCTAAATTGCCCCTTAGTGTCCAAAGATGTACAGGTTAGGTGGATTGGCTGTGCTAAATTGTCCCTTAGTGTCCAAAGATGTGCAGGTTTGGTGAATTGGCCGTGCTAAATTGTCCCTTAGTGTCCAAAGACGTGCAGGTTTGGTGAATTGGCCGTGCTAAATTGTCCCTTAGCGTCCAAAGATGTACAGGTCAGATGGATTGGCCGTGCTAAATTGCCCCTTAGTGTCCAAAGATGTACAGGTCAGGTGGATTGGCCATGCTAAATTGTCCCTTAGTGTCCAAAGATGTGCAGGTCAGGTGGATTGGCCATGCTAAATTGCACCTTAGTGTCCAAAGATGTGCAGGTTAGGTGGATTGGCCGTGCTAAATTGTCCCTTAGTGTCCAAAGATTGTACAGGTCAGGTGGATTGGCTGTGCTAAATTGCCCCTTCGTGTCCAAAGATGTGCAGGTCAGGTGGATAGGCCGTGCTAAATTGCCCCTTAGTGTCCAAAGATGTGCCGGTTAGGTGGATTGGCCGTGCTAAATTGTCCCTTAGTGTCCAAAGGTGTGCAGGTTAGGTGGATTGGCCGTGCTAAATTGCCCCTTAGTGTCCAAAGATGTGCAGGTTTGGTGAATTGGCCGTGCTAAATTGTCCCTTAGCGTCCAAAGATGTACAGGTCAGGTGGATTGGCCGTGCTAAATTGTCCCTTAGTGTCAAAAGGTGTGCAGGTTAGGTGGATTGGCCGTGCTAAATTGTCCCTTAGTGTCCAAAGATGTGCGGGTTAGGTGGATTGGCCGTGCTAAATTGTCCCTTAGTGTCCAAAGATGTGCAGGTTAGATGGATTGGCCGTGCTAAATTGCCCCTTAGTGTCCAAAGATGTGCAGGTCAGGTGGATTGGCCATGCTAAATTGCCCCTTAGTGTCCAAAGATGTGCCGGTTAGGTGGATTGGCCATGCTAAATTGCCCCTTAGTGTCCAAAGATGTGCAGGTTTGGTGAATTGGCCGTGCTAAATTGTCCCTTAGCGTCCAAAGATGTGCAGGTTAGGTGGATTGGCCGTGCTAAATTGTCCCTTAGTGTCCAAAGATGTGCAGGTTAGGTGGATTGGCTGTGCTAAATTGCCCCTTAGTGTCCAAAGATGTGCAGGTTAGGTGCATTGGCCGTGCTAAATTGTCCCTTAGTGTCCAAAGAAGTGCAGGTTAGGTGCATTGGCCGTGCTAAATTGTCCCTTAGTGTCCAAAGATGCGCAGGTTAGGTGGATTGGCCGTGCTATATTGCCCCTTAGTGTCCAAAGATGTACAGGTCAGGTGGATTGGCCATGCTAAATTGTCCCTTAGTGTCCAAAGATGTGCAGGTCAGGTGGATTGGCCGTGCTAAATTGCACCTTAGTGTCCAAAGATGTGCAGGTTAGGTGGATTGGCAGTGCTAAATTGTCCCTTAGTGTCCAAAGATTGTACAGGTCAAGTGGATTGGCTGTGCTAAATTGCCCCTTAGTGTCCAAAGATGTGCAGGTCAGGTGGATAGGCCGTGCTAAATTACCCCTTAGTGTCCAAAGATGTGCCGGTTAGGTGGATTGGCCGTGCTAAATTGCCCCTTAGTGTCCAAAGATGTGCAGGTTTGGTGAATTGGCCGTGCTAAATTGTCCCTTAGCGTCCAAAGATGTACAGGTCAGGTGGATTGGCCGTGCTAAATTGTCCCTTAGTGTCAAAAGATGTGCAGGTTAGGTGGATTGGCCGTGCTAAATTGTCCCTTAGTGTCCAAAGATGTGCGGGTTAGGTGGATTGGCCGTGCTAAATTGTCCCTTAGTGTCCAAAGATGTGCAGGTTAGATGGATTGGCCGTGCTAAATTGTCCCTTAGTGTCAAAAGATGTGCAGGTTAGGTGGATTGGCCATGCTAAATTGCCCCTTAGTGTCCAAAGATGTGCAGGTTTGGTGAATTGGCCGTGCTAAATTGTCCCTTAGCGTCCAAAGATGTGCAGGTTAGGTGGATTGGCCGTGCTAAATTGTCCCTTAGTGTCCAAAGATGTGCAGGTTAGGTGGATTGGCTGTGCTAAATTGCCCCTTAGTGTCCAAAGATGTGCAGGTTAGGTGCATTGGCCGTGCTAAATTGTCCCTTAGTGTCCAAAGAAGTGCAGGTTAGGTGCATTGGCCGTGCTAAATTGTCCCTTAGTGTCCAAAGATGCGCAGGTTAGGTGGATTGGCCGTGCTAAATTGCCCCTTAGTGTCCAAAGATGTGCAGGTTAGGTGGATTGGCCGTGCTATATTGCCCCTTAGTGTCCAAAGATGTGCAGGTTAGGTGGATTGGCCGTGCTAAATTGTCCCTTAGTGGCCAAAGATATACAGGTCAGGTGGATTAGCCGTGCTAAATTGTCCCTTAGTGTCCAAAGATGTGCAGGTTAGGTGGATTGGCCGTGCTAAATTGCCCCTTAGTGTCCAAAGATGTGCGGGTTAGATGGATTGGCCGTGATAAATTGCCCCTTAGAGTCCAAAGATGTGCAGGTTAGGTGGATTGGCCGTGCTAAATTGTCCCTTAGTGTCCAAAGATGTGCAGGTTAGGTGGATTGGCCGTGCTAAATTGTCCCTTAGTGTCCAAAGATGTGCAGGTTAGGTGGATTGGCTGTGCTAAATTGTCCCTTACTGTCCAAAGATGTGCAGGTTAGGTGGATTGGCCGTACTAAATTGTCCCTTAGTGTCCAAAGATGTGCAGGTTAGGTGGATTGGCCGTGCTAAATTGTCCCTTAGTGTCCAAAGATGTGCAGGTTAGGTGGATTGGCCGTACTAAATTGTCCCTTAGTGTCCAAAGATGTGCAGGTTAGGTGGATTGGCCGTGCTAAATTGTCCCTTAGTGTCCAAAGATGTGCAGGTTAGGTGGATTGGCTGTGCTAAATTGCCCCTTAGTGTCCAAAGATGTGCAGGTTAGGTGCATTGGCCGTGCTAAATTGTCCCTTAGTGTCCAAAGAAGTGCAGGTTAGGTGCATTGGCCGTGCTAAATTGTCCCTTAGTGTCCAAAGATGCGCAGGTTAGGTGGATTGGCCGTGCTATATTGCTCCTTAGTGTCCAAAGATGTGCAGGTTAGGTGGATTGGCCGTGCTAAATTGTCCCTTAGTGGCCAAAGGTATACAGGTCAGGTGGATTAGCCGTGCTAAATTGTCCCTTAGTGTCCAAAGATGTGCGGGTTAGATGGATTGGCCGTGATAAATTGCCCCTTAGAGTCCAAAGATGTGCAGGTTAAGTGGATTGGCCGTGCTAAATTGTCCCTTAGTGTCCAAAGATGTGCAGGTTAGGTGGATTGGCCGTGCTAAATTGTCCCTTAGTGGCCAAAGATATACAGGTCAGGTGGATTAGCCGTGCTAAATTGTCCCTTAGTGTCCAAAGATGTGCGGGTTAGATGGATTGGCCGTGATAAATTGCTCCTTAGTGTCCAAAGATGTGCAGGTTAGGTGGATTGGCCGTGCTAAATTGTCCCTTAGTGGCCAAAGATATACAGGTCAGGTGGATTAGCCGTGCTAAATTGTCCCTTAGTGTCCAAAGATGTGCGGGTTAGATGGATTGGCCGTGATAAATTGCCCCTTAGAGTCCAAAGATGTGCAGGTTAAGTGGATTGGCCGTGCTAAATTGTCCCTTAGTGTCCAAAGATGTGCAGGTTAGGTGGATTGGCCGTGCTAAATTGTCCCTTAGTGTCCAAAGATGTACAGGTTAGGTGGATTGGCCGTGCTAAATTGTCCCTTAGTGTCCAAAGATGTGCAGGTTAGGTGGATTGGCCGTGCTAAATTGTCCCTTAGTGTCCAAAGATGTGCAGGTTAGGTGGATTGGCCGTGCTAAATTGTCCCTTAGTGTCCAAAGATGTGCAGGTTAGGTGGATTGGCTGTGCTAAATTGTCCCTTAGTGTCCAAAGATGTACAGGTCAGGTGGATTGGCCGTGCTAAATTGTCCCTTAGTGTCCAAAGATGTGCGGGTTAGGTGGATTGGCCGTGCTAAATTGTCCCTCAGTGTCCAAAGATGTACAGGTCAGGTGGATTGGCCGTGCTAAATTGTCTCTTAGTGTCCAAAGATGTGCAGGTCAGGTGGATTGGCCGTGCTAAATTGCCTCTCAGTGTCCAGGGCTGTGCAGGTTAGGTTACAGGGATAGGGTGGTTGGGAGGAATGGACCAAGAAAGGGTGCTCTTTCAGAGGGTCGGTGCAGACTCGATGGGAAGAATTGCCTCCTCCTGCATTGCAGGGATTCGATGACCATCCGTCACTTGTTAATCAGAAGAGAGTGTGGCAGGGTTCCGGTTACGGCGATGACCAGCTAAGCCGCACGTTTCGGCGGCTCCAGCTCGAACGGACCTTCGGGCTCTTTTAAGAGCCCCAACGGGGAATTTTTTCGGGACGAAACCCGGTGTGGGGTGAGACAACAGGGAGTCCCCCCCCCCCCAACGAAAAAGAAAAATATCGGCGGCGGTGGCCAGATCGTGAAGAATCCTCGAGGACAGGGACAGAAGAAAAAAGGAGCAAGATGGCGGCGGAGAGAGCCCAGGCGACATGGGTGCCAGACCAAGACGAATTTCTGAGACGGTGTGTGGAGCTGCTTAAGAAGGAGGTGCTGGCCCCGATGCTACAGACAATTGAGGGGCTTAAGGAGGCACAAAAGACCCAGGAGATGGAGCTCCGCGTGGTGGAGCATAAGGTGACGGACGAGGACGAGATCCTGGGCCTGGCGGCCAAAACGCAGACGCACGAGGCGCTCCACAAAAAGTGCATTGAAAGGATTGAAGTCCTAGAAAACAGATCACGGAGAAAGAACCTTCGGATCCTGGGTCTCCCCGAGGGTGTGGAAGGAGCGGACGGCGGGGCTTACGTGAGCACGATGCTACGCTCGCTAATGGGAGCTGAGGCCCCCTCGGGCCCCTTGGAAGTGGAAGGGGCTCATCGGGTCCCTGCGAGGAGACCAAAGGCGGGAGAACCACCTAGGGCGACGATCGTGCGATTTCATCGCTTCAATGACAGAGAGGTGGTTCTGAGATGGGCCAAAAAGGTACGAAGTAGTAGATGGGAGAATGCGGTGGTACGGGTGTACCAGGATTGGAGTGCGGAGGTGGCGAGAAGGAGGGCGAGTTTCAATCGAGCCAAGGAGGTGCTACACAGGTGAAGTTCGGGATGCTGCAGCCGGCGCGACTGTGGGTCATGCACCAGGAGAGGCATCACTACTTCGAAACGGCGGAAGAAGCATGGACCTTCATTAAAAACGAGAAACTGGATCAGAACTGAGGGACTGATGTTAGAGGGGAAATGACAATGCCGATGTATATAGAGATGTAAATTGGGGAGGGGGGTACACTAAGAAATGTGGGCGCCGGTGGGGGGGGAAGAAGAGACATAGGCGGGGGATGGGGAATGGGAGTGGGGCGACAGAGGGAGCTGTGCCACAAGGGGCGGGACAACTATAGAGAACACGGGGCTTATTGTTCTTGTTCCCGCGCCAGAAAGATGATGGCGGGAAGATAGGCGCAAGGTAGATGGGAGTTCCCCACACGGGGGGGGTCAAGGAGAGAGCGGGAGAAGCCGGGGTCAGTTGAAGTCAGCTGACTTTCGGAAGTAATATGGGGGGAGCAATCACGCTAGATGGGGATCTAGCGGGGGGGGGGGGGGGGGGGGGGGAGGATAACTGGTTTGCTGCTGCGGAAATCAAAGAGGAACTGGTAAAAGGGTGGGCGGGGCGGGAATGCGCCGCCTGGGGAACGGGTGGGTGCGCGGAACCGGGAAGTGGGACTGGCCTAGAGAGGGTGATGGCTAGTCGACACGGGAAGGGGGGCAGGTAGCCCCCCAGTTCGGCTGATCACGTGGAACGTGAGAGGCCTAAATGGGCCGATTAAAAGGGCCCGAGTGTTCGCGCACTTGAAAGGACTGAGGGCAGACGTGGCCATGCTTCAGGAGACGCACCTGAAGGTGGCGGACCAAGTTAGGTTAAGGAAAGGATGGGTGGGACAGGTGTTCCACTCAGGGCTGGATGCAAAGAACAGAGGGGTGGCCATACTGGTGGGGAAACGGGTGTCATTCGAAGCTAGGAACATTGTAGCAGATAGTGGAGGCAGATATGTGATGGTGAGTGGCAGACTGGAGGGAACGGAGGTCGTGTTGGTTAACGTATATGCCCCGAATTGGGATGATGCGGGATTTATGAAGCGGATGTTGGGACGTATCCTGGACCTGGAGGTAGGAAACCTGATAATGGGGGGGGGACTTCAACACCGTGTTGGACCCAGGGTTAGATAGATCTAGATCTAGGACCGGAAGAAGGCCGGCAGCGGCCAAGGTGCTTAGGGGGTTTATGGACCAAATGGGGGGAGTGGATCCGTGGCGATTTGTTAGGCCAAAGGCCAAAGAGTTCTCCTTCTTCTCCCATGTTCACAAGGTGTATTCCCGGATAGATTTCTTTGTTTTGGGAAGGTCACTGATCTCGAGGGTGGAAGGAACTGAGTACTCAGCCATAGCTGTTTCAGATCATGCCCCACACTGGGTGGACCTGGAACTAGGAGAGGAGAGGGAGCAGCGTTCACTCTGGCGACTGGATGTGGGATTACTGGCGGATGAGGGAGTCTGCGGAAGGGTGCGGGGATGTATTGAGAGGTACCTGGAGGCCAATGACGACGGGGAGGTCCGAGTGGGAGTGGTATGGGAAGCGCTAAAGGCGGTGGTCAGAGGAGAGCTGATCTCCATCAGGGCCCACAAGGGGAAAATAGAGGCCAAGGAAAGGGAATGACTACTGGGGGAGATTTTGAGGGTAGATAAAGAATACGCGGAGGCCCCGGAGGACGGATTATACAGGGAGAGACGACGACTCCAGACGGAGTTCGACCTGTTGACCACCAGGAGGGCGGAGGCACAGTGGAGGAAGGCACAGGGGATGAGATATGAATATGGGGAAAAGGCGAGTCGCCTGTTGGCCCATCAGCTGCGAAAGAGGACAGCGGCGAGGGAGACAGGGGGAATTAGGGATGAAAAGGGAGCTACGGTGCGGAGAGCAGGGAAGATAAACGAGGTGTTTAAGACCTTTTACGAGAGACTTTATAGGTCCCAACCCCCGGAGGGAAAAGAGGCGATGCGGCAGTTTTTGGACCAATTAAGGTTCCCGAGGGTGGAGGAGCAGGAGGTGGAAGGCCTGGGGGCGCCAATTGGGGTGGACGAGGTTACCAAGGGGCTGGGGAACATGCAGGCAGGGAAGGTCCCGGGACCAGATGGGTTCCCAGTGGAATTTTATAGAAAATATGTGGACTTGTTGGCTCCGCTGTTGGTAAGGACTTTTAACGAGGCCAGAGAAGGAGGGACCCTACCCCCAACAATGTCGGAGGCGACGATATCGCTAATCTTGAAGCGGGATGAGGATCCGCTGCAGTGCGGGTCCTATAGGCCTATCTCACTGCGAAATGTGGACGCCAAGTTGCTAGCAAAGGTGCTGGCAACGAGGATAGAGGATTGTGTCCCGGGGGTGGTGCACGAAGACCAGACAGGGTTCGTAAAGGGGAGACAACTAAATGTCAACGTGCGACGGCTATTAGGGGTGATAATGATGCCCCCAGTAGAGGGGGAGGCAGAGATAGTGGCGGCAATGGATGCAGAGAAGGCATTTGATAGGGTGGAGTGGGAGTATCTATGGGAGGTGCTGAGGAGGTTCGGGTTCGGGAACGGGTTTATTAGCTGGGTTAAACTCCTCTATGGGGCCCCAACAGCAAGCGTGGTCACAGGTCGGAGTATTTTCGACTATACAGGGGAACAAGACAGGGATGCCCGTTGTCCCCATTACTGTTCGCGCTGGCAATTGAACCACTGGCCATAGCGCTGAGAGACTCCAGAAAATGGAGAGGGATGATTAGAGGGGGAGAGGAACACCGAGTGTCACTCTACGTGGATGACCTACTGCTGTATGTGGCGGACCCAGTGGGGGGGATGACAGAGGTCATGCAGATATTGAGGGAGTTTGGAGATTTCTCGGGATATAGGCTTAACATGGGAAAGAGTGAGCTTTTTGTGATACACCCTGGGGACCAGAGTAGAGGGATAGATGGCCTACCACTAAGGAGAATGGAAAGAAACTTCCGATACCTGGGGATTCAGATAGCCAGGAGCTGGGGAACCTTACACAGACTTAATCTGACATGACTGGTGGAGCAAATGGAAGAGAATTTCAAAAGGTGGGACATGCAGCCGCTGTCACTGGCGGGCAGTGCAGGCGATTAAGATGATGGTCCTCCCGAGGTTCCTATTTGTGTTCCAATGTCTCCCTACACTGATCACTAAGGCCTTTTTAAAAAATAGATAGGAGCATCACGAGCTTCGTGTGGGCAGGGAAGGTCCCGAGGGTAAGGAGGGGGTTCCTACAACGTAGTAGAGACAGAGGGGGACTGGCGTTGCCGAATTTGGGCGACTACTACTGGGCCGCCAATGTGGCGATGATTCGTAAATGGATGATAGAGGGAGAGGGAGCGGCGTGGTAAAGATTGGAGATGAAGTCCTGTAAAGGGACGAGTTTAAAAGCGCTGGTGACGGCGCCACTACCGCTCTCACCAAAAAAATTTACCACAAGCCCAGTGGTGGCGGCAACATTAAGTATCTGGGGGCAATGGAGGCGACAGAGGGGTGTGCTGGGAGCCTCGGTGGGGTCCCCGATCAGGAACAACCATAGGTTTGCCCCAGGGAGGCTGGATGGAGGATTCCAGAGCTGGCACCAGTTGGGAATCAGGAGAGTGGGAGATTTATTTATAGACGGGACGTTTGCGAGCTTGGGAGCGCTTGAGGAAAAGTATAAGCTGCCCCGGGGAAATTTCTTTAGATATATGCAGGTGAGGGCGTTCACAAGACAACAGGTGAGGGAATTTCCGCTGCTCCTGACACAAGGGATCCAGGACAGGGTGCTTTCGGGGGTGTGGGTCGGGGAGGGCAAGGTGTCCGAGATATACCGGGAGATGAGAGAAGAGGGGGAGGAGCTGGTGGGCGAACTGAAGGGAAAATGGGAAGAAGAGCTCGGGGAGAAGATTGAGGAGGGTTTGTGGGCTGATGCCCTAAGCAGGGTAAATTCCTCTTCCTCGTGTGCCAGGCTTAGCCTGATCCAATTTAAGGTGCTGCATAGAGCACACATAACGGGAGCAAGGTTGAGCAGGTTCTTCGGAGTGGAGGACAAGTGTGGGAGGTGCGGGGGAAGCCCGGCGAACCACACACATATTTTTTGGTTGTGCCCGGCACTGGAGGGGTATTGGAGGGGAGTGACGGGAGTGATCTCGAAGGTGGTGAACATAGAACAATACAGCGCAGTACAGGCCCTTCGGCCCACAATGTTGCACCGAAACAAAAGCCATCTAACCTACACTATGCCATTATCATCCATATGTTTATCCAATAAACTTTTAAATGCCCTCAATGTTGGCGAGTTCACTACTGTAGCAGGTAGGGCATTCCACGGCCTCACTACTCTTTGCGTAAAGAACCTACCTCTGACCTCTGTCCTATATCTATTACCCCTCAGTTTAAAGTTATGTCCCCTCGTACCAGCCATTTCCATCCGCGGGAGAAGGCTCTCACTGTCCACCCTATCCAACCCCCTGATCATTTTGTATGCCTCTATTAAGTCTCCTCTTAACCTTCTTCTCTCCAACGAAAACAACCTCAAGTCCATCAGCCTTTCCTCATAAGATTTTCCCTCCATACCAGGCAACATCCTGGTAAATCTCCTCTGCACCCGCTCCAAAGCCTCCACGTCCTTCCTATAATGCGGTGACCAGAACTGTACGCAATACTCCAAATGCGGCCGTACCAGAGTTCTGTACAGCTGCAACATGACCTCCCGACTCCGGAACTCAATCCCTCTACCAATAAAGGCCAACACTCCATAGGCCTTCTTCACAACCCTATCAACCTGGGTGGCAACTTTCAGGGATCTATGTACATGGACACCTAGATCCCTCTGCTCATCCACACTTTCAAGAACTTTACCATTAGCCAAATATTCTGCATTCCTGTTATTCCTTCCAAAGTGAATCACCTCACACTTCTCTACATTAAACTCCATTTGCCACCTCTCAGCCCAGCTCTGCAGCTTATCTATATCCCTCTGTAACCTGCTACATCCTTCCACACTATCGACAACACCACCGACTTTAGTATCGTCTGCAAATTTACTCACCCACCCTTCTGTGCCTTCCTCTAGGTCATTGATAAAAATGACAAACAGCAACGGCCCCAAAACAGATCCTTGTGGTACTCCACTTGTGACTGTACTCCATTCTGAACATTTCCCATCAACCACCACCCTCTGTCTTCTTTCAGCTAGCCAATTTCTGATCCACATCTCTAAATCACCCTCAATCCCCAGCCTCCGTATTTTCTGCAATAGCCTACCGTGGGGAACCTTATCAAACGCTTTGCTGAAATCCATATACACCACATCAACTGCTCTACCCTCATCTACCTGTTCAGTCACCTTCTCAAAGAACTCAATAAGGCATGACCTACCCTTCACAAAGCCATGCTGACTATCCCTGATCATATTATTCCTATCTAGATGATTATAAATCTTGTCTCTTATAATCCCCTCCAAGACTTTACCCACAACAGACGTGAGGCTCACCGGTCTATAGTTGCCGGGGTTGTCGCTGCTCCCCTTTTTGAACAAAGGGACCACATTTGCTGTCCTCCAGTCCTCTGGCACTATTCCTGTAGCCAATGATGACATAAAAATCAAAGCCAAAGGTCCAGCAATCTCTTCCCTGGCCTCCCAGAGAATCCTAGGATAAATCCCATCAGGTCCCGGGGACTTATCTATTTTAAGCCTGTCCAGAATTGCCAACACCTCTTCCCTACGTACCTCAATGCCATCTATTCTATTAGCCTGGGGCTCAGCATTCTCCTCCACAACATTATCTTTTTCCTGAGTGAATACTGACGAAAAATATTCATTTAGTATCTCGCCTATCTCTTCAGACTCCACACACAATTTCCCATCCCTGTCCTTGACTGGTCCTACTCTTTCCCTACTCATTCGCTTATTCCTGACATACCTATAGAAAGCTTTTGGGTTTTCCTTGATCCTTCCTGCCAAATACTTCTCATGTCCCCTCCTTGCTCGTCTTAGCTCTCTCTTTAGATCCTTCCTCGCTACCTTGTAACTCTCCATCGCCCCAACCGAAACTTCACACCTCATCTTCACATAGTCCTCCTTCTTCCTCTTAACAAGAGATTCCACTTCTTTGGTAAACCACGGTTCCCTCGCTCGACGCCTTCCTCCCTGCCTGACCGGTACATACTTATCAAGAACACGCAGTAGCTGATCCTTGAACAAGCCCCACTTATCCAGTGTGCCGAACACTTGCACGTGAAGGTCCGGGTCAAACCAGGCTGGGGTTAGCTTTATTTGGAGTTGCGGATGAGCCGGGAGTGCAGGAGGCGAAAGAGGCCGATGTCGTGGCCTTTGCGTCCCTAGTAGCCCGGCGCAGGATTTTACTCATGTGGAAGGAAGCGAAACCCCCCGGACTGGATAAACGATATGGCGGGGTTCATAAAACTGGAGCAGATGAAGTTTGCGCTGAGAGGATCGGCTCAAGGGTTCACCAGGCGATGGCAACCGTTCCTCGACTACCTAGCGGAACGTTAGAGGGAAGATAGACGGCCAGCAGCAACCCAGGGGGAGGGGGGAGGGAGGGGGGGTAAATTGTTTGGGTTTTTGGAGGGGGAGAGGGGATGGGGGGGGGGGGGGGGGGGGAGTATTACTTCATGTTATTTGGTTAGTTTACTATGTTAGTTACACAATGTTATATTGTAGTTATCATGTTACTTGTATTTTTATTTTTTTTGATTAGTAAGGGAAAAAATTGTGTTTGAAAACTTTAATAAAATATATATTTTTTAAAAAGAAGAGAGTGTGGCAGGAGGGGGAATAGAGGACATGAGGAGGAGGATCCGATACTTTCAGAGCGCCACCTTCATTTGCTTCATCCCCATCGCTGAGCTTGGGCTAAGGTACTCCAACAATGGCAACCACTGCTCCCCCCCCCCCAGCCCTCCATGGAGAGTGCGCGGTGACGGTAAACTCCCTCGAGATGAGCTCCGGCTGAGTGCCATTGTCCCGGGGATGGCGTGACTGGCCTCCGGAGAGCGATCGGGGCAAACTGGGGCCCTGTCTTCGCCAGAGTTTCGAGGAACGAGCTGGTTGAGGCCGACAAAATGCTTCAAAGGGAAGTGGACAGGGGAGGCGGAGGTAAGAGGGTCACCCTGGTTGGTGGGGGGGGGGGGAAGAGAGTCTGAAACCAGGGGGCACAATTTCAAATTGCCGATGGGTTGGGTTGGGGGCTTGGGAGCGGTAGGGGAGGGTGTCATGCGCTGCATTGAGTGGGTGCGAGGCGAGTCGTTCAGTTGCTAAGTTACGGTACCTGAAGATGTGCGCCCGCCGACCTCCACCACCGTTGGTCAGGTCATTGAGCTTCTTTGTGGCACTGCGTCCAGGTCTTTGGTTGGTGTTGGGCCGCTGGCGTTGACCAGGGCGACTGTCTGGAGGGTCTCCTGTTGGTGGACAACCTCCTCCGCACCAAGGCAGTGCAGCCTCCATCAACCTGGGAACGCATCTCTCGGTGTCAGAATCCGCACCACAAACAACTCCAGTGCCCGGTCCAGCTGGAATTCACCCAGCTGTCTTGTCTGCGGAGACCTGGGGGCTGAGGCCCAGTCAGCCCATCATGTCCGCTCTGCCATTCAATCACTGATCTTCAACTCCACTCTCCCGCCTTATCCTCGTAAACCCTGCATTCCCTCACAGCTTGAACCCCCCTCTCTCAGCCTCGAACATTTAACGTCCCAGCCTCACCACTCTCTGCGGTCAGCAACTCCACAGATTCACTCCCCTCTAATCACGTTCCTCACCGCGGTTTTTGAGGCGATTGAGGTCCATCCCCACATTCTCCCCCCACTCTCCGTGGGAGTGAGTCCCACATTCTCCCCCACTCCCCGTGGGAGCGAGTCCCACATTCTCCCCCACTCCCCGTGGGAGCGAGTCCCACATTCTCCCCCACTCCCCGTGGGAGCGAGTACCACATTCTCCCCCACTCCCTGTGGGAGCGAGTCCCACATTCTCCCCCACTCCCTGTGGGAGCGAGTCCCACATTCTCCCCCACTCCCCGTGGGAGCGAGTCCCACATTCTCCCCCACTCCCCGTGGGAGCGAGTCCCACATTCCCCCCCACTCCCCGTGGGAGCGAGTCCCACATTCTCCCCCACTCCCCGTGGGAGCGAGTCCCACATTCCCCCCCACTCCCCGTGGGAGCGAGTCCCACATTCTCCCCCCACTCCCCGTGGGAGCGAGTCCCACATTCTCCCCCACTCCCCGTGGGAGCGAGTCCCACATTCTCCCCCACTCCCCGTGGGAGCGAGTCCCACATTCTCCCCCACTCCCCGTGGGAGCGAGTCCCACATTCTCCCCACTCCCTGTGGGAGCGAGTCCCACATTCTCCCCCACTCCCCGTGGGAGCGAGTCCCACATTCTCCCCCACTCCCCGTGGGAGCGAGTCCCACATTCCCCCCACTCCCCGTGGGAGCGAGTCCCACATTCTCCCCCACTCCCCGTGGGAGCGAGTCCCACATTCTCCCCCCACACCCCGTGGGAGCGAGTCCCACATTCTCCCCCACTCCCCGTGGGAGCGAGTCCCACATTCTCCCCCACTCCCCATGGGAGCGAGTCCCACATTCTCCCCCCACTCCCCGTGGGAGCGAGTCCCACATTCTCCCCCACTCCCCGTGGGAGCGAGTCCCACATTCTCCCCCCACTCCCCGTGGGAGCGAGTCCCACATTCTCCCCCCACTCCCCGTGGGAGCGAGTCCCACATTCTCCCCCACTCCCCGTGGGAGCGAGTCCCACATTCTCCCCCCACTCCCCGTGGGAGCGAGTCCCACATTCTCCCCCCCTCCCCGTGGGAGCGAGTCCCACATTCACCCCCCACTCCCCGTGGGAGCGAGTCCCACATTCACCCCCCACTCCCCGTGGGAGCGAGTCCCACATTCTCCCCTACTCCCCGTGGGAGCGAGTCCCACATTCTCCCCCACTCCCCGTGGGAGCGAGTCCCACATTCTCCCCCACCCCCCGTGGGAGCGAGTCCCACATTCTCCCCCCACTCCCCGTGGGAGCGAGTCCCGCATTCTCCCCCACTCCCCGTGGGAGCGAGTCCCACATTCTCCCCCACCCCCGTGGGAGCGAGTCCCACATTCTCCCCCCACTCCCCGTGGGAGCGAGTCCCACATTCTCCCCCACTCCCCGTGGGAGCGAGTCCCACATTCTCCCCCCACTCCCCGTGGGAGCGAGTCCCACATTCCCCCCCACTCGCCGTGGGAGCGAGTCCCACATTCTCCCCCACTCCCCGTGGGAGCGAGTCCCACATTCTCCCCCCACTCCCCATGGGAGCGAGTCCCACATTCTCCCCCACTCCCCGTGGGAGCGAGTCCCACATTCTGCCCCCACTCCCCGTGGGAGCGAGTCCCACATTCCCCCCCCACTCGCTGTGGGAGCGAGTCCCACATTCTCCCCCACTCCCCGTGGGAGCGAGTCCCACATTCTCCTCCCACTCCCCGTGGGAGCGAGTCCCACATTCCCCCCCACTCGCTGTGGGAGCGAGTCCCACATTCTCCCCCACTCCCCCTGTGAGCGAGTCCCACATTCTCCCCCACTCCTTGTGGGAGCGAGTCCCACATTCTCCCCACTCCCCATTGTAGTGAGTCCCACATTCTCCTCCACTCCTTGTGGGAGCGAGTTCCACATTCTCCCCCACTCCCTGTGGGAGCGAGTCCCACATTCTCCCCCACTCCCTGTGGGAGTGAGTCCCACGTTCTCCCCCAGTGAGCGAGTTCCATATTCTCCCCCACTCCTTGTGGGAGCAAGTCCCATATTCTCCCTCCCCCCCAGAGTCCCATATTCTCCCCCACTCCCCCAAACATCCCTCCCTTTCCCCCCCACCTCCACACATCCCTCCCCCTTCCTTCCCCCCACCACTTGCCCCTCCCTCCTACCCCCAACCACTCCATGCTCCATCCCTCACCCCCACTCCTCCATTCCCCACCCCGCCCCCTCCCTACTCCCCCCTGCCATCCATTCTCCTGGCCCACCCCAACCCTTCCCCCAGACTCCCCTTCCCTTCCCCCCCCCCACAACTTCCTCCCCCCCAACTCCCCCTCCCAAGGATCGATACACGTTTATCATCAGTTATCCAATTCTATCCCTCTCAGAATAGACTCCGGCTCTTGGTTGAGTTACCATTGGGCATCCAGCAAATAGCTTTTATACTCTTAGCCTACGGAGGTAACCTCGTCCCTCCGCCCTCACTCTGCTCAAACCAAGAAATCATCGCTCATTCTCCGAGATTCCGACTTTCCCAAGATCCTTCCTATTACGCCCATCATAGAATTTACAGTGCAGAAGGAGGCCATTCGGCCCATTGAGAATGCACCGGCTCTTGGAAAGAGCACCCTCCACCCTATCCCCGTAACCCCACCTAACCTAAGGCCAATTTATCATGGCCAATCCACCTAAGCCGCACATCTTTGGACTGTGGGAGGAAACCGGAGCACCCGGAGGAAGCCCACGCACACACGGGGGAGAACGTGCAGACTCTGCACAGACAGTGACCCAAGCCGGGAATCGAACCCGGGACCCTGGAGCTGTGAAGCCACAGTGCTAACCACTGTGCTACCACGCTGGCCCGACCATCCCCCGTTCAGGAATTTAACATCCCAGTGTGATGATATGTAGAATATCATTTGTGTATAATTTAATAACCAGACTGGAAGTATAGATCGGTGCCGTACGCAGAGACTGACATTCCAGCATCCGGCAACAGGTGGCGTGACGACGGGAGAACGTTACTGGAACGCAGCCACTCGTGAGGGAGAACGTGGATAGCAGGCGTAGAGTCCTTATTGAGTAGCTCCTTAAGTCAATAGTAATTAATACTAATTAATCACAGTAATTTGTATTTAGCCACAGTATCATTACACTCACCTTGTTGCTACGGTCGGATAGACAACCAATACTTGAAAAATATGCCCACATGAAATTAAATGAATGAAGATACCAAATATTAAACCTGGAAAAGGTGATGCCACTGAGAAAATGCTTTGTTCATGGAGTTTACTTATTGGAGACCTGCAGTGAAGCAAACGTCTGCATTTGTATAGTGCCTTTAACATATCAAAACTCCCTGAGGTATGACACAAGTGTTACCACCGAATCTGACAAGCCACGTGAGGTACGAGGGTCCCGCCGGCATAGGTTAAACCACCTCTCTTACCGGCGGGACAAGGCGGCGCGGGCGGGCTCCGGGGTCCTGGGGGGGGGGGCGCGGGGCGATCTGGCCCCGGGGGGGTGCCCCCACGGTGGCCTGGCCCGCGATCGGTGCCCAACGATCCGCGGGCGGGCCTGTGCCGTGGGGGCACTCTTTCCCTTCCGCCTTCGTCACGGTCTCCACTGCGCATGCGCGGGGTTGCCGTGAGCGGCCGCTATTTTTCATTTCCGTGCCAGCTGGCGGGGCGGAAATTCGTCCGGCGCGGGCCTAGCCCCTCAAGGTGAGGGCTCGGCCCCCCAAGATGCGGAGACTTCCGCACCTTTGGGGCGGCGCGATGCCCGACTGATTTGCGCCGTTTTGGGCACCGGTCAGCGGACATCGCGCCGATACTGGAGAAGTTCGCCCAGGGAGAGCAAGACAGAGACAGAGAGACAGAGACAGAGAGAGAGAGACAGAGAGAGAGAGACAGTGAGAGAGAGAGAGGGACAGAGAGAGAGAGAGGGAGAGAGAGAGGGAGACAGAGAGAGAGAGACACACAGAGAGAGAGACACACAGACAGAGAGACACAGACAGAGAGACACAGACAGAGAGACACAGACAGAGAGACACAGACAGAGAGAGTGACAGGACGTAGGGCTTTAGGGAGGTAAGTCCCCCCGCCCCCCCCCCCCCCAGGCAGCTGAAGACACGGCCGCCAATGGCGTAGCCATGGGAATCGGGGGGGGGGGGGGGATGCTCGAGAGGCCGGGATTGGAGGAGCGCAGAGATCTCGGAGGGTTGTAGGGAGCTGGAGGAGGTTACAGAGATAGGGAGGGGGTGTAGGGGCTGGAGGAGGTTACAGAGATAGGGAGGGGGTGTAGGGGCTGGAGGAGGTTATAGAGATAGGGAGCGGGTGTAGGGGGTTACAGAGATAGGGAGGGGCTGGAGGAGGTTACAGAGATAGGGAGGGGGTGTAGGGGCTGGAGGAGGTTACAGAGATAGGGAGTGGTGTAGGGGCTGGAGGAGGTTACAGAGATAGGGAGGGGGTGTAGGGGCTGGAGGAGGTTACAGAGATAGGGAGGGGGTGTAGGGGCTGGAGGAGGTTACAGAGATAGGGAGGGGGTGTAGGGGCTGGAGGATGTTACAGAGATAGGGAGGGGGTCTAGGGGTTGGAGGAGGTTACAGAGATAGGGAGGGGGTGTAGGGGTTGGAGGAGGTTACAGAGATAGGGAGGGGATGTAGGGGCTGGAGGAGGTTACAGAGATAGGGAGGGGGTGTAGGGGCTGGAGGAGGTTACAGAGATAGGGAGGGGGTGTAGGGGCTGGAGGAGGTTACAGAGATAGGGAGGCGGCGCAGGGGCTGGAGGAGGTTACAGAGATAGGGAGGGGGTGTAGGGGCTGGAGGTGGTTACAGAGATGGGGAGGGGGTGTAGGGGCTGGAGGTGGTTACAGAGATGGGGAGGGGGTGTCGGGGCTGGAGGAGGTTACAGAGATAGGGAGGGGGTGTAGGGGCTGGAGGAGGTTACAGAGATAGGGAGGGGGTGTAGGGGCTGGAGGTGGTTACAGAGATGGGGAGGGGGTGTCGGGGCTGGAGGAGGTTACAGAGATAGGGAGGGGGTGTAGGGGCTGGAGGAGGTTACAGAGATAGGGAGAGGGTGTAGGGGCTGGAGGAGGTTACAGAGATAGGGAGGGGGTGTAGGGGCTGGAGGAGGTTACAGTGATAGGGAGGGGGTCTAGGGGTTGGAGGAGGTTACAGAGATAGGGAGGGGGTGTAGGGGCTGGAGGAGGTTACAGAGATAGGGAGGGGGTGTAGGGGCTGGAGGAGGTTACAGAGATAGGGAGGGAGTGTACGGACTGGAGGGGGTTACAGAGATAGGGAGGGGGTGTAGGGGCTGGAGGAGGTTACAGAGATAGTGAGGGGGTGTAGGGGCTGGAGGAGGTTACAGAGATAGGGAGGGGGCGTAGGGGCTGGAGGAGGTTACAGAGATAGGGAGACGGTGTAGGGGCTGGAGGAGGTTACAGAGATAGGGAGGGGGTGTCGGGGCTGGAGGAGGTTACAGAGATAGGGAGGGGGTGTAGGAAGTTACAGAGATAGGGAGGGGGTGTAGGGGCTGGAGACGGTTACAGAGATAGGGAGGGGGTGTAGGGGCTGGAGGAGGTTACAGAGATAGGGAGGGGGTGTCGGGGCTGGAGGAGGTTACAGAGATAGGGAGGGGGTGTAGGGGCTGGAGGAAGTTACAGAGATAGGGAGGGGGTGTAGGGGCTGGAGACGGTTACAGAGATAGGGAGGGGGTGTAGGGGCTGGAGGAGGTTACAGAGATAGGGAGGGGGTCTAGGGGTTGGAGGAGGTTACCGAGATAGGGAGGGGGTGTAGGAGCTTACAGAGAAACGGAGGGGGCGTAGGAGATTACAGAGATAGGGAGGGGGGTGAAGGAGCTGGAGGATCTGAACTGGAAGATCAGGGTGATTGATGCAAAGTTTAACCCTGACACCCATTAAAAGATGTGTCTACCCCTCTCTCTCCCCGCCCCCTCCACTCTCCCCTTCCAGAATGCATCCAATCCATTTTTGAAAGTTCCTATTTAACTTCACCTCCCCAACCCTAGCCCCGTAACCCCACCTAATCTTTTGGTCACTGAGGGACAATTTAGCACGGCCAATCCACCTAACCCGCACATCTTTGGACACTAAGGGACAATTTAGCACGGCCAATCCACCTAACCTGCACATCTTTGGACACTAAGGGACAATTTAGCACGGCCAATCCACCTAACCTGCACATCTTTGGACACTAAGGGACAATTTAGCACAGCCAATCCACATGACCTGCACATCTTTGGACACTAAGGGACAATTTAGCACGGCCAATCCACCTAACCTGCACATCTTTGGACACTAAGGGACAATTTAGCACGGCCAATCCACCTAACCTGCACATCTTTGGACACTAAGGGACAATTTAGCACGGCCAATCCACCTAACCTGCACATCTTTGGACTGTGGGAGGAAACCGGAGCACCCGGAGGAAACCCACGCAGACACGGGGAGAACGTGCAGACTCCGCACAGACAGCGACCCAAGCCAGGAATTGAACCCGGGACTGTGAGGCAGCCGTGCTAACCGCCCTGCCGCCCCAATACGGTCGTCCGCTTTCCTCTACCCCGAAGGAAGGTTGTCACCCGGACGCGCGCGCGCGTGTGGGCTCAGCGAGAGTTGTCTCCGCTCGGCACTTCCTCACCTCTTGCGTCCGCTGCGCTCTTCGTTGACGGAGGAGGCTGCAAGGCGACACCGCGGCGTAGCCCGAGCCACGGAAGAGGCGCCCCGGGCTCGCATGGTGGGGGAGGGGGGTGTTCACACGTCAGTCGATGATTTCCTTAATGCACCAGCAGCAGAGCAGGACGTACAGGCAGTCGCGGAGGGTGTGCAGTAGGGCGAAGCTATTGTGCTGCCCCAGGAAGCCCTTCCCGGCCAGTCCGTAGGCCATGGTTCCCGCCGGATGAATGGCTGGGATTGACTGACCGGCACGTGAGTGACGGTGACTAAACGAGGCGGGCTAGTCCCTGACCATCGGTCACGACCTCAGAGAGGGCTGACGCCGCCTGCACGCCCGGGCTCACGCTTCGCTGACAGCTGCAAATACTTTGATCTCCCACAAATTGCAACGTAAACAAGTGCCGGCCGAGTCTGGCTCTTGCGTTTTGTGTTTGCCAGGGTGGCTCCCAACTCTCTTCCCACTCCCTTCCCCCCCAAAAAAAACACAGGGGCCGGCGACGACCCCGCCCTGCGCGATGCCAGGTCTGGCGGAGTCTGCCCTGCCAGAGAGGGGCTCACGGGCCGTACCTGGGCGACGGTGGGCACACGGGGCAGCCACGAATCAGTGAGGTTGGCACCGCCCGCAGCCACCCCCTCAGTACTGACCCTCCCACAGTGCGGAGCTCCCTCAGTACTGACCCTCACACAGTGCGGCGCTCCCTCAGTACTGACCCTCTGACAGTGCAGCGCTCCCTCAGTACTGACCCTCCCACAGTGCGGAGCTCCCTCAGTACTGACCCTCACACAGTGCGGCGCTCCCTCAGTACTGACCCTCTGACAGTGCAGCGCTCCCTCAGTACTGACCCTCCCACAGTGCGGCACTCCCTCAGTACTGACCCTCTGACAGTGCGGCGTTCCCTCAGTACTGACCCTCCCACAGTGCGGAGATCCCTCAGCACTGAAGCTCCCACAGTGCGGCGCTCCCTCAGTACTGACCCTCCCACAGTGCGGCGCTCCCTCAGTACTGACCCTCCCACAGTGCGGCGCTCCCTCAGTACTGACCCTCCCACAGTGCGGCGCTCCCTCAGTACTGACCCTCCGACAGTGCGGAGCTCCCTCAGTACTGACCCTCCCACAGTGCGGCGCTCCCTCAGTACTGACCCTCTGACAGTGCGGCGCTCCCTCAGTACTGACCCTCCCACAGTGCGGAGCTCCCTCAGTACTGACCCTCCGACAGTGCGGAGCTCCCTCAGTACTGACCCTCCCACAGTGCGGCGCTCCCTCAGTACTGACCCTCTGACAGTGCGGCTCTCCCGCAGTACCGACCCTCCCACAGTGCGGAGCTCCCTCAGTACTGACCCTCCCACAGTGCGGAGCTCCCTCAGTACTGACCCTCCGACAGTGCGGAGCTCCCTCAGTACTGACCCTCCCACAGTGCGGCGCTCCCTCAGTACTGACCCTCTGACAGTGCGGCACTCCCTCAGTACTGACCCTCCGACAGTGCGGGGCTCCCTCAGTACTGGCCCTCTGACAGTGAGGCGCTCCCTCAGTACTGGCCCTCTGACAGTGCGGCACTCCCTCAGTACTGACCCTCCGACAGTGCGGGGCTCCCTCAGTACTGACCCTCCCACAGTGAGGCGCTCCCTCAGTACTGGCCCTCTGACAGTGCGGCACTCCCTCAGTACTGACCCTCCGACAGTGCGGGGCTCCCTCAGTACTGACCCTCCCACAGTGCGGCACTCCCTCAGTACTGACCCTCTGACAGTGCAGCGCTCCCTCAGTACTGAACCTCTGACAGTGCGGCTCTCCCGCAGTACTGACCCTCTGACAGTGCAGCGCTTCCTCAGTACTGACCCTCCCACAGTGCTGTACGCCCTCTGTACTGACCCTCCCACAGTGCGGTGCTCCCTCAGTACTGACCCTCCCACAGTGCGGCGCTCCCTCAGTACTGACCCTCCTACAGTGCGGCACTCCATCAGTACTGACCCTCCCACAGTGCGGCGCTCCCTCAGTACTGACCCGTTGACAGTGCGGCGCTCCCTCCGTACTGACCCTCCTACAGTGCGGCACTCCCTCAGTACTTTTAAAAAAAAAAAAATTTAGTGTACCCAATTCATTTTTTTTTCCCATTAAGGGGCAATTTAGCGTGGCCAATCCACCTACCCTGCACATCTTTGGGTTGTGGGGGCGAAACCCACGCCAACACGGGGAGAATGTGCAAACTCCACGCGGACAGTGACCCAGAGCCGGGATCGAACCTGGAACCTCGGCGCCGTGAGGCAGCAGTGCTAACCCACTGCGCCACCGTGCTGCCCCCCCACTCCCTCAGTACTGACCCTCCGACAGTGCGGCACTCCCTCAGTACTGACCCTCCCACAGTGCGGCACTCCCTCAGTACTGACCCTCTGACAGTGCGGCACTCCCTCAGTACTGACCCTCCCACAGTGCGGCGCTCCCTCAGAACTGACCCTCCCACAGTGCGGGGCTCCCTCAGTACTGGCCCTCTGATAGTGAGGCGTCCCTCAGAACTGACCCTCCCACAGTGCGGCACTCCCTCAGTACTGACCCTCCCACAGTGCGGCGCTCCCTCAGTACTGACCCTCCCACAGTGCGGCGCTCCCTCAGTACTGGCCCTCCCACAGTACGGCGCTCCCTCAGTACTGACCCCCCCACAGTGCAGCGCTCCCTCAGTACTGACACTCCCACAGTGCGGCGCTCCCTCAGTACTGACCCTCCCACAGTGCGGTGCTCCCTCAGTACTGACCCTCTGACAGTGCGGCACTCCCTCAGTACTGACCCTCCCACAGTGCGGCACTCCCTCAGTACTGACCCTCCCACAGTGCGGCACTCCCTCAGTACTGACCCTCTGACAGTGCGGCACTCCCTCAGTACTGACCCTCCCACAGTGCGGCACTCCCTCAGTACTGACCCTCCCACAGTGCGGCGCTCCCTCAGAACTGACCCTCCCACACTGCGGCACTCCCTCAGTACTGACCCTCCCACAGTGCGGCGCTCCCTCAGTACTGACCCTCCCACAGTGCAGCGCTCCCTCAGTACTGGCCCTCCCACAGTACGGCGCTCCCTCAGTACTGACCCCCCCACAGTGCAGCGCTCCCTCAGTACTGACACTCCCACAGTGCGGCGCTCCCTCAGTACTGACCCTCCCACAGTGCGGTGCTCCCTCAGTATTGACCCTCCCACAGTGCGGCGCTCCCTCAGTACTGACCCTCTGACAGTGCAGCGCTCCCTCAGTACTGACACTCCCACAGTGCGGCACTCCCTCAGTACTGGCCCTCCCACAGTACGGCGCTCCCTCAGCACTGATCCTCGGACAGTGCGGCAGTCGCTCAGTACTGACCCTCCCACAGTGCGGCCCTCCCTCAGTACTGACCCTCCCACAGTGCGGCGCTCCCTCAGCACTGATCCTCGGACAGTGCGGCACTCGCTCAGTACTGACCCTCCCACAGTGCGGCCCTCCCTCAGTACTGACCCTCTTACAGTGCGGAGCTCCCTCAGTACTGACCCTCCCACAGTGCGGCACTCCCTCAGTGCTGACCCTCCCACAGTGCGGCGCTCCCTCAGTACTGACCCTCCCACAGTGCGGCCCTCCCTCAGTACTGACCCTCTGACAGTGCGGAGCTCCCTCAGTACTGACCCTCCTACAGTGCGGCACTCCCTCAGTACTGAACCTCCCACAGTGCGGCACTCCCTCAGTACTGACCCTCTGACAGTGCGGCACTCCCTCAGTACTGACCCTCCCACAGTGCGGTGTTCTCTCAGTACTGACCGTCCGACAGTGCGGCGCTCCCTCAGTACTGACCCTCTGACAGTGCGGCGCTCCCTCAGTACTGACCCTCCCACGGTGCAGCGCTCCTTCAGCACTGACCCTCCCACAGTGCGGCGCTCCCTCAGTACTGACCCTCCCACAGTGCGCCGCTCCCTCAGTACTGACCCTCCCACAGTGCAGCGCTCCCTCAGCACTGACCCTCGCACAGTGCGGCGCTCCCTCAGCACTGACCCTCGCACAGTGCGGCATTCCCTCTGTACTGACCCTCTGACAGTGCGGTGCTCCCTCAGTACTGACCCTCCCACAGTGCGGCACTCCCTCTGTGCTGACCCTCTGACAGTGCGGCGCTCCCTCAGTACTGACCCTCCCACAGTGTGGCACTCCCTCATTACTGACCCTCCCACAGTGCGGCACTCCCTCAGTACTGACCCTCCCACAGTGCGGCACTCCCTCAGTACTGACCAACCCACAGTGCGGCACTCCCTCAGTACTGACCCTCTGACAGTGCATCACTCCCTCAGTACTGACCCTCCCACAGTGCGGTGCTCCCTCAGTACTGACCCTCTGACAGTGCGGCACTCCCTCAGTACTGACCCCTCCGACAGTGCGGGGCTCCCTCAGTACTGACCCTCCCACAGTGCGGCACTCCCTCAGTACTGACCCTCTGACAGTGCAGCGCTCCCTCAGTACTGAACCTCTGACAGTGCGGCTCTCCCGCAGTACTGACCCTCTGACAGTGCAGCGCTTCCTCAGTACTGACCCTCCCACAGTGCTGTACGCCCTCTGTACTGACCCTCCCACAGTGCGGTGCTCCCTCAGTACTGACCCTCCCACAGTGCGGCGCTCCCTCAGTACTGACCCTCCTACAGTGCGGCACTCCATCAGTACTGACCCTCCCACAGTGCGGCGCTCCCTCAGTACTGACCCGTTGACAGTGCGGCGCTCCCTCCGTACTGACCCTCCTACAGTGCGGCACTCCCTCAGTACTTTAAAAAAAAAAAAAATTTAGTGTACCCAATTCATTTTTTTTTCCCATTAAGGGGCAATTTAGCGTGGCCAATCCACCTACCCTGCACATCTTTGGGTTGTGGGGGCGAAACCCACGCCAACACGGGGAGAATGTGCAAACTCCACGCGGACAGTGACCCAGAGCCGGGATCGAACCTGGAACCTCGGCGCCGTGAGGCAGCAGTGCTAACCCACTGCGCCACCGTGCTGCCCCCCCACTCCCTCAGTACTGACCCTCCGACAGTGCGGCACTCCCTCAGTACTGACCCTCCCACAGTGCGGCACTCCCTCAGTACTGACCCTCTGACAGTGCGGCACTCCCTCAGTACTGACCCTCCCACAGTGCGGGGCTCCCTCAGTACTGACCCTCCGACAGTGCGGGGCTCCCTCAGTACTGGCCCTCTGATAGTGAGGCGTCCCTCAGAACTGACCCTCCCACAGTGCGGCACTCCCTCAGTACTGACCCTCCCACAGTGCGGCGCTCCCTCAGAACTGACCCTCCCACAGTGCGGCGCTCCCTCAGTACTGACCCTCCCACAGTGCGGCGCTCCCTCAGTACTGACCCTCCCACAGTGCGGTGCTCCCTCAGTACTGACCCTCTGACAGTGCGGCACTCCCTCAGTACTGACCCTCCCACAGTGCGGCACTCCCTCAGTACTGACCCTCCCACAGTGCGGCACTCCCTCAGTACTGACCCTCTGACAGTGCGGCACTCCCTCAGTACTGACCCTCCCACAGTGCGGCACTCCCTCAGTACTGACCCTCCCACAGTGCGGCGCTCCCTCAGAACTGACCCTCTCACAGTACGGCGCTCCCTCAGCACTGATCCTCGGACAGTGCGGCACTCGCTCAGTACTGACCCTCCCACAGTGCGGCCCTCCCTCAGTACTGACCCTCTTACAGTGCGGAGCTCCCTCAGTACTGACCCTCCCACAGTGCGGCACTCCCTCAGTGCTGACCCTCCCACAGTGCGGCGCTCCCTCAGTACTGACCCTCCCACAGTGCGGCCCTCCCTCAGTACTGACCCTCTGACAGTGCGGAGCTCCCTCAGTACTGACCCTCCTACAGTGCGGCACTCCCTCAGTACTGACCCTCCCACAGTGCGGCACTCCCTCAGTACTGACCCTCCCACAGTGCATCACTCCCTCAGTACTGACCCTCCCACAGTGCGGTGCTCCCTCAGCACTGACCCTCCCACAGTGCGGCACTCCCTCAGTACTGACCCTCTGACAGTGCGGCACTCCCTCAGTCCTGACCCTCCCACAGTGCGGCACTCCCTCAGTACTGACCCTGACAGTGCGGCACTCCCTCAGTACTGACCCTCTGACAGTGCGGCGCTCCCTCAGTCCTGACCCTCCCACAATGCGGCGCTCCCTCAGTACTGACCCTCCGACAGTGCGGCGCTCCCTCAGTACTGACCCTCCCACAGTGCGGCACTCCCTCAGTACTGACCCTCTGACAGCGCGCCACTCCCTCAGTACTGACCCTCCCACAGTGCGGCACTCCCTCAGTACTGACCCTCTGACATGCAGCACTCCCTCAGTCCTGACCCTCCCACAGTGCGGCACTCCGTCAGTACTGACCCTCTGACAGTGCGCCACTCCCTCAGTACTGACCCTCCCACAGTGCGGTACTCCCTCAGTACTGACCCTCTGACATGCAGCACTCCCTCAGTACTGACCCTCCCACAGTGCGGTACTCCCTCAGTACTGACCCTCTGACATGCAGCACTCCCTCAGTCCTGACCCTCCCACAGTGCGCCACTCCCTCAGTACTGACCCTCCCACAGTGCGGTCCTCCCTCAGTACTGACCCTCCCACAGTGCGGCGCTCCCTCAGTACTGACCCTCCCACAGTGCGGCACTCCCTCAGTACTGACCCTCCCACAGTGCGGCACTCCCTCAGTACTGACCCTCCCACAGTGCGGCACTCCCTCAGTACTGACCCTCCCACAGTGCGGCGCACCCTCAGTACTGACCCTACCACAGTGCGGCACTCCCTCAGTACTGACCCTCTGACAGTGCGGCACTCCCTCAGTACTGACCCTCTGACAGTGCGGCACTCCCTCAGTACTGACCCTCCCACAGTGCGGCACTCCCTCAGTACTGACCCTCCCACAGTGCGGCACTCCCTCAGTACTGACCCTCCCACAGTGCCGCGCTCCCTCAGTACTGACCCTCCCACAGTGCGGCACTCCCTCAGCACTGACCCTCCCACAGTGCGGCACTCCCTCAGTACTGACCCTACCACAGTGCGGCGCTCCCTCAGTACTGACCCTCTGTCAGTGCGGCACTCCCTCGGTACTGACCCTCCCACAGTGCGGTGCTCCCTCAGTACTGACCCTACCACAGTGCGGCACTCCCCAGTACTGACCCTCCCACAGTGCGGCGCTCCCTCAGTACTGACCCTCCGACAGTGCGGCTCTCCCTCAGTACTGACCCTCCCACAGTGCGGCGCTCCCTCAGTACTGACCCTCTGACAGTGCGTCGCTCCCTCAGTACTGACCCTCCTAATGTTCTTCCCAGTCGACCTGGCGCTGTTATGCAGGGGAAGGTGGATGAGAATTCAAGGAGGGTGGGGTTAAAGAAATCCCTTCAGGACGAGGGTGGATAGATTATAGTTGGGTCAGGGTTTTGAGATCCAGCATTTGACGTCCATCTTGAATTGCCCCTCCAACCGAGCGTCACGCTCGGGCCGTTCCTTCGAGGGGGGCAGTTTCGAGTTCACCACATTACTGTGTATGTGTTGGGGTCACATGTAGGCCGGACCAGAGCGAGGAGGTAGAATTCCCTCTCTAAAGGGGACCTCAGTGAACCCGATGATCACGGTCAGCATTTTACTCAGGCTAGCTCGGCGGTTTGCAGGGGCGGGGGATGGGGAGGGCAGAGAACCTTCCGGAAAAGCTCTGCGTCGGCCGCACAATGGCCAGCGGTCTCCCTTTGAGAGGAGCCTCTGGGGGAGACAATGGGAGAGATTAAACGTTGCACAGGGCACAATCACACCCGCCCAGCCGTGTGGAAAATGCAGGAACTCTGTAAACCAAACACGGTCGGGTAAACACCATGGAGGAAAAATTAACCCACCCCATGCCCAAGTGAATTGAGGGCCGAGTTTCAATAAAGAATGGATTAACTTGGGTTGACAAGTAGGGTAGCAGGTTGTAATAGTCGAGGTCAGGGCTGAGCGATGTCAATCGCTGGCGAGGAAGATGCAGGGAGCAGACTCGGAGGAAAGTAGGCTTGTGATATCGCCGGGGCAGAGGTATCCTTAGGGGCAGGGGTGCCCTGCTTGGCATGGACGAGGAACCGTGTGCGCTGCGCGCGTGCGTGTGTGTGTGTGTGTGTGTGTGTGGAAGGCCAAGCGTGAGTGCGCGCGTGGATCCGGGAAAACGGAACATTCAGAAGGAGAGACTGAAACTCTGGAGGTGGATCCTTGTCGGAGATTTCCGAGTGGGAGCTACGCTTGGGAGAGAATTCCAAGGCCCGTGCTTGGAGCGTGGAGACCCTCGTGGGAAGGCGAGGGTTTCGCTGGGGTGGGTTGGCCCACGAAGTGAGAAGCCACCTGGACAGGGCCCACGGAACCCCGACGGTGCAGAAGGAAGCCTTCGGCCCATCGAGACTGCACCAACCCTCTGAAAGAGCACCCAGGCAAGGCCCACTCCCCCACCCTCTCCCCATAATCCCATCTAACCGCTGGACGCTGAGGGGCAATTTAGCGTGGCCAGTCCACCTAACCTGCACATCTTTGGACTGCGGTGGGCAACCGGAGGAAACCCACGGGGAGAACGTGTCTCCCCGTCACTCGACTCCGCACAGTCACTCGTTGCCGGAATCGAACCCGGGTCCCTGGCGCAGCGAGGCAGCGGAGTTGACCCAATGTGCCACCCCGGGTGCTGATACACCCAGCGAATCCTAGCTGGCATCTGTCACTTGGTTTTGGAGTGTGGTGTGTTCGATCGCAGTGGACTTATTAATGCACATGTACCGCATAGCTACCCTGAATATTAGAGTATAAGGTAGATCTAGTAAGTTTTGTGACTATTACAAATTTGTATGTATCTGTGAGAGTAACAGTTGAGGTGAAGGAATGGTGCGATTTGACTCATTTCCTGGTGTTTGCATTGACATCTGTCTAACCTTTTGGCTGAGTGTATTATCGGTCATTTCTCTCATTCAATACACATTCTATTTTTTGTGTTAAAAGAGCGCAAGAAGACTCCTGTGAATGTGCTCAGTATCTGCCTCCATCATTTCTCAAGAAAATAGTTTCGATCTAGCCATTCAACCCGGTAACACCCCAGGGAATTGAATTGGCCAATCACGACGTCAGACAGGGCCGTAACCGAACGAAAAAGACGCCAATTTGTGCACAGCAAGCTCCCACAAAAGGCGATGCGCCAACGACCCAGATTACACTTTGATGATGTTGGTATTCTGGCCCCAGGATGTCACGGATAATCACGCCGCACCCTCCGCACCCCCCAGGCCCACTCCCACCCCCATGCACTTTTTCCAAACTGACTGTGGGACCTTCTATATCCACCCCGATAGGGCAGCAGGAACCTTCGATTCACCACTGAATACGAGTGGGTGCCCGGGACACTGCCGCACTCCCTCAGTATTGCCACAGGAAGTGTCAGCCTGGATTAGGAGACCAAACGGACAATGGGGTAAATTGCCCAGGTCTGTCCCGTAAACAGGACAAATCCAACCCAGCCAATTACTGCCCAATCAGTCTACTCTCCATCATCAGCAACGTGATGGAAGGGGTCATCGACGGCGCGATCAAGCGGCACTTACTCAGCAATAACCTGCTCACGGACGCTCAGTTTGGGTTCCACCCAGGGTCACTCCGCTCCTGACCCCACCCCAAAGCCTGTCCACCATCAACAAGGACACGAGTCCGGAGTGAGATGGGAGACTCTCCACTCGCCTGGATGAGCGCGGCTCCCAACGACACTCGAGAAGCTCGTCACCATCCAGGACCAAGCAGCCCCGCTCGATCGACACGCTAACCGCCGACATTCACTCCCCCCCCCCCCGACGCACAGCGACAGCCGTGTGCACCGTCTACAAGACGCACCGCGGCCACTCGCCTTCGACAGCACCTTCCAAACCCGCCCCCGCTACCGTCTGGAAGGACGAGGGGGGGGCAGCAGACACACGGGGAACACCCCCCCACCTGCAAGTTCCCCCCCCTCCGAGCCGCTCGCCATCCCGACTCGGGAATATATCGGCCGTTCCTGCACTGTCGCCGGGTCAGAAACCCGGAACTCCCTCCCTAACAGCACGGTGGGTGTACCTACACCGCACGGGACTGCGGCGGGTTCAAGATGTCGCAACAAAAATAAAGCGTCAGGAGTGTGGCTTCAACGCAAAGCATCGTGGGTGAGAGCAGAGTTGGTGACCTGCACAGGGTCATCGACCGAACAACAACACGGGATCAAAACACATGAGAACGCAGCAACTCAGATCAGTGCGGGTACAGGATAGACAGGCTGGCCAGCAGGGACATTAACAGTATTTATACACATTCTTCTAAAAAAAAAATTACAGACTGTACACGGGCTTTCTCCGTTAAATACTTCATTAATGTTCCCAATGAGTCAGGGACTGGGCCGCATGCCGAATATACAGAAATACATAATGCACAGTGACAATGACAACACCATCAACACCTTCCCCATCAAACACTCCCAGGACAGGGACAGCACGGGGTTAGATACAGAGTAAAGCTCCCTCTACGCTGTCCCCATCAAACACTCCCAGGACAGGTACAGCACGGGGTTAGATACAGAGTAAAGCTCCCTCTACACTGTCCCCAACAAACACTCCCAGGACAGGTACAGCACGGGGTTAGATACAGAGTAAAGCTCCCTCTACACTGTCCCCATCAAACACTCCCAGGACAGGTACAGCACGGAGTTAGATACAGAGTAAAGCTCCCTCTACACTGTCCCCATCAAACACTCCCAGGACAGGTACAGCACGGGGTTAGATACAGAGTAAAGCTCCCTCTACACTGTCCCCATCAAACACTCCCAGGACAGGTACAGCAAGGGGTTAGATACAGAGTAAAGCTCCCTCTACACTGTCCCCATCAAACACTCCCAGGACAGGTACAGCACGGGGTTAGATACAGAGTAAAGCTCCCTCTACACTGTCCCCATCAAACACTCCCAGGACAGGTACAGCACGGGGTTAGATACAGAGTAAAGCTCCCTCTGCACTGTCCCCATCAAACACTCCCAGGACAGGTACAGCACGGGATTAGATACAGAGTAAAGCTCCCTCTACACTGTCCCCATCAAACACTCCCAGGACAGGTACAGCACGGGGTTAGATACAGAGTAAAGCTCCCTCTACACTGTCCCCATCAAACACTCCCAGGACAGATACAGCACGGGGTTAGTTACAGAGTAAAGCTCCCTCTACACTGTCCCCATCAAACACTCCCAGGACAGGGACAGCACGGGGTTAGATACAGAGTAAAGCTCCCTCTACGCTGTCCCCATCAAACACTCCCAGGACAGGTACAGCACGGGGTTAGATACAGAGTAAAGCTCCCTCTACACTGTCCCCATCAAACACTCCCAGGACAGGTACAGCACGGGGTTAGATACAGAGTAAAGCTCCCTCTACACTGTCCCCATCAAACACTCCCAGGACAGGTACAGCACGGAGTTAGATACAGAGTAACGCTCCCTCTACACTGTCCCCATCAAACACTCCCAGGACAGGTACAGCACGGGGTTAGATACAGAGTAAAGCTCCCTCTACACTGTCCCCATCAAACACTCCCAGGACAGGTACAGCAAGGGGTTAGATACAGAGTAAAGCTCCCTCTACACTGTCCCCATCAAACACTCCCAGGACAGGTACAGCACGGGGTTAGATACAGAGTAAAGCTCCCTCTACACTGTCCCCATCAAACACTCCCAGGACAGGTACAGCACGGGGTTAGATACAGAGTAAAGCTCCCTCTGCACTGTCCCCATCAAACACTCCCAGGACAGGTACAGCACGGGGTTAGATACAGAGTAAAGCTCCCTCTACACTGTCCCCATCAAACACTCCCAGGACAGGTACAGCACGGGGTTAGATACAGAGTAAAGCTCCCTCTACACTGTCCCCATCAAACACTCCCAGGACAGATACAGCACGGGGTTAGTTACAGAGTAAAGCTCCCTCTACACTGTCCCCATCAAACACTCCCAGGACAGGGACAGCACGGGGTTAGATACAGAGTAAAGCTCCCTCTACACTGTCCCCATCAAACACTCCCACGACAGGTACAGCACGGGGTTAGATACAGAGTAAAGCTCCCTCTACACTGTCCCCATCAAACACTCCCAGGACAGGTACAGCACGGGGTTAGATACGGAGTAAAGCTCCCTCTACACTGTCCCCATCAAACACTCCCAGGACAGGTACAGCACGGGGTTAGATACAGAGTAAAGCTCCCTCCACACTGTCCCCATCAAACACTCCCAGGACAGGTACAGCACGGGGTTAGTTCCAGAGTAAAGCTCCCTCCACACTGTCCCCATCAAACACTCCCAGGACAGGTACAGCACGGGGTTAGATACAGAGTAAAGCTCCCTCTACACTGTCCCCATCAAACACTCCCAGGACAGGTACAGCACGGGGATAGATACAGAGTAAAGCTCCCCGTACACTGTCCCCATCAAACACTCCCAGGGCAGGTACAGCACGGGGTCAGATACAGAGTAAAGCTCCATCTACACTGTCCCCATCAAACACTCCCAGGACAGGGAGAGCAGGGGGTTAGATACAGAGTAAAGCTCCCTCTAAACTGTCCCCATCAAACACTCCCAGGACAGCACGATTTAGATACAGAGTAAAGCTCCCTCTACACCGTCCCCATCAAACACTCCCAGGACAGGTACAGCACGAGGTTAGATACAGAGTAAAGCTCCCTCTGCACTGTCCCCATCAAACACTTCCAGGACAGGTACAGCACGGGGTTAGATACAGAGTAAAGCTCCCTCTACACTGTCCCCATCAAACATTCCCAGGACAGGTACAGCACGGGGTTAGATACAGAGTAAAGCTCCCTCTACACTGTTCCCATCAGACACTCCCAGGACAGGTACAGCACGGGGTTAGATACAGAGTAAAGCTCCCTCTACATTGTCCCCATCAAACACTCCCGGGACAGGTACAGCACGGGGTTAGACACAGAGTAAAGCTTCCTCTACACTGTCCCCATCAAACACTCCCAGGACAGGTACAGCACGGGGTTAGATACAGAGTAAAGCTCCCTCTACACTGTCCCCCATTAAATACTCCCAGGACAGGTACAGCACAGGGTTAGATACAGAGTAAAGCTCCCTCTACACTGTCCCCATCAAACACTCCCAGGACAGGTACAGCACGGGGTTAGATACAGAGTAAAGCTCCCCTCTGCCCCGTCCTGCAGTGCACAGCAAGGACATTCTGTCGTTCCCAGCTGCCAGGCTCTGGGATTGAGGTTATGACTGTCTCTGGTGTATGTTTGCCCCGCAGCCCACTCTCCGGGAACCTGATTGAAACCGGATTCGACACCATTTCGCCACATTATCTGGGCGGAGGTGTCCCTGGGGAACAGTGAGGTGTGCGCCCTGCGAGTCTGGACCAGGGCCGTCTCGATTCAGCATTCCCTCCCGTGTAACGTGTGGCCCCGGTCTCCGCTGGAGTCGGACCGACGCAGCGGGAGACCGAGCCGGGTTCCGACAAGCGGTCCAGAGATGGTCGGATAAATTGCGAGGCTGGAATTCGGAAATAAACGCTGGATAAACTCAGCCCGCATGCTGGCGGAGGGAGAAACGGGACAACGGTTCGAGTCCATCAGGAGCGGAGTTTGAGTCTCGTTGCTATCGCCACGGGAGTGGCCAGGCGGCCTGAGTTTGTCCAGCCTCTTCTGTATTCATTTCAGACGGAATTGGATGCTGGAGGATCGGCTGAACCTTAGAAGGCACCAAATATTCATCCGCCGCTTCTCACACTTCCACCGTCACCACAGACAGACACACAGATACCAGACTTGCCGTCTGTTCAGAAGCTTTGAATATTCTCGGAAGTTTATCATCAACTAGAACTGAGCTGGACCCAGCCGTATAAATACTGAGGCTCCCAGCGCAGGTCAGAGGCTGGGAATCCTGCGGAGAGAAACTCACCTCCTGACCCCCCCCCAAAGCCTGTCCCCCATCGACAAGGACACGAGTCCGGAGTGCGATGGGAGACTCTCCACTCGCCTGGATGAGCGCGGCTCCCAACGACACGCGAGAAGCTCGACACCATCCAGGACAAAGCAGCCCTGCTCGATCGACACGCTAACCACCGACATTCACTCCCCCCCCTCCCCCGACGCACAGCGACAGCCGTGTGCACCGTCTACAAGACGCACCGCGGCCACTCGCCTTCGACAGCACCTTCCCAACCCGCCACCTCTACCGTCTAGAAGGACGAGGGGGGGCAGCAGACACACGGGGAACACCCCCCACCTGCAAGTTCCCCGGAAGCTGCTCACCATCCTGACTCGGGAATATATCAGGTGTGACATACTCAGCCGGGACTACATCACTAACCAGGCGTGCGCACCCCTGACTTGCGTCTGTACCAGGGTCCCCAGTGAATGACACCTCCAGCGGTGCGGAGGAACGTCCCCCCCCCCCCCCCCCCCCCCGACGGAACATCTGGGCCGATGTCCCCCCCCTCTCGTCTACGGTACTTACCCCCTGACCCCTTCCACCATCACCCGGCGCACAGACGGGACTGGCTCGAGCGCCGAGAATTAAC
>NC_092732.1:34757440-34807440 GCF_047496885.1 Scyliorhinus torazame | reverse complement strand
AAGTGAGAGAGAGTGAGAATGTGTGAGACGGAGAGAGAGAGCGAGAAATTGGGGAGAGAGGGAGAAAGTGAGAGAGAGGGAGAGAGAGAGAGAGAGAGAGAGAGAGCGGGGCCCATTGAAAATAATGGCCAACAGGTGAAAAGTTTGGAGTGTAGCTGCACTGGTATTTGAGTGCGTGACCAGCACAAGAGTTAACACATCCCTCAGACGCACGCACACACAAGCACCCACCCCCACCCTGGGCTCCTTGAGCAGCTATGCCAGGGCAGGTCTGCACCTGCAGGCAGAGCTGAAATCATCGGCAGCTGTGAGGTTGGAAGCGAGGCCAAGACAGGCCCACCCGTAACCGTCACCTCCCAGCCAGGCAGAGAGGATTGTGGGGGGGGGGGGGGGGGGGGTCAGCGCTGAGAGAAAATAGCGAGACGCCAATGGAAAGCTCAACGTTGGCCACAGGACCAGCCACAGAGCGGGGGGCCGAATCAGTCCCCCTCCCTCACCCCGGTTGTCTTAGATACGGAACTCTAGGGCCTACCGAGGGGTGGGGGGGAGGGGGGGGTGTGGGGGGGGGGGGGGGGGGGGGTGGGGGGGGGGGGGGGGTAGAGTCCTCCCGCCCTACAAAAGCCGCAATTCGCTTTCGACTGGGCAGATTATCGAGCGGTTAAGCATCGGGCGTTGGGGGGGGCAGAACAGGTTCGAGGGGCGGAATGGCTGCCTGCTCTCTCTCTCTCGCTCTCTCTCTCTTTCTGCCCGGTTTTCTCCCCTCCACTGGAGGCCTCTGGGCCCAGGCGGGATGCGGCGGTAGTTGCCAGAGGGGGGGGGGGGTTTCCGATCCCGGCTCTTCCATGTTGAGACGATAGGGGGCCAGTTCCTCAGCCGGCTCCCACTGAAGTATGTGCCCCAACAAGCCGCAATGATTCCCAGAATCAGGAACTTGAGCAGATTCCAAACATCCTAATTGTAACTCGGGAGCAAAATAACAAATGACGCTGGTAGCGCTGGCAATCAAACAGAGACTCCGACAACTGCTGGAGATAGATACAGAGTAAAGCTCCCTCTGCACTGTCCCCATCAAACACTCCCAGGACAGGTACAGCACGGGGTTAGATACAGAGCACGGCACCCTCTACACGGTCCCCATCAAACACTCCCAGGACAGGTACAGCACGGGTGTTAGATACAGAGTAAAGCTCCCTCTACACTGTCCCCATCAAACACTCCAGGACAGGTACAGCACGGGGTTAGATACAGAGTAAAGCTCCCTCTACACTGTCCCCATCAAACACTCCCGGGACAGGTACAGCACGGGGTTAGATACAGAGTAAAGCTCCCTCTACACTGTCCCCATCAAACACTCCCAGGACAGGTACAGCACGGGGTTAGACACAGAGTAAAGCTCCCTCTACACTGTCCCCATCAAACACTCCCGGGGACAGGTACAGCACGGGGTTAGATACAGAGTAAAGCTCCCTCTACACTCTCCCCATCAAACACTCCCAGGACAGGTACAGCACGGGGTTAGATACAGAGTAAAGCTCCTCTACACTGTCCCCATCAAACACTCCCAGGACAGGTACAGCACGGGGTTAGATACAGAGTAAAGCTCCCTCTACACTGTCCCCATCAAACACTCCCAGGACAGGTACAGCACGGGATTAGATACAGAGTAAAGCTCCCTCGACACTGTCTCCATCAAACACTCCCAGGACAGGTACAGCACGGGGTTAGATACAGAGGTAAAGCTCCCTCTCCACTGTCCCCATCAAACACTCCCAGGACAGGTACAGCACGGGGTTAGATACAGAGTAAAGCTCCCTCTACACTGTCCCCATCAAACACGCCCAGGACAGGTACAGCATGGGGTTAGATACAGAGTAAAGCTCCCTCTCCACTGTCCCCATCAAACACTCCCAGGACAGGTACAGCACGGGGTTAGATACAGAGTAAAGCTCCCTCTCCACTGTCCCCATCAAACACTCCCAGGACAGGTACAGCACGGGGTTAGATACAGAGCAAAGCTCCCTCTACACTGTCCCCATCAAACACTCCCGGGACAGGTACAGCACGGGGTTAGATACAGAGTAAAGCACCCTCTACACTGTCCCCATCAAACACTCCCAGGACAGGTACAGCACGGGGTTAGATACAGAGTAAAGCTCCCTCTTCACTGTCTCCATCAAACACTCCCAGGACAGGTACAGCACGGGGTTAGATACAGAATAAAGCTCCCTCTACACTGTCCCCATCAAACACTCCCAGGACAGGTACAGCACGGGGTTAGATTACAGAGTAAAGCTCCCCTCTCCACTGTCCCCATCAAACACTCCCAGGACAGGTACAGCACGGGTTTAGATACAGAGTAAAGCTCCCTCTACACTGTCCCCATCAAACACTCACAGGACAGGGACAGCACGGGGTTAGATACAGAGTAAAGCACCCTCTACACTGTCCCCATCAAACACTCCTAGGACAGGTACAGCACGGGGTTAGATACAGAGTAAAGCTCCCCTCTTCACTGTCTCCATCAAACACTCCCAGGACAGGTACAGCACGGGGTTAGATACAGAGTAAAGCTCCCTCTACACTGTCCCCATCAAACACTCCCAGGACAGGTACAGCACGGGGTTAGATACAGAGTAAAGCTCCCTCTACACTGTCCCCATCAAACACTCCCAGGACAGGGACAGCACAGGGTTAGATACAGAGTAAAGCTCCCTCTACACTGTCCCCCATCAAACACTCCCAGGACAGGTACAGCACGGGGTTAGATACAGAGTAAAGCTCCCTCTACACTGTCCCCATCAAACACTCCCAGGACAGGTACAGCACGGGGTTAGATACAGAGTAAAGCTCCCTCTACACTGTCCCCATCAAACACTCCCAGGACAGGTACAGCATGGGGTTAGATACAGAGTAAGCTCCCTCTACACTGTCCCCATCAAACACTCCAGGACAGGTACAGCACGGGGTTAGATACAGAGTAAAGCTCCCTCTACACTGTCTCCATCAAACACTCCCAGGACAGGTACAGCGCGGGGTTAGATACAGAGTAAAGCTCCCTCTACACTGTCTCCATCAAACACTCCCAGGACAGGTACAGCACGGGGTTAGATACAGAGTAAAGCTTCCCTCTACACCGTCCCCATCAAACATTCCCAGGACAGGTACAGCACGGGGTTAGATACAGAGTAAAGCTCCCTCTACACTGTCCCCATCAAATACTCCCAGGACAGGTACAGCACGGGGTTAGATACAGAGTAAAGCTCCCTCTACACTGCCCCCATCAAACACTCTCCGACCAAGTACAGCACAGGGTTAGATACAGAGTAAAGCTCCCTCTACACTGTCCCCATCAAACACTCCCAGGACAGGTACAGCACGGGGGTTAGATACAGAGTAAAGCTCCCTCTACACTGTCCCCATCAAACACTCCCAGGACAGGTACAGCACGGGGTTAGATACAGAGCAAAGCTCCCTCTACACTGTCCCCATCAAACACTCCCAGGACAGGTACAGCACGGGGTTAGATACAGAGTAAAGCTCCCTCTACACTGTCCCCATCAAACACTCCCAGGACAGGTACAGCACGGGGTTAGATACAGAGCAAAGCTCCCTCTACACTGTCCCCCATCAAACACTCCCAGGACAAGTACAGCACGGGGTTAGATACAGAGTAAAGCTCCCTCTACACCGTCCCCATCAAACACTCCCAGGACAGGGACAGCACGGGGTTAGATACAGAATCAAGCTCCCTCTACACTGTCCCCATCAAACACTCCCAGGACAGGTACAGCACGGGGTTAGACACAGAGTAAAGCTCCCCTCTACACTGTCCCCATCAAACACCCCCAGGACAGGGACAGCACAGGGTTAGATACAGAGTAAAGCTCCCTCTACACTGTCCCCCGTCAAACACTCCCAGGACAGGTACAGCATAGGGGTTAGATACAGAGTAAAGCTCCCTCTACACTGTCCCCATCAACACTCCCAGGACAGGTACAGCACGGGGTTAGATACAGAGTAAAGCTCCCTCTACACTGTCCCCATCAAATACTCCCAGGACAGATACAGCACGGGGTTAGATACAGAGTCAAGCTCCCTCTACACTGTCCCCATTAAACACTCCCAGGACAGGTACAGCACGGGGTTAGATACAGAGTAAAGCTCCCTCTACACTGTCCCCATCAAACACTCCCAGGACAGGGACAGCACGGGGTTAGATACAGAGTAAAGCTCCCTCTACACTGTCCCCATCAAACACTCCCAGGTCAGGTACAGCACGGGGTTAGATACAGAGTAAAGCTCCCTCTACACTGTCCCCATCAAACACTCCCAGGACAGGGACAGCACGGGGTTAGATACAGAATCAAGCTCCCTCTACACTGTCCCCATCAAACACTCCCAGGACAGGTACAGCACGGGGTTAGACACAGAGTAAAGCTCCCTCTACACTGTCCCCATCAAACACTCCCAGGACAGGTACAGCACGGGGTTAGATACAGAGTAAAGCTCCCTCTACACTGTCTCCATCAAACACTCCCAGGACAGGTACAGCACGGGGTTAGATACAGAGTAAAGCTCCCTCTGCACGGTCCCCATCAAACACTCCCAGGACAGGTACAGCACGGGGTTAGATACAGAGTAAAGCTCCCTCTGCACGGTCCCCATCAAACACTCCCAGGACAGGTACAGCACGGGGTTAGATACAGAGTAAAGCTCCCTCTACACTGTCTCCATCAAACACTCCCAGGACAGGTACAGCACGGGGTTAGATACAGAGTAAAGCTCCCTCTACACCGTCCCCATCAAACATTCCCAGGACAGGTACAGCACGGGGTTAGATACAGAGTAAAGCTCCCTCTACACTGTCCCCATCAAATACTCCCAGGACAGGTACAGCACGGGGTTAGATACAGAGTAAAGCTCCCTCTACACTGTCCCCATCAAACACTCCCAGGACAGGTACAGCACGGGGTTAGATACAGAGTAAAGCTCCCTCTACACTGTCCTCATCAAACACTCCCAGGACAGGTACAGCACGGGGTTAGATACAGAGTAAAGCTCCCTCTACACTGTCCCCATCAAACACTCCCAGGACAGGTACAGCACGGGGTTAGATACAGAGTAAAGCTCCCTCTACACTGTCCCCATCAAACACTCCCAGGACAGGTACAGCACGGGGTTAGATACAGAGCAAAGCTCCCTCTACACTGTCCCCATCAAACACTCCCAGGACAAGTACAGCACGGGGTTAGATACAGAGTAAAGCTCCCTCTACACCGTCCCCATCAAACATTCCCAGGACAGGTACAGCACGGGGTTAGATACAGAGCAAAGCTCCCTCTACACTGTCCCCATCAAACACTCCCAGGACAGGTACAGCACGGGGTTAGATACAGAGTAAAGCTCCCTCTACACTGTCCCCATCAAACACTCCCAGGACAGGTACAGCACGGGGTTAGATACAGAGTACAGCTCCCTCTACACTGTCCCCATCAAACACTCCCAGGACAGGGACAGCACGGGGTTAGATACAGAATCAAGCTCCCTCTACACTGTCCCCATCAAACACTCCCAGGACAGGTACAGCACGGGGTTAGACACAGAGTAAAGCTCCCTCTACACTGTCCCCATCAAACACCCCCAGGACAGGGACAGCACAGGGTTAGATACAGAGTAAAGCTCCCTCTACACTGTCCCCGTCAAACACTCCCAGGACAGGTACAGCACAGGGTTAGATACAGAGTAAAGCTCCCTCTACACTGTCCCCATCAAACACTCCCAGGACAGGTACAGCACGGGGTTAGATACAGAGTAAAGCTCCCTCTACACTGTCCCCATCAAATACTCCCAGGACAGATACAGCACGGGGTTAGATACAGAGTAAAGCTCCCTCTACACTGTCCCCATTAAACACTCCCAGGACAGGTACAGCACGGGGTTAGATACAGAGTAAAGCTCCCTCTACACTGTCCCCATCAAACACTCCCAGGACAGGGACAGCACGGGGTTAGATACAGAGTAAAGCTCCCTCTACACTGTCCCCATCAAAGACTCCCAGGTCAGGTACAGCACGGGGTTAGATACAGAGTAAAGCTCCCTCTACACTGTCCCCATCAAACACTCCCAGGACAGGGACAGCACGGGGTTAGATACAGAATCAAGCTCCCTCTACACTGTCCCCATCAAACACTCCCAGGACAGGTACAGCACGGGGTTAGACACAGAGTAAAGCTCCCTCTACACTGTCCCCATCAAACACTCCCAGGACAGGGACAGCACAGGGTTAGATACAGAGTAAAGCTCCCTCTACACTGTCCCCATCAAACACTCCCAGGACAGGTACAGCACAGGGTTAGATACAGAGTAAAGCTCCCTCTACACTGTCCCCATCAAACACTCCCAGGACAGATACAGCACGGGGTTAGATACAGAGTAAAGCTCCCTCTACACTGTCGCTATCAAACACTCCCGGGACAGGTACAGCACGGGCTAGATACAGAGTAAAGCTCCCTCTACACTGTCCCCATCAAATACTCCCAGGACAGATACAGCACGGGGTTAGGTACAGAGTAAAGCTCCCTCTACACTGTCCCTATCAAACACTCCCAGGACAGATACAGCACGGGGTTAGATACAGACTAAAGCTCCCTCTACACTGTCCCCATCAAACACTCCCAGGACAGGTACAGCACGGGGTTAGATACAGAGTAAAGCTCCCTCTACACTGTCCCCATCAAACACTCCCAGGACAGGGACAGCACGGGGTTAGATACAGAGTAAAGCTCCCTCTACACTGTCCCCATCAAATACTCCCAGGACAGGGACAGCACGGGGTTAGACACAGAGTAAAGCTCCCTCTACACTGTCCCCATCAAACACTCCCAGGTCAGGTACAGCACGGGGTTAGATACAGAGTAAAGCTCCCTCTACACTGTCCCCATCAAACACTCCCAGGACAGGGACAGCACGGGGTTAGATACAGAATCAAGCTCCCTCTACACTGTCCCCATCAAACACTCCCAGGACAGGTACAGCACGGGGTTAGACACAGAGTAAAGCTCCCTCTACACTGTCCCCATCAAACACTCCCAGGACAGGTACAGCACGGGGTTAGACACAGAGTAAAGCTCCCTCTACACTGTCCCCATCAAACACTCCCAGGACAGGTACAGCACGGGCTAGATACACTGTCTACACTGTCTGATATTCTCTCCTGGTTAGCTGCGAGATGCGGGAGGGTTTCCTTGTGTGTCGTCTGGGCAGGTGCGAGCGGCAATTAAAAAGGGCGGTTAGCCGCCACACACCACTCCCCGTTTCCCAGGCAACAGGTTCAAGGGATCAAGGCAAAATAATATTCACGGTGCCAATTGCTGACGATAAACAGAAAATATGGTCAGGAGACATCTTTGGGGAGAAGAAGAGAGAGAGAGAGAGAGAGAGAATGATTCTTTTCAATCCTTTCGCCGAAGCCTCCCTGGCTAGGCCGCATTTTCCCGTCCATCCCTGATCCGCCCTCAGGAAGCCGCGGCGGTCCGCGTGGGGCGGGGGTTACGCTCACGGCACCGTGGGGGGGGGGGGGGGGGGGGGTTTCCGGCGTTTTCAGCCGACAGCACCCAAGGGTGCAGCCGACACCCTTGTCGGGGTGGGTGTGTGTGTGTGTGTGTGTGTGGGGGGGGGTGCATGGTCGCCGTTGGCGATTTTGAGGGGCTGGAACTCAGAGGAGTCTCCAGCACCCCCCCCCCCCCCGCCCCCCGGCTTCTCACCCCACCCCGTCCGATTCCAGAGGCCTCCGAACCGAAGGGGGGGAATTCTGCCCGGATATGGGGGAGATAGCAGGGTTACGGGGTGGGGGGCACAAAATGGGGACAACCGCACCGACTTTTCAAAGGGTTGGCACAGACGACGATGGGCTGAATGGTTTCCTAACTCTATGATTTACGCTTCAGTTGCGCGGAGGCTGAAGGGGTTGGAGGTCGGGGCTGAGCTCGGACATCCTTTACGGGCGCTGAACTGCGTTGTTGACCCTCCCTCATGTTTGTGCCTTAGGTTCCCCAGGCAATGGCCGTCCAGTGATCACCAGCGACGCCCGCCTTTCCGCCGATGTCTGCCCGCCGCGGTTCAGGCTCCGCCCTCCTCACCCTGACCCTCCTCCTCCTGGCCCTGGGCCCTCGGGCGTTGGCCGACGTATTCCCCACGGACGTCGCACCCATAAACATCGTCACCTCGCAGGGTAAGTGATGCACTAACAATCACGACGAGGCAAGAGTACAGCGTAATCGAGGCTTTATTGCGCAGAGATGTGCTGCCTCCTACAGCTGCTGCTGAAATGGCTGCAGCTCGGTGAGCACACACATTTATACTCCGCCTACTGGGCGGAGCCAGCTGGCAGGGATCTACCCCCGTACCTGTAGTACAGGAGCCTTATCGTATTGTATCTCATATGTGTACTATATACAAACAGTGGTGACTACCACATTCACCCCCTGTTACAAAAGAGTCCAGTGGGGGGGGGGGGGGGGGGACGGATCGTCCTGGAGCGGGATCTGTGGTGAGGTGCACTGGGGGGAGAATGGGTGGCGCCGGGACAGGTGTGGGGGGGGGACCCAGCTGGTGCCAGATCCCTGAGGGAGACCGTGTCCTGCCGGCCGTCGGGGTGCGCCACGTAGGCGTACTGCGGGTTTGCGTGGAGTAGCTGTACCCTCTCGACCAACGGGTCCGCCTTGTGGAGCCGCACGTGTTTGCGGAGGAGAACGGGTCCTGGAGCTGCCAGCCACGTTGGGAGCGAAACCCCGGAGGTGGACTTCCTGGGGAAGGCGAGGAGACGTTCATGGGGGCTTGCAATAGTCGCAGTGCAAAGTAGCGACCGGATGGGGTGGAGGGCGTCGGGGAGGACCTCCTGCCAGCGGGAGACCGGGAGACTTCTAGACCGGAGGGCCAGCAGGACGGCCTTCCAGACCGTCCCGCTCTCCCCCGCCACCTGCCCGTTTCCCCGGGGGGGGGGTGTAGCTGGTCGGCCTGCTTGAGGCGATGCCCTTGCTGAGCAGGAATTGACGCCGCACCCCCCCAAGGGGGTTGGGTGTCGGGGAGGGGTGTGGGGGGATGGAAGGGAGGGTCATTGTTCAGAGGCTTTTAAGGATTCAGATAAAAGCTCCCCCCCCCCCCCCCCATCACACCTCAATTCCGGGACCCTTCCCCTGTTTGAGAACAAATAAGAAAGCTCTGGGCCTGCTGTGCCATTGTATACGATCCCAGCCAATCATGTGCTGAACTCATTTTTCCCGCCCTGTCCCATGATCCCTTGAGGGACCGAAAAACCCGTTCATCCCCGGCGTTAGATGTCATCAACCATGCAGCCTCCACACGTCTCCGGGGCTGAGAGTCCCAAAGCTTCGAGTGAAGAAATGTCTCCTCAGCTCGATCCAAAATGGCCGCCCGCTCATCCTGAGAGTGCCGACCCACCCCCCCCACCACTCCCCCCCCCACCCCCCCCCCCCCCGACCAATGGGAACAATCCCTCAGCGCCCGCCCTGTCAAACTCCCCTCAGAACCTTATCGGTCCGAACGAGATGACGTCTCATCCTTTGAAAATTCAGAGAAGGTAGGCCCAATTTACTAGGCCTCTTATCGTAGGATCCCCCCCCCCCTCCCCCCCACTGCCCCCGGCCATCATCCCACTGAACAATCTGGTGAACCTTTGCTGTCCTGCCTCAAACGTGGAGGCTAAACCTTTCTTAAACGTGTAGGCTGAGCCCGCGCACGGTTATTCCAGATGTGGAGGGCGCCTGTCCGAAGAGACCTGGGGATTCAGGTGCCTAGATCTTTAAAATGCCACGAACCAGAGAGTAGCTGGCCTTCAAATCTAAAGGATTGGAGTCTAAAGACACAGAGGTTATGCTGAAGAGACACAGAAGGGCAGCACGGTAGCGCAGTGGTTAGCACGGTTGCTTCACAGCGCCAGGGTCCCGGGTTCGATTCCCGGCTTGGGTCACTGTCTGTGCGGAGTCTGCACATTCTCCCCCCGTGTGTGCGTGGGTTTCCTCCGGGCGCTCCGGTTTCCTCCCACAGTCCAAAGACGTGCGGGTTAGGTGGATTGGCCATGATAAATTGTCCAATAAGGTTAAGTGGGGTTACGGTGATGGTGTGGGGCTTAAGTGGGGTGCTCTTTCCAAGGGCCGATGTAGCCTCAGTGGGCCGAATGGCCTCCTTCTGCACTGTAAATTCGATGTTCTATCCCTGGTGAGACCCCACTTGGAGTCACTGCGAGCAGTTCTGCGCACCACGTCTTAGGAAGGATATTTGGGGCCTTGAAGGGAGTGCAACGTAGCTTTACAAAAATGACACCTGGACCACAGGGGTTGGGCTACGAGGAGAGATTGCACAAATTCATTTTCGCCAGAATTTAGACGGTTAAGGGCTGATCTAATCAAAGTCTCCAAGATGTTAACGGGGAGAGACAGGACAAAGGTAACCTATTTCCTCTGATTGGAGAGTCTAGAACTCAGGGCCTAGTCTAAAGTTTAGGGCAAGGCCGTTCAGGTGAGGTGGTTGGGAAGATGTTCTTCCCTCAAAGGGCGGTGGATGTTTGGAACTCTCTCCCGATCGAAGCAAGATCATGTGTTGATTTTAATTCTGAGGTGGATAGATTTTTGTGAAGCAAATTGAAGAGATATGGGCCATAGGCTGGTCTATGGAGTTAGGCCTCAGATCGGTCATGATCTCATTGGATGGCGGGACAGGTCCCAGGGGGCTGAATGGCCTTCTCCTGCCCCTAAGTTCCTCACCTTTGTTATTCCTGGACCCCGACCTTCAGTAGCCAACGCCGCAGAGTCTCGAGCCCACAATGCAGGCCGACCCTCCCGCGGCCAGTGCTGAGGGAGGGCTGCACTGTCAGAGGGCGAGGGAGGACGTACTTGCCGTAAGGGGGGGGGGGTCGGCCATTTTGGACCGAGATGAGGAGAGGTTTCTTCACTCGGCGGGACGCCGCGCTTCGCAATCCCCAGAGCTGTGGAATCTTAACCGTGGAGTAGACTCAAGAACGAGATCAAGGGTTTTTTCTTTCTGGCCACAGTGGACGAGGGGGCGGGTAGGTAGATGTGAAGCCCCTCTTTGTGTGGAATGGAGGAGGGGGCCGAATGGCATATTCCTGCTCCCATTTGTGAACAGTTCTGAAAAGCCTAAACAGATGGCTGATGCGGGGTGGGGACAGAGGGCACAACGTCGGTGTGCTTCGGGTAATGTTTGCACCTTCATCAGATGCATTCTTGGAGGTACCGTATGAACTCCGCCCTCCAATCGGCCTGCACACCCACCCCCCCCACAACCCCCAACATCTGGCCTGTTGACCCCTCAATCCATTCCCCAAACTCCCCCGGAAGTGGGGGAAAAGAGCAAGGTCTACTCCAGGCCAAGATGGCTGCCGTGCTCAGCCCTATTAGGCCCGAGGCCTAAATTTAGGACCAGCCTGCTCATAAATGCATGGTTAATTTGTCATTATTAATTTATCTTCAGCTGTGCCGTAGCATAATGGAATATAATCCACCTGCGATATTAACCTGGGCACCACCCAGCCATCCAGTTGAATGTGCAAATTAAAAACACTTTTCTCGCAAGGAGCCGGATGACTAACCGTTTTTGTTTTGTCAGGTAGCTCGAGTTACGGAGAATATTGAAGCTCGCAGAACCAGTCCTTTGCTTGTGTTCCTGTTCCACTCCAGCTGCCTCCCACCTCCCGCTTCACCACCCCCCTCCCTTCCCTCCATATCCATGTCCGCCTATTCCCTCTCTCTTGTGTTTATCCAGCTTCAATACACCTCGCTTCAATCCTCCCCGTGGGAGCGAGTCCCACATTCTCCCCCACTCCCCGTGGGAGCGAGTCCCACACTCTCCCCCACTCCCTGTGGGAGCGAGTCCCACATTCTCCCCCACTCCCCGTGGGAGCAAGTCCCACATTCTCCCCCCACTCCCCATGGGAGCGAGTCCCACATTCTCCCCCACTCCCCGTGGGAGCGAGTCCCACATTCTCCCCACGGGGAGAATGTGGGACTCGCTCCCACAGGGAGTGGGGGGAGAATGTGGGACTCACTCCCACGGGGAGTGGGGGAGAATGTGGGACTCGCTCCCACGGGGAGTGGGGGAGAATGTGGGACTCGCTCCCACAGGAAATGGGGGAGAATGTGGGACTCGCTCCCACGGGGAGTGGGGGAGAATGTGGGGCTCTCTCCCACGGGGAGTGGGGGGAGAATGTGGGACTTGCTCCCACGGGGAGTGGGGGGAGAATGTGGGACTCGCTCCCACAGGGAGTGGGGGAGAATGTGGGACTTGCTCCCACGGGGAGTGGGGGAGAATGTGGGACTCGCTCCCACGGGGAGTGGGGGGAGAATGTGGGACTCGCTCCCACGGGGAGTGGGGGGAGAATGTGGGACTCGCTCCCACGGGGAGTGGGGGAGAATGTGGGACTCGCTCCCACGGGGAGTGGGGGGAGAATGTGGGACTCGCTCCCACGGGGAGTGGGGGGAGAATGTGGGACTCGCTCCCACGGGGAGTGGGGGGAGAATGTGGGACTCGCTCCCACGGGGAGTGGGGGAGAATGTGGGACACGCTCCTACGGGGAGTGGGGGAGAATGTGGGACTCGCTCCCACGGGGAGTGGGGAGAATGTGGGACTCGCTCCCACAGGGAGTGGGGGGAGAATGTAGGACTCGCTCCCACGGGGAGTGGGGGAGAATGTGGGACTCGCTCCCACGGGGAGTGGGGGAGAATGTGGGACTCGCTCCCACAGGGAGTGGGGGGAGAATGTGGGACTCGCTCCCACGGGGAGTGGGGAGAATGTGGGGTGAGAGAAGGGAGGAACGAAAGTCGCGCCTTGCCCCCTGCCGATGGGCTGAATGGCTCCCCACCCTCTGTGCCCTCGGCGGCCTCCGAGTGGAGTTAGCGCCTCACGGCGGCCGCGACCCTTCGCAATCCGACGGGACAGTTTTTCTTCCACGCGTTCGCCGTCTCGCCGGAGGGGTCCAGGCACTGGATTCGTCTCTGCCCCCCCCGCCGTCCTGCCTTTCTCTCCCCGCCCCGCCACCCCCTCCCTCCCGCCCATCTGACTTCTGCCCACTTTCCTCTTCCCTCTCAGATGCCCGGCATTACCCAGCATTCCCTGGGGCGACATCCGACAACGACTCGGCCCCGCCCGGCCTCGACTTCCAGCGCATGCTGCGTGTCAACCAAACGCTCTACATCACGGCGAGGTGAGGGCCGGGGGTCGACGTCGCGAGGTGGCACTTGCCCTCCCGCGTGGTAGAGGAGGGCGACGTGGAGGGAGGTGTGGGGGCGCGTGGCGAGGAGGGACTGCTGATTGAACTGTTTTTCTCCTGGAAAGTCGTAGGGGAGGGGAGGATTTGCCCCCCCCCCCAAACAGGGATAGGTCGCTAACCTGCCCTCGGTGCCGCGGTGGCGATGTAAGACCCCGACTCCGATGAGCAATACGGGTGTATTATAGTTCACCTCTACCTGCCACTCTGATGGTGAGCAATGCCACGGGTGGATCACGGTGACAAACCCCTCCCTCGATGATGGTGAGCAATGCCACGGGTGTAACACAGTGACAAACCCCTCCCTCGATGATGGTGAGCAATGCCACGGGTGTAACACAGTGACAGACCCCTCCCTCGATGATGGTGAGCAATGCCACGGGTGTAACACAGTGACAGACCCCTCCCTCGATGATGGTGAGCAATGCCACGGGTGTAACACAGTGACAGACGCCTCCCTCGATGATGGTGAGCAATGCCACGGGTGCAACACAGTGACAGACCCCTCCCTCGATGATGGTGAGCAATGCCACGGGTGTAACACAGTGACAGACCCCTCCCTCGATGATGGTGAGCAATGCCACGGGTGTAACACAGTGACAGACCCCTCCCTCGATGATGGTGAGCAATGCCACGGGTGCAACACAGTGACAGACCCCTCCCTCGATGATGGTGAGCAATGCCACGGGTGTAACACATTGACAGACCCCTCCCCCGATGATGGTGAGCAATGCCACGGGAGATGCACTAGTAGCAGTTTGCGATTAATAGATTCGATTCCGTACCCTGAGAAATTTAAATTGATTCTCGGCATTAACTAAACATTCAGTTTGTCAATTGTTAACCTTTCTTTTTGGAATAGGGACCATATCTATTCCTTCGACCTCGGCCTCAATCCTCAGGAAGACCTCATTCCTCGTCGGGTAAGTACAGACCAGCGCTAAATATTTTCCGAGGGGGCGTGTGACTCGACACACTTAGGGCCAATCTGCCTAATTTGTTGTTTCTCGGTTGTCAAAGAGCCAAAGACAACGGGAACGTCCTCCGCCATCGCCACACTACCCCTTCCTTCCCCACCTGATCTGGGACAGGAAATGTGGCCTCCCTCAGCACTGACACTCGGACAGTGCGGAGCTCCCTCAGCACTGACACTCCGACAGTGCGGCGCTCCCTCAGTACTGACCCTCTGACAGTGCGGTGCTCCCTCAGTACTGACCCTCTGACAGTGCGGCGCTCCCTCAGCACTGACCCTCTGACAGTGCGGCGCTCCCTCAGTACTGACCCTCCCACAGTGCGGCGCTCCCTCAGTACTGACCCTCTGACAGTGCGGCGCTCCCTCAGCAATGACCCTCCGACAGTGCGGCGCTCCCTCAGTACTGACCCTCCCACAGTGCGGCGCTCCCTCAGCACTGACCCTCCCACAGTGCGGCGCTCCCTCAGTACTGACCCTCCGACAGTGCGGCGCTCCCTCAGCACTGACCCTCCGACAGTGCGGCGCTCCCTCAGTACTGACCCTCCAACAGTGCGGCGCTCCCTCAGCACTGACCCCCCCACAGTGCGGCGCTCCCTCAGTACTGATCCTCCGACAGTGCGGCGCTCCCTCAGTACTGACCCTCTGACAGTGCGGCGCTCCCTCAGCACTGACCCTCTGACAGTGCGGCGCTCCCTCAGTACTGACCCTCTGACAGTGCGGCGCTCCCTCAGCACTGACCCTCCGACAGTACGGCGCTCCCTCAGTACTGACCCTCTGACAGTGCGGTGCTCCCTCAGTCCTGACCCTCCCACAGTGCGGTGCTCCCTCAGTACTGACCCTCCGACAGTGCGGTGCTCCCTCAGCACTGACCCTCCGACAGTGCGGCGCTCCCTCAGTACTGACCCTCCCACAGTGCGGCGCTCCCTCAGTACTGACCCTCCAACAGTGCGGCGCTCCCTCAGCACTGACCCCCCCACAGTGCGCTCCCTCAGTACAGATCCTCCGACAGTGCGGCGCTCCCTCAGCACTGACCCTCCCACAGTGCGGCGCTCCCTCAGTACTGACCCTCCCACAGTGCGGAGCTCCCTCAGTACTGACTCTCCCACAGTGCGGCGCTCCCTCAGCACTGACCCTCCCACAGTGCGGCACTCCCTCAGTACTGGCCCTCCCACAGTGCGGCACTCCCTCAGTACTGACTCTCCCACAGTGCGGCGCTCCCTCAGCACTGACCCTCCCACAGTGCGGCGCTCCCTCAGTACTGACCCTCCGACAGTGCGGCGCTCCCTCAGTACTGACCCTCCCACAGTGCGGTGCTCACTCAGTACTGACCCTCCCACAGTGCGGCGCTCCCTCAGTACTGACCCTCCGACAGTGCGGCGCTCCCTCAGTACTGACCCTCCGACAGTGCGGCGCTCCCTCAGTACTGACCCTCCCACAGTGCGGTGCTCACTCAGTACTGACCCTCCCACAGTGCGGCGCTCCCTCAGTACTGACCCTCCGACAGTGCGGCGCTCCCTCAGTACTGACCCTCTGACAGTGCGGCGCTCCCTCAGCACTGACCCTCCCACAGTGCGGCGCTCCCTCAGTACTGACCCTCTGACAGTGCGGCGCTCCCTCAGCACTGACCCTCCGCCAGTGTCGTAACCCCTCAATAATGACCCTCTGGGACGGGGAATGTCGGCCTGGATTAGGCAATTGAGTGTCCAGGGTGGGCATCGGAAATACGATCTTTGGACTCAGTGACAATGCTTGGTGCCCTGTTGAAAGCCGCCATGTTTGAACCGGAGAGGGACGATCGACGTGGGAACCCAGGGGTGGGCCCGGGAGCCCGAGGCGGCATTAGGGCCCTGACCACCTTAGCCTCTGCCAACTATGGTTGACGGGGCGAAGGGTACCGGGTGGAAGCGGTGGGTCACTCTGGCCCTTTAAGAGACCCCGGTTTCGTCACGATGCCTGACCGCGGTGGGGGAGGGGAGGGGGGTGATGTGCTGCTGGTGGGGGCTGGGGTGGGGCTCCTGACTCTGGTGGGGAAGGAGTCACATGTGGCTTTTCCCTTTGCTTCTCCAGAGAGTTGTGTGGAAGACGAGGCCTAGCGATATGCAGAACTGCGCCATGCGGGGCAAACACCACGTGAGTAACCTTGTGGGGCGGGGGGGGGGGGGGAGCCCACGGCCATAGCCCATCCCGCCCCCACTGACCCCACCCCTGACCCCCTCCATCTCAATTGGGGGCCGACCCTGGATTTGGGAGCCGGGTCCCTTCAAAGCGACCCAGGTACGATCTTTCCCCTCTCTCTCTCTCTCACTCTCTCTCTCTCCGTCTCTCTCTCTCTCTCTCTCTCTCTCTGTCTCTCTCTCTCTCTCTCTCTCTCTGTCTCTCTCCGTCTCTCTCTCTCTCTCTCTGTCTCTCTCTCTCTCTCTCTGTCACTCTCTCTCTCTCCGTCTCTCTCTCTCTCTCTGTCTCTCTCTCTCTGTCTCTCACTCTCTCTCTCTCCGCCTCTCTCTCTCTCTCTCTCTGTCTCTCTCTCTGTCTCTTTCTGTCTCTCTCTCTCTCTCTCCGTCTCTCTCTACCTCTACCTCTCTCTCCTCTGTCTCTCTCTCTCCATCTCCCTCTCTCCGTGTCTCTGTCTCTCTTTCTCCATCTTTCTCTCTCTGTCTCTCTCCGTCTCTCTCTCTCTCTCTCTGACTCTCCGTCCGTCTCTCTCTGTCTGTCTCTCTTTCTCTCTGTCTCTCTCTCTCTCTCTCTGTCTCTCACTCGCTCTCTCTCCGTCTCTCTCTCTCTCTCTCTCTGTCTCTCTCTCTGTCTCTCTCTCTGTCTCTCTCTGTCTCTCTCTCTCTCCGTCTCTCTCTACCTCTACCTCTCTCTCCTCTGTCTCTCTCTCTCTCCATCTCCCTCTCTCCGTGTCTCTGTCTCTCTTTCTCCATCTTTCTCTCTCTGTCTCTCTCCGTCTCTCTCTCTCTCTCTCTCTGACTCTCCGTCCGTCTCTCTCTGTCTGTCTCTCTTTCTCTCTGTCTCTCTCTCTCTCTCTATCTCTCTCTCTTTCCATCTCTCTCTCTCTCTCTCTCTCCCTCTGTCTCTCGCCATCTCTCTACCTCTCTCTCCTCTGTCTCTCTCGCTCTCCATCTCCCTCCCTCTCTCAGCCTCTCTCTCTCTGTATCTCTCCCTCTATCTCTGTCTCTCTCTCTGTGTCTCTGTCTCTCTTTCTCCATCTTTCTCTCTCTGTCTCTCTCTCTCTGTCTCTCTCCGTCTCCCTCCCTCTCTCAGTTCTCTCTCTGTATCGCTCTCTCTCTCTCTTTCTCCGTGTCTCTGTGTCTTTCTCTCGCTCTACCTCGTGCTCTCTCTCTGTCTCTCTGCCTCTCTCTCTCTGTCTCTCTCTGCCTCTCCCTCTCTCTCAGCCTCTGTTTCTGTATCTCTCTCTCTATCTCCATCTCTCTGTCTCTCTCTCACTCTCTGTCTCTCTCTCTCAGTCTCTCTCTCTCTCTTTCAGCCTCTCTCTCTCTCTCTCAGCCTCTGTTTCTGTATCTCTCTCTCTATCTCCATCTCTCTCTGTCTCTCGCTCTCTCTCTCTCTGTCTCTCTTTCTCCGTCTCTCTCTCTGTCGTTCTCTCGCTCCGTCTCGCGCTCTCTCTCTCTGACTCTCTCTCTCTCTCTGCTTCTCTCTCTCTCAGCCTCTGTTTCTGTATCTCTCTCTCTCTATCTCCATCTCTCTCTCTCTCTCTCTGTTTCTCTCTCTCTCTCTGTCTGCCTCTCTCTCTCTCTGTCCGAAAATACGTACCCCAGAAGTGACTGGATCCTCCGTCCATCACTGCCCCCCCCACCCTCACCGCAAACCTTCTCCCCCGCTACCAACCTGAGGTGATGTGGGGTCAAATGGAGAGAGTGAGGTTGGTTGTTTCACACTCTGCGAGCAACTGTCAATTGAATTTAAAGAAACAATCACGCGGTAAGCGGGGCTGTGATGCCACTCACAGTGCATCAGCCCCGCTATCCAAGACTCTGGGACACTCCATAAACAAGACGGCCAAGGGGCTGGCGATCGTGGATCGCACCAGGGGCCTGTGAAACTCCGGGAATAGTTGGGAAATAAAAAGCATGCCCGAATTATTTGGAGAAATGTCCCCCCCCCATCCCCCCCCCCACACCCCTCCCCCCCACCCCCCCACCCCCACCCCCGCTCCCCCACCGCCAACTCGCACCCTCCAATCCCTGGGGGCCTTCAACCAATGATGCTCAAGAGGTTACGAAAGCAGTCAGGCTTCGGGCCTACTCGGGAGCCATGTTGCTAGGAGACCAGTGGCAAGGGGCCTGCTGCTCCTGGTGGCCTGGACCATTTCCCGTCTTGTTGCGAAGAACGAAAGCCTCTGACTAACCGCTCCGCTCGCCTCCGCCCCCCCTCCCTATCTCCTCAGGACGAGTGTCGCAACTTTATCCGTGTGCTGGTCCCTCGGAGTGATCGGATCCTGTTCGCCTGCGGAACGAATGCCTTCAATCCGGTCTGTCGGGATTACAAGGTGAGAATGGCCATTGCGAGGCCGGATAGGGACCGCCATGCTGCTTGGCGCGTGCGGCGCGCAAGATCGTAAGGAACGGGAGTGAGAGAAGGCCACTCGGCCCCTCGAACCAGCGACAACCCCCCACACCCCCACCCCATTCAATAAGGTCACGGCCGATATAGTGGTCAGGTGTCCATTTTTCCGCTTCTCCCCCCTTAACACCCCCTCAAACCCCCCCCCCCCGCCCTTGTTGATCGGAAATCTGTCTAATCCGGCCTTAAATATATTCAGGGCCGCACAACGCCCTCTCCCTTTGCAACGAAGGCCAACAATCCACCGTCTTCCTCATCGCACGCTTGTACCGGGGCGGTTTTCTGTGAGGCAGGTTGCCCATTTGTCCGCATGCAACACGGGACCAAGCACAGAGAACACACGAACCCCCCACGCGGAAGATGTGCGCTCCCACACGGGACACAATCACACACACACACACGTGTGTCCGGACTCCCTCCCTCCCCCCCCCCCCCACCCCCACACAGCCTCACTCCGACCGACTCCCTCCACACGGAATATCCTCCCTAAACGACCACAAGCAAATATTCCCCCGTGCCTAAAATCCAAGACAAGCTCGTTTTGCCCCACCTTTAACACTGAGATTCCCCCCTTACCCTAGCCCTAACCCTAGCCCCGCGGCGCATTGCGAACATTCGGAATGGAAATTCTGGGCGAAATTGTCCGGTATCGGCGCGATGTCCGCCGACTGGCGCCCAAAACGGCGCAAATCAGTCAGGCATCGCGCCGCCCCAAAGGTGCGGAATGCTCCGCATCTTGGGGGTCCGAGCCCCAACCTTGAGGGGCTAGGCCCACGCCGGACGAATTTCCGCCCGCCCAGCTGGCGGGAAAGGCCTTTGGTGCCCCGCCAGCTGGCGCGGAAATGACATCTCCGGGCGGCGCATGCGCGGGAGCGTCAGCGGCCGCTGACGGCATTCCCGCACATGCGCAGTGGAGGGAGTCTCTTCCGCCTCCGCAGTGATGGAGACCGTGGCGGAGGCGGAAGGGAAAGAGTGCCCCCACGGCACAGGCCCGCCCGCGGATCGGTGGGCCCCGATCGCGGGCCAGGTCACCGTGGGGGCACCCCCCGGGGTCAGATCGCCCCGCGCCCCCCCCCCAGGACCCCGGATCCCGCCCGCGCCGCCTTGTCCCGCCGGTAAGATAGGTGGTTTAATCTACGCCGGCGGGACAGGCATTTCAGCGGCGGGACTTCGGCCCATCCGGGCCGGAGAATCGGGGGGGGTCGCCAACCGGCGCGGCGCGATACCCGCCCCCTGCCGAATATCCGGTGGCAGAGAATTCGGCAACCGGCGGGGGCGGGATTCACGCCAGCCCCTGGCAATTCTCCGACCCGGCGGGGGGGGTTGGAGAATCTCGCCCATATGTAAACAGTTGTGGGTAACGGTGTAATTTCGGACGTTGGCCAGTGGTGGCGCCGTGGGGTAGCTCTCTGAAGGAACGGGACAGAACGCAGGTGACAGTTAATGTTCGGGGGGACATGGCGCAACCCTGAGGGGACACGCCAGTCTTCCCTCGCCCGATGTTTGCGTATCCCGCCACCCCCATGTCGAAATTCGCCAACCTTCACTCTCCCTTTACTTCCCCAGATGGAATCGTTGGTGCAGGAGGGCGAGGAGGTGAACGGGCAGGCCCGCTGCCCCTTCGACACCAAACAGACCAACGTCGCTCTCTTCGCCGGTAGGTAGTGCGCGGGGCGGCACCACGACTCCCCAGCTGGGTGCAGCTTCCGTTAACCGTCCCCCACCCCGCTATCCGCTCAGCAAGGACCGAGGAACTTGCGCAAAGGCGTGCAGGCAACAACACCCGCCACAGCGACTTGACAGGGCAAGAATCCAGAACCTGGGCGCCCCAGGCACGATAGCTGGCCCTCGTTCGGGGACCAATCCACTGTCTATCCCATCGATCCGATGGGAAAACGGCTTCCGACTTACGGCGTTCCGTACAAGGCGGTTTTCAGGAACCGATTGCCTCCCCCAAGTCCCGGGGCCCGACTGCGGAATTAATTCACCGCTGGGAGCGGGGAGACGTGCATTCCTACAAAGCATTTCACATCAGCGAAGCATCCCAAAATTCCTTGAGGGTGGGTTAATCCAAAAAGATTTGACCCCCCCCAATCCGCGTGAGGAAAAATGAGGGAATGGGGAACAAATCATAGATTATCATAGAATTTACAGTGCAGAAGGAGGCCATTCGGCCCATCGAGTCTGCACCAGCTCTTGGAAAGAGCACCCTACCCAAGGTCAACACCTCCACCCTATTCCCATAACCCAGTAACCCCGCCCAACACTAAGGGCAATTTTGGACACCAAGAGCAATTTATCATGGCCAATCCACCTAACCCGCACATCTTTGGACACGAAGGGGCAATTTAGCACGGCCAATCCACCTAACCTGCACATCTTTGGACACTAAGGGGCAATTTAGCACGGCCAATCCACCTAACCCGCACATCTTTGGACACGAAGGGGCAATTTAGCACGGCCAATCCACCTAACCTGCACATCTTTGGACACTAAGGGGCAATTTAGCACGGCCAATCCACCTAACCTGCACATCTTTGGACACTAAGGGACAATTTAACACGGCCAATTCACCTAACCTGCGCATCTTTGGACACTAAGGGGCAATTTAGCACGGCCAATCCACCTAACCTGTACATCTTTGGACACTAAGGGGCAATTTAGCACGGCCAATCCACCTAACCTGTACATCTTTGGACACGAAGGGGCAATTTAGCACGGCCAATCCACCTAACCCGCACATCTTTGGACACTAAGGGGCAATTTAGCACGGCCAATCCACCTAACCTGCACATCTTTGGACACTAAGTGACAATTTAGCACGGCCAATCCACCTAACCTGCGCATCTTTGGACACTAAGGGGCAATTTAGCACGGCCAATCCACCTAACCTGTACATCTTTGGACACTAAGGGGCAATTTAGCACGGCCAATCCACCTAACCTGCACATCTTTGGACACTAAGAGACAATTTAGCACGGCCAATCCACCTAACCTGTACATCTTTGGACACTAAGGGGCAATTTAGCACGGCCAATCCACCTAACCTGCGCATCTTTGGACACTAAGGGGCAATTTAGCACGGCCAATCCACCTAACCTGTACATCTTTGGACACTAAGGGACAATTTAGCACGGCCAATCCACCTAACCTGTACATCTTTGGACACAAAGGGGCAATTTAGCACGGCCAATCCACCTAACCTGTACATCTTTGGACACTAAGGGGCAATTTATCACGGCCAATCCACCTAACCCGCACATCTTTGGACACTAAGAGACAATTTAGCACGGCCAATCCACCTAACCTGTACATCTTTGGACACTAAGGGACAATTTAGCACGGCCAATCCACCTAACCTGCACATCTTTGGACACTAAGGGACACTTTAGCACGGCCAATCCACCTAACCTGCACATCTTTGGACACTAAGGGGCAATTTAGCACGGCCAATCCTCCTAACCCGCACATCTTTGGACACTAAGAGACAATTTAGCACGGCCAATCCACCTAACCTGCACATCTTTGGACACTAAGGGACAATTTAACACGGCCAATTCACCTAACCTGCGCATCTTTGGACACTAAGGGGCAATTTAGCACGGCCAATCCACCTAACCTGTACATCTTTGGACACTGAGGGGCAATTTAGCACAGCCAATCCACCTAACCTGTACATCTTTGGACACTAAGGGGCAATTTAGCACGGCCAATCCACCTAACCCGCACATCTTTGGACACTAAGGGGCAATTTAGCACGGCCAATCCACCTAACCTGCACATCTTTGGACACTAAGGGACAATTTAGCACGGCCAATCCACCTAACCTGCGCATCTTTGGACACTAAGGGGCAATTTAGCACGGCCAATCCACCTAACCCGCACATCTTTGGACACTAAGGGGCAATATAGCACGGCCAATCCACCTAACCTGCACATCTTTGGACTGTGGGAGGAAACCGGAGCACCCGGAGGAAACCCACGCAGACACGGGGAGGACGTGCAGACTCCGCACAGACAGTGACCCGAGGCCGGAATCGGACCCGGGACCCTGGAGCTGTGAAGCAATTGTGCTAACCACTGTGCTACCGTGCTGGTGGGGCTGGTTTAGCACACTGGGCTAAATCGCTGGCTTTTAAAGCAGACCGAGGCAGTCCAGCAGCACGGTTCAATTCCCGTACCAGCCTCCCCGAACAGGCGCCGGAATATGGTGACTAGGGGCTTTTCACAGTAACTTCATTTGAAGCCTACTTGTGACAATAAACGATTTTCATTTCATTTCAAATGGCGCCGATTGTAACAAAAGTCTTAAAGGAGAGAGAGAGGGCGAGAGAGAGAGAGAGGTGGAGAGGTTTAGGGAGGGAATGTAGGAGCTCACCCCCCCCCCCCCCCCCCCCCCAGGCAGCTGATGACACGGCCGCCAATGGCGGAGCGATGGGAAGCGGGTGGGGGGGGGGGGGGGGGGGGGGCGCGCTCGAGAGGCCGGGATTGGAGGAGAGCAGAGATCTCGGAGGGTTGTAGGGAGCTGGAGGAGGTTACAGAGATAGGGAGGGGGTGTGTAGGGGCTAGAGGAGGTTACAGAGATAGGGAGGGGGGTGTAGGGGCTGGAGGAGGTTACAGAGATAGGGAGGGGGTGTAGGGGCTGGAGGAGGTTACAGAGATAGGGAGGTGGTGTAGGGGCTGGAGGAGGTTACAGAGATAGGGAGGGGGTGTAGGAGCTGGAGGAGGTTACAGAGATAGGGAGGGGGTGTAGGGGCTGGAGGTTACAGAGATAGGGAGGGGATGTAGGGACTGGGGGAGGTTACAGAGATAGGGAGGGGGTGTAGGGAGCTGGAGGAGGTCACAGAGATAGGGAGGGGGTGTGGGGGCTGGAGGAGGTTACAGAGATAGGGAGGGGGTGTGGGGGCTGGAGGAGGTTACCGAGATAGGGAGTGGATGAGGCCTACAGAGGGATCTCACGACCTGTGTTTGAATTTCCTCCAGAAGGCAACCTGTATTCTGCAACCATGACGGACTTCCTGGCGAGTGATGCGGTGATTTATCGGAGCCTGGGCGAGAGTCCGGTTCTGCGGACATTCAAACACGATTCAAAATGGCTCAAAGGTAAAATGATTCCACTCTTAAACTGAATCTCAAACCCCTCCTCCACCAGCCCACTTTCCAGCTTTGGATAGATAAATGTTCCAGGGCGCCCTGGACAGCATCTAATAATGAAAAGATTAATCAGATACAGAGTAAAACTCCCTCCACACTGACCCCATCAAACACTCCCAGGACAGGTACAGCACGCGGTTAGATACAGAGTAAAGCTCCCTCTACACTGTCCCCATCAAACACTCCCAGGACAGGTACAGCACGGGGTTAGATACAGAGTAAAGCTCCCTCTACACTGTCCCCATCAAACACTCCCAGGACAGGTACAGCACGGGGTTAGATACAGAGGAAAGCTCCCTCTACACTGTCCCCATCAAACACTCCCAGGACAGGTACAGCACGGGGTTAGATACAGAGGAAAGCTCCCTCTACACTGTCCCCATCAAACACTCCCAGGACAGGTACAGCACGGGGTTAGATACAGAGGAAAGCTCCCTCTACACTGTCCCCATCAAACAATCCCAGGACAGGTGCAGCACGGGGTTAGATACAGAGTAAAGCTCCCTCTTCACTGTCCCCATCAAACACTCCCAGGACAGGTACAGCACGGGGTTAGATACAGAGTAAAGCTCCCTCTACACTGTCTCCATCAAACTCTCCCAGGACAGGTACAGCACGGGGTTAGATACAGAGTAAAGCTCCCTCTACACTGTCCCCATCAAACACTCCCAGGACAGGTACAGCAAGGGGTTAGATACAGAGTAAAGCTCCCTCTACACTGTCCCCATCAAACACTCCCAGGACAGGTACAGCAAGGGGTTAGATACAGAGTAAAGCTCCCTCTACACTGTCCCCATCAAACACTCCCAGGACAGGTACAGCACGGGGTTAGATACAGAGTAAAGCTCCCTCTACACTGTCCCCATCAAACGTTCCCGGTACAGGTACAGCACGGGGTTAGATACAGAGTAAAGCTCCCTCTACACTGTCCCCATCAAACACTCCCGGGACAGGTACAGCACGGGGTTAGATACAGAGTAAAGCTCCCTCTACACTGTCTCCATCAAACTCTCCCAGGACAGGTACAGCACGGGGTTAGATACAGAGTAAAGCTCCCTCTACACTGTCCCCATCAAACACTCCCAGGACAGGTACAGCAAGGGGTTAGATACAGAGTAAAGCTCCCTCTACACTGTCCCCATCAAACACTCCCAGGACAGGTACAGCACGGGGTTAGATACAGAGTAAAGCTCCCTCTACACTGTCCCCATCAAACACTCCCGGGACAGGTACAGCACGGGGTTAGATACAGAGTAAAGCTCCCTCTACACTGTCCCCATCAAACACTCCCAGGACAGGTACAGCACGGGGTTAGATACAGAGTAAAGCTCCCTCTACACTGTCCCCATCAAACACTCCCGGGACAGGTACAGCACGGGGTTAGATACAGAGTAAAGCTCCCTCTACACTGTCCCGATCAAACACTCCCAGGACAGGTACAGCACGGGGTTAGATACAGAGTAAAGCTCCCTCTACACTGTCCCCATCAAACACACCCAGGACAGGTACAGCACGGGGTTAGATACAGAGTAAAGCTCCCTCTATACTGTTCCCATCAAACACTCCCAGGACAGTTACAGCACGGGGTTAGATACAGAGTAAAGCTCCCTCTACACTGTCCCCATCAAACACTCCCAGGACAGGTACAGCACCGGGTTAGATACAGAGGAAAGCTCCCTCTACACTGTCCCCATCAAACACTCCCAGGACAGGTACAGCACGGGGTTAGATACAGAGGAAAGCTCCCTCTACACTGTCCCCATCAAACACTCCCAGGACAGGTACAGCACGGGGTTAGATATAGAGGAAAGCTCCCTCTACACTGTCCCCATCAAACACTCCCAAGATAGGTATTAGCATGGGGTTAGATACAGAGTAAATCTCCCTCTACACTGTCCCCATCAAACACTCCCAGGACAGGTACAGCACAGGGTTAGATACAGAGGAAAGCTCCCTCTACACTGTCCCCATCAAACACTCCCAGGACAGGTACAGCACGGGGTTAGATACAGAGGAAAGCTCCCTCTACACTGTCCCCATCAAACACTCCCAGGACAGGTACAGCACGGGGTTAGATACAGAGTAAAGCTCCCTCCATACTGTCCCCATCAAACATTCCGAGGACAGGTACAGCATGGGGTTAGATACAGAGTAAAGCTCCCTCTGCACTGTCTCCCATCAAACGCTCCCAGGACAGGTACAGCACGGCATTAGATACAGAGTAAAGCTCCCTCTACACTGTCCCCATTAAACACTCCCAGGACAGGTACAGCATGGGGTTAGATACAGAGTAAAGCTCCCTCTACACTGCCCCCATAAAACAATCCCCGGACAGGTACAGCACGGAGCTAGATACAGAGTAAAGCTCCCTCTACACTGTGCCCATCAAACACTCCAAGGACAGGTACAGCACGGGGTTAGATACAGAGTAAAGCTCCCGCTACACTGTCCCCATCAAACACTCCCAGGACAGGTACAGCACGGGGTTAGATACAGAGTAAAGCTCCCTCTACACTGTCCCCATCTAACACTCCCAGGACAGGTACAGCACGGCGTTAGATACAGAGTAAAGCTCCCTCTGCACAGTCCCCATCAAACACTCCCAGGACAGGTACAGCACGGGGTTAGATACAGAGTAAAGCTCCCTCTACACTGTCCACATCACATTCCCAGGATAGGTACAGCAGGGGGTTAGATACAGGGTAAAGCTCCCTCTACACTGTCCCCATCAAACACTCCCAGAACAGGTACAGCACGGGGTTAGATTCAGAGTAAAGCCTCCTCTACACTGTCCCCATCAAACACTCCCAGGACAGGTACGGCACGGGGTTAGATACAGAGTAAAGGTCCCACTAAACAGTCCACATCAAACACTCCCAGGACAGGTACGGCATGGGGATAGATACAGAGTAAAGCTCCCTCTACACTGTCCCCATCAAACACTCCTAGGACAGGTACAGCATGGGGTTAGATACAGAGTAAAGCTCCCTCTACACTGTCCCCATCAAACACTCCCAGGAGAAGTACAGCACCGGGTTAGATACAGAGTAAAGCTCTCCCTACACTGTCCCCATCAAACACTCCCAGGACACGTACAGCACGGAGTTAGATACAGAGTAAATCTCCCTCTACACTATCCCCATCAGACACTCCCAGGACAGGTACAGCACGGGGTTAGATACAGAGTAATGCTCCCTCTACTCTGTCCCCACCAAACACTCCCAGGACAGTTACAGCACGGGGTTAGATACAGAGTAAAGCTCCCTCTACACTGTCCCCATCAAACACTCCCAGGACAGGTACAGCACGGGGTTAGATACAGAGGAAAGCTCCCTCTACACTGTCCCCATCAAACACTCCCAGGACAGGTACAGCACGGGGTTAGATACAGAGGAAAGCTCCCTCTACACTGTCCCCATCAAACACTCCCAGGACAGGTACAGCACGGGGTTAGATATAGAGGAAAGCTCCCTCTACACTGTCCCCATCAAACACTCCCAAGATAGGTACAGCATGGGGTTAGATACAGAGTAAAGCTCCCTCTACACTGTCCCCATCAAACACTCCCAGGACAGGTACAGCACAGGGTTAGATACAGAGGAAAGCTCCCTCTACACTGTCCCCATCAAACACTCCCAGGACAGGTACAGCACGGGGTTAGATACAGAGGAAAGCTCCCTCTACACTGTCCCCATCAAACACTCCCAGGACAGGTACAGCACGGGGTTAGATACAGAGTAAAGCTCCCTCCATACTGTCCCCATCAAACATTCCGAGGACAGGTACAGCATGGGGTTAGATACATAGTAAAGCTCCCTCTGCACTGTCTCCCATCAAACGCTCCCAGGACAGGTACAGCACGGCATTAGATACAGAGTAAAGCTCCCTCTACACTGTCCCCATTAAACACTCCCAGGACAGGTACAGCATGGGGTTAGATACAGAGTAAAGCTCCCTCTACACTGCCCCCATAAAACAATCCCCGGACAGGTACAGCACGGAGCTAGATACAGAGTAAAGCTCCCTCTACACTGTGCCCATCAAACACTCCAAGGACAGGTACAGCACGGGGTTAGATACAGAGTAAAGCTCCCGCTACACTGTCCCCATCAAACACTCCCAGGACAGGTACAGCACGGGGTTAGATACAGAGTAAAGCTCCCTCTACACTGTCCCCATCTAACACTCCCAGGACAGGTACAGCACGGCGTTAGATACAGAGTAAAGCTCCCTCTGCACAGTCCCCATCAAACACTCCCAGGACAGGTACAGCACGGGGTTAGATACAGAGTAAAGCTCCCTCTACACTGTCCACATCACATTTCCAGGATAGGTACAGCAGGGGGTTAGATACAGGGTAAAGCTCCCTCTACACTGTCCCCATCAAACACTCCCAGAACAGGTACAGCACGGGGTTAGATTCAGAGTAAAGCTCCCTCTACACTGTCCCCATCAAACACTCCCAGGACAGGTACGGCACGGGGTTAGATACAGAGTAAAGGTCCCACTAAACAGTCCACATCAAACACTCCCAGGACAGGTACGGCATGGGGATAGATACAGAGTAAAGCTCCCTCTACACTGTCCCCATCAAACACTCCTAGGACAGGTACAGCATGCGGTTAGATACAGAGTAAAGCTCCCTCTCCACTGTCCCCATCAAACACTCCCAGGAGAAGTACAGCACCGGGTTAGATACAGAGTAAAGCTCTCCCTACACTGTCCCCATCAAACACTCCCAGGACACGTACAGCACGGAGTTAGATACAGAGTAAATCTCCCTCTACACTATCCCCATCAGACACTCCCAGGACAGGTACAGCACGGGGTTAGATACAGAGTAATGCTCCCTCTACTCTGTCCCCACCAAACACTCCCAGGACAGATACAGCACGGGGTTAGATACAGAGTAAAGTTCCCTCTACTCTGTCCCCACCAAACACTCCCAGGACACGTACAGCACGGGGTTAGATACAGAGTAAAGCTCCCTCTACACTGTCCCCATCAGACACTCCCAGGACAGGTACAGCACGGGGTTAGATACAGAGTAATGCTCCCTCTACTCTGTCCCCACCAATCACTCCCAGGACAGATACAGCACGGGGTTAGATACAGAGTAAAGTTTACTCTCCACTGTCCCCATCAAACTCTCCCAGGACAGGTACAGCACGGGGTTAGATACAGAGTAAAGCTCCCTCTACACTGTCCCCATCAAACACTCCCAGGACAGGTACAGCACGGGGTTAGATGCAGAGTAAAGTTCCCTCTACTCTGTCCCCACCAAACACTCCCAGGACAGGTACAGCACGGGGTTAGATACAGAGTAAAGCTCCCTCTACACTGTCCCCATCAAACACTCCCAGGACAGGTACGGCATGGGGTTAGATACTGAGTAAAGCTCCCTCTACACTGTCCCCATCAAACACTCCCAGGACAGGTACGGCATGGGGTTAGATACAGAGTAATGCTCCCTCTACTCTGTCCCCATCAAACACTACCAGGACAGATACAGCACGGGGTTCGATACAGAGTAAAGTTCCCTCTACTCTGTCCCCATCAAACACTCCCAGGACAGGTACAACACGGGGTTAGATTCAACGTAAAGCTCCCTCTACACTGTCCCCAACAAACACTCCCAGGACAGGTACAACACGGGGTTAGATACAGAGCAAAGCTCCCTATACACTGTCCCCATCAAACACTCCCAGGATAGGTACAGCACGGGGTTAGATACAGAGTAAAGCTCCCTCTGCACTGTCTCCATCAAACACTCCCAGGACAGGGACAGCACAGGGTTAGATATAGAGTAAAACTCCCTCTGCACTGTCCCCATCAAACACTCCCAGGACAGGGACAGCACGGGGTTGGATACAGAGTAAAGCTCCCTCTGCACTGTCCCCATCAAACACTCCCAGGCAGGTACAGCACAGGGTTAGATACAGAGTAAAGCTCCCTCTACACTGTCCCCATCAAACACTCCCAGGCAGGTACAGCACAGGGTTAGATACAGAGTAAAGCTCCCTCTGCACTGTCCCCATCAAACACTCCCAGGCAGGTACAGCACAGGGTTAGATACAGAGTAAAGCTCCCTCTACACTGTCCCCATCAAACACTCCCAGGACAGGGACAGCACAGGGTTAGATATAGAGTAAAACTCCCTCCACACTGTCCCCATCAAACACTCCCAGGACAGGTACAGCACGGGGTTTGATACAGAGTAAAGCTCCCTCTACACTGTCCCCATCAAACACTCCCAGGACAGGTACAGCACGGGGTTAGATACAGGGTAAAGCTCCCTCTACACTGTGCCCATCAAACACTCCCAGGACAGGTACAGCACGGGGTTAGATACAGAGTAAAACTCCCTCTACACTCAGTGAAAACCTGTCCACGTTTTGTGTTAACTGACCGTCTTGATTGCCAACTCTGTGTTTTTAAAACAGAGCCCCATTTTGTCCACGTGATTGAACACGGATATTTCATCTATTTCTTCTTCCGCGAGATGTCCATCGAGTACACGGCATTGGGAAAGGTAAGGAATTCCGTCTCGAGCGCCTTCCCGGGAGTCACTCTCGTGACGGGAATTGTGAGGTGACCGGAGAGACCCTGACCGGAGGTGCTCCCTCAGTACTGACCCTCCCACAGTGCGGCGCTCCCTCAGTACTGACCCTCTGACAGTGCGGCGCTCCCTCAGTACTGACTCTCCCACAGTGCGGCACTCCCTCAGTACTGACCCCCCCACAGTGCGGCGCTCCCTCAGTACTGACCCCCCCACAGTGCGGCGCTCCCTCAGTTCTGACACCCCCACAGTGCGGGGCTCCCTCAGTACTGACCCTCCCACAGTGCGGCGCTCCCTCAGTACTGACCCTCTGACAGTGCGGCGCTCCCTCCGTACTGACTCTCCCACAGTGCGGCGCTCCCTCAGTACTGACCCTCCCACAGTGCGGCGCTCCCTCAGTACTGACCCTCTGACAGTGCGGCGCTCCCTCAGTACTGACTCTCCCACAGTGCGGCGCTCCCTCAGTACTGACCCTCCCACAGTGCGGCGCTCCCTCAGTACTGACCCTCTGACAGTGCGGCGCTCCCTCAGTACTGACCCTCCCACAGTGCGGCACTCCCTCAGTACTGACCCTCCCACAGTGCGGCGCTCCCTCAGTACTGACCCTCCGACAGTGCGGCGCTCCCTCAGTACTGACCCTCCCACAGTGCGGCACTCCCTCAGTACTGACCCTCCCACAGTGCGGCGCTCCCTCAGTACTGACCCTCCCACAGTGCGGCGCTCCCTCAGTACTGACCCTCCCACAGTGCGGCGCTCCCTCAGTACTGACCCTCCCACAGTGCGGCGCTCCCTCAGTACTGACCCTCCCACTGTGCGGCGTTCCCTCAGTACTGACCCTCTGACAGTGCGGCGCTCCCTCAGTACTGACCCTCCCACAGTGCGGCGCTCCCTCAGTACTGACCCTCCGACAGTGCGGCGCTCTCTCAGTACTGACCCTCGCACAGTGCGGCTCTCCCTCAGTACAGGTTACAGAGATAGGGAGGGGGGGGTAGGGGCTGGAGGAAGTTACAGAGATAGGGAGGGGGTGTAGGAGGCGGGTGGTGGTTACAGTGATAGGGGGGGGTGTAGGGTCTGGAGAAGGTTACAGAGATAGGGAGGGGGTGTAGGGGCTGGAGGAGGTTACAGAGATAGGGAGGGGGGTGTAGGGGCTGGAGGGAGTTACAGAGATAGGGAGGGTGTAGAGGCTGGAGAAGGTTACAGAGATAGGGAGGGGATGTAGGGGCTGGAGGAGGTTACAGAGACAGGGAGGGGAGGGGGCTGGAGGAGGTTACAGAGATAGGGAGGGGGTGTAGGGGCTGGAGGTGGTTACAGAGATAGGGAGGAGGGTGTAGGGGCTGGAGGGGGTTACAGAGATAGGGAGGGGAGGGGGCTGGAGGAGGTTACAGAGACAGGCAGGGGAGTGGGCTGGAGGAGGTTACAGAGATAGGGAGGGGGTGTCAGGGCTGGAGGTTACAGAGATAGGGAGTGGATGAGGCCTACAGAGGGATCTCACGACCTGTGTTTGAATTTCCTCCAGGAGCTGGAGGGAGTTACAGAGATAGGGAGGGGGTGTAGGGGCTGGAGGAGGTTACAGAGATAGGGAGGGGGTGTAGGGGCTGGAGGAGGTTACAGAGATAGGGAGGGGGTGTCAGGGCTGGAGGTTACAGAGATAGGGAGGGGGTGTAGGGGCTGGAGGAGGTTACAGAGATAGGGAGGGGGGTGTAGGGGCTGGAGGATTTTACAGAGATTGGGAGGGGGTGTAAGGGCTGCAGGAGGTTACAGAGATAGGGAGGGGGTGTAGGGGCTAGAGGAGGTTACAGAGATAGGGAGGGGGTGTAGGGGCTGGAGGAGGTTACAGAGATAGGGAGGGGGTGTAGGGGCTGGAGGAGGTTACAGAGATAGGGAGGGGGTGTAGAGGCTGGAGGAGGTTACAGAGATAGGGAGGGGGTGTAGGGGCTGGAGGAGGTTACAGAGATAGGGAGGGGGTGGGGGCTGGAGGAGGTTACAGAGATAGGGAGGGGGTGTAGGGGCTGGAGGAGGTTACAGAGATAGGAAGGGGGTGTCGGGGCTGCAGGAGGTTACAGAGATAGGGAGGGGGTGTAGGGGCTGGAGGAGGTTACAGAGATAGGGAGGGGGTGGGGGCTGGAGGAGGTTACAGAGATAGGGAGGGGGTGTAGGGGCTGGAGGAGGTTACAGAGATAGGAAGGGGGTGTCGGGGCTGCAGGAGGTTACAGAGATAGGGAGGGGGTGTCGGGGCTGCAGGAGGTTACAGAGATAGGGAGGGGGTGTCGGGGCTGGAGGAGGTTACAGAGATCGGGAGGGGGTGTAGGTGCTGGAGGAGGTTACAGAGATAGGGAGGGGGTGTAGGGGCTGGAGGAGGTTACAGAGATAGGGAGGGGGTGTAGGGGCTGGAGGTGGTTACAGAGATCGGGAGGGGGTGACGGGGCTGGGGGAGGTTACAGAGATAGGGAGGGGATGTCGGGGCTGGAGGATATTACAGAGATAGGGAGGGGGTGTTGGGGCTGGAGGTGGTTACAGAGATAGGGAGGGGGGTGTAGGGCCTGGAGGAGGTTACAGAGATAGAGAGGGGGTGTAGGGGCTGGAGGAGGTTACAGAGATAGGGAGGGGGTGTAGGGGCTGGTGGCGGTTAACGAGATAGGGAGGAGGTGGAGGAGGTTACAGAGATAGGGAGGGGGTGTAGGGGCTGGAGGAGATTACAGAGATAGGGAGGGGGTGTAGGGGCTGGAGGAGGTTACAGAGATAGGGAGGGGGTGTAGTGGCTGGGGGAGGTTACAGAGATAGGGAGGGGTGTAGGGTGGGGGAGGTTACAGAGCTAGGGAGGGGGTGTAAGGGCTGGAGGAGGTTACAGAGATAGGGAGGGGGTGTAGGGGCTGGAGGAGGTTACAGACATAGGGAGGGGGTGTAGGGGCTGGAGGAGATTACAGAGATAGGGAGGGGGTGTAGGGGCTGGAGGAGGTTACAGAGATAGGGAGGGGGTGTAGTGGCTGGGGGAGGTTACAGAGATAGGGAGGGGTGTAGGGTGGGGGAGGTTACAGAGCTAGGGAGGGGGTGTAAGGGCTGGAGGAGGTTACAGAGAAAGGGAGGGGTGTAGGGGCTGGGGAGGTTACAGAGATAGGGAGGGGGTGTAGGGGCTGGAGGAGGTTACAGAGATAGGGAGGGGGTGTAGGGGCTGGAGGAGGTTACAGAGATAGGGAGGGGGTGTAGGGGCTGGAGGAGGTTACAGAGATAGGGAGGGGGTGTAGGGGCTGGAGGAGGTTACAGAGATAGGGAGGGGGTGTAGGGGCTGGAGGAGGTTACAGAGATAGGGAGGGGGTGTAGGGGCTGGGGAGGTTACAGAGATAGGGAGGGGTGTAGGGTGGGGGAGGTTAGACGGTAACGGTGTGCCGTGTGTCCACTCAGTTACGCACTCTCTGTGCTCTCGTCTCACTCAGGTGGTTTTCTCCAGAGTGGCGAGAGTCTGCAAGAACGACATGGGGGGCTCCCCGAGGGTCCTGGAGAAGTATTGGACTTCCTTCCTGAAGGCCCGTCTCAACTGCTCAATCTCGGGCGAATCCTTCTTCTATTTCGATGCCCTCCAGTCGCTGAGCGATATCTTACCAATCAATGGTCGCCCCGCTGTCCTTGGGGTCTTCACTACACAAACCAACAGGTAACCGGCGGCCATCTTAACTCTGCTCGGGGTCGTGGGGTCGTGACCGGAGAACAGGAACATTACATCATCACAGTACCTGTCCTGGGAGTGTTTGATGGGGACAGTGTAGAGGGAGCTTTACTCTGTATCTAACCCCGTGCTGTACCTGTCCTGGGAGTGTTTGATGGGGACAGTGTAGAGGGAGCTTTACTCTGTATCTAACCCCGTGGTGTACCTGTCCTGGGAGTGTTTGATGGGGTCAGTGTAGAGGGAGCTTTACTCTGTATCTAACCCCGTGCTGTACCTGTCCTGGGAGTGTTTGATGGGGACAGTGTAGAGGGAGCTTTACTCTGTATCTAACCCCGTGCTGTACCTGTCCCGGGAGTGTTTGATGGGGACAGTGTAGAGGGAGCTTTACTCTGTATCTAACCCCGTGCTGTACCTGTCCTGGGAGTGTTTGATGGGGTCAGTGTAGAGGGAGCTTTACTCTGTATCTAACCCCGTGCTGTACCTGTCCTGGGAGTGTTTGATGGGGTCAGTGTAGAGGGAGCTTTACTCTGTATCTAACCCCGCGCTGTACCTGTCCTGGGAGTGCTTGATGGGGACAGTGTAGAGGGAGCTTTACTCTGTATCTAACCCCGTGCTGTACCTGTCCTGGGAGTATTTGATGGGGACAGTGTAGAGGGAGCTTTACTCTGTATCTAACCCCGTGCTGTACCTGTCCTGGGAGTGTTTGATGGGGACAGTGTAGAGGGAGCTTTACTCTGTATCTAACCCCGTGCTGTACCTGTCCTGGGAGTGTTTGATGGGGACAGTGTAGAGGGAGCTTTACTCTGTATCTAACCCCGTGCTGTACCTGTCCTGGGAGTGTTTGATGGGGACAGTGTAGAGGGAGCTTTACTCTGTATCTAACCCCGTGCTGTACCTGTCCCGGGAGTGTTTGATGGGGACAGTGTAGTAGGAGCTTTACTCTGTATCTAACCCCGTGCTGTACCTGTCCTGGGAGTGTTTGATGGGGTCAGTGTAGAGGGAGCTTTACTCTGTATCTAACCCCGTGCTGTACCTGTCCTGGGAGTGTTTGATGGGGACAGTGTAGAGGGAGCTTTACTCTGTATCTAACCCCGTGCTGTACCTGTCCTGGGAGTGTTTGATGGGGACAGTGTAGAGGGAGCTTTACTCTGTATCTAACCCCGTGCTGTACCTGTCCTGGGAGTGTTTGATGGGGACAGTGTAGAGGGAGCTTTACTCTGTATCTAACCCCGTGCTGTACCTGTCCTGGGAGTGTTTGATGGGGACAGTGTAGAGGGAGCTTTACTCTGTATCTAACCCCGTGCTGTACCTGTCCTGGGAGTGTTTGATGGGGACAGTGTAGAGGGAGCTTTACTCTGTATCTAACCCCGTGCTGTACCTGTCCTGGGAGTGTTTGATGGGGACAGTGTAGAGGGAGCTTTACTCTGTATCTAACCCCGTGCTGTACCTGTCCTGGGAGTGTTTGATGGGGACAGTGTAGAGGGAGCTTTACTCTGTATCTAGCCCCGTGCTGTACCTGTCCTGGGAGTGTTTGATGGGGACAGTGTAGAGGGAGCTTTACTCTGTATCTAACCCCGTGCTGTACCTGTCCTGGGAGTGTTTGATGGGGACAGGGTAGAGGGAGCTTTACTCTGTATCTAACCCCGTGCTGTACCTGTCCTGGGAGTGTTTGATGGGGACAGGGTAGAGGGAGCTTTACTCTGTATCTAACTCCGTGCTGTACCTGTCCTGGGAGTGTTTGATGGGGACAGTGTAGAGGGAGCTTTACTCTGTATCTAACCCCGTGCTGTACCTGTCCTGGGAGTGTTTGATGGGGACAGTGTAGAGGGAACTTTACTCTGTATCTAACCCCATGCTGTACCTGTCCTGGGAGTGTTTGATGGGGACAGTGTAGAGGGAGCTTTACTCTGTATCTAACCCCGTGCTGTACCTGTCCTGGGAGTGTTTGATGGGGACAGTGTAGAGGGAGCTTTACTCTGTATCTAACCCCGTGTTGTACCTGTCCTGGGAGTGTTTGATGGGAGAGTGTAGAGGGAGCTTTACTCTGTATCTAACCCCGTGCTGTACCTGTCCTGGGAGTGTTTGATGGGGACAGTGTAGAGGGAGCTTTACTCTGTATCTAACCCCGTGCTGTCCCTGTCCCGGGAGTGTTTGATGGGGACAGTGTAGAGGGAGCTTTACTCTGTATCTAACCCCGTGCTGTACCTGTCCCGGGAGTGTTTGATGGGGACAGTGTAGAGGGAGCTTTACTCTGTATCTAACCCCGTGCTGTACCTGTCTGGGAGTGTTTAATGGGGACAGTATAGAGGGAGCTTTACTCTGTATCTAACCCTGTGCTGTACCTGTCCCGGGAGTGTCTGATGGGGACAGTGTACTGGGAGCTTTACTCTGTATCTAACCCCGTGTTGTACCTGTCCCGGGAGTGTTTAATGGGGACAGTATAGAGGGAGCTTTACTCTGTATCTAACCCTGTGCTGTACCTGTCCCGGGAGTGTCTGATGGGGACAGTGTAGAGGGAGCTTTACTCTGTATCTAACCCCGTGCTGTACCTGTCCTGGGAGTGTTTGATGGGGACGGTGTAGAGGGAGCTTTACTCTGTATCTAACCCCGTGCTGTACCTGTCTGGGAGTGTTTGATGGGGACGGTGTAGAGGGAGCTTTACTCTGTATCTAACCCCGTGCTGTACCTGTCTGGGAGTGTTTGATGGGGACAGTGTAGAGGGAGCTTTACTCTGTATCTCACCCCGTGCTGTACCTGTCCCGGGAGTGTTTGATGGGGACAGTGTAGAGGGAGCTTTACTCTGTATCTAACCCCGTGCTGTACCTGTCCTGGGAGTGTTTGATGGGGACAGTGTAGAGGGAGCTTTACTCTGTATCTAACCCCGTGCTGTACCTGTCCTGGGAGTGTTTGATGGGGACAGTGTAGAGGGAGCTTTACTCTGTATCTAACCCCGTGCTGTACCTGTCCCGGGAGTGTTTGATGGGGACAGTGTAGAGGGAGCTTTACTCTGTATCTAACCCCGTGCTGTACCTGTCCCGGGAATGTTTGATGGGGCAGTGTAGAGGGAGCTTTACTCTGTATCTAACCCTGTGCTGTACCTGTCCTGGGAGTGTTTGATGGGGACAGTGTAGAGGGAGCTTTACTCTGTATCTAACCCCGTGCTGTACCTGTCCTGGGAGTGTTTGATGGGGGCAGTGTAGAGAGAGCTTTACTCTGTATCTAACCCCGTGCTGTGCCTGTAATGGGAGTGTTTGATGGGGACAGTGTAGAGGGAGCTTTACTCTGTATCTAACCCCGTGCTGTACCTGTCCTGGGAGTGTTTGATGGGGACGGTGTAGAGGGAGCTTTACTCTGTATCTAACCCCGTCCTGTACCTGTCCCGGGAGTGTTTGATGGGGACAGTGTAGAGGGAGCTTTACTCTGTATCTAACCCCGTGCTGTACCTGTCCTGGGAGTGTTTGATGGGGACAGGGTAGAGGGAGCTTTACTCTGTATCTAACCCCGTGCTGTACCTGTCCTGGGAGTGTTTGATGGGGACAGGGTAGAGGGAGCTTTACTCTGTATCTAACTCCGTGCTGTACCTGTCCTGGGAGTGTTTGATGGGGACAGTGTAGAGGGAGCTTTACTCTGTATCTAACCCCGTGCTGTACCTGTCCTGGGAGTGTTTGATGGGGACAGTGTAGAGGGAACTTTACTCTGTATCTAACCCCATGCTGTACCTGTCCTGGGAGTGTTTGATGGGGACAGTGTAGAGGGAGCTTTACTCTGTATCTAACCCCGTGCTGTACCTGTCCTGGGAGTGTTTGATGGGGACAGTGTAGAGGGAGCTTTACTCTGTATCTAACCCCGTGTTGTACCTGTCCTGGGAGTGTTTGATGGGAGAGTGTAGAGGGAGCTTTACTCTGTATCTAACCCCGTGCTGTACCTGTCCTGGGAGTGTTTGATGGGGACAGTGTAGAGGGAGCTTTACTCTGTATCTAACCCCGTGCTGTCCCTGTCCCGGGAGTGTTTGATGGGGACAGTGTAGAGGGAGCTTTACTCTGTATCTAACCCCGTGCTGTACCTGTCCCGGGAGTGTTTGATGGGGACAGTGTAGAGGGAGCTTTACTCTGTATCTAACCCCGTGCTGTACCTGTCTGGGAGTGTTTAATGGGGACAGTATAGAGGGAGCTTTACTCTGTATCTAACCCTGTGCTGTACCTGTCCCGGGAGTGTCTGATGGGGACAGTGTACTGGGAGCTTTACTCTGTATCTAACCCCGTGTTGTACCTGTCCCGGGAGTGTTTAATGGGGACAGTATAGAGGGAGCTTTACTCTGTATCTAACCCTGTGCTGTACCTGTCCCGGGAGTGTCTGATGGGGACAGTGTAGAGGGAGCTTTACTCTGTATCTAACCCCGTGCTGTACCTGTCCTGGGAGTGTTTGATGGGGACGGTGTAGAGGGAGCTTTACTCTGTATCTAACCCCGTGCTGTACCTGTCTGGGAGTGTTTGATGGGGACGGTGTAGAGGGAGCTTTACTCTGTATCTAACCCCGTGCTGTACCTGTCTGGGAGTGTTTGATGGGGACAGTGTAGAGGGAGCTTTACTCTGTATCTCACCCCGTGCTGTACCTGTCCCGGGAGTGTTTGATGGGGACAGTGTAGAGGGAGCTTTACTCTGTATCTAACCCCGTGCTGTACCTGTCCTGGGAGTGTTTGATGGGGACAGTGTAGAGGGAGCTTTACTCTGTATCTAACCCCGTGCTGTACCTGTCCTGGGAGTGTTTGATGGGGACAGTGTAGAGGGAGCTTTACTCTGTATCTAACCCCGTGCTGTACCTGTCCCGGGAGTGTTTGATGGGGACAGTGTAGAGGGAGCTTTACTCTGTATCTAACCCCGTGCTGTACCTGTCCCGGGAATGTTTGATGGGGACAGTGTAGAGGGAGCTTTACTCTGTATCTAACCCTGTGCTGTACCTGTCCTGGGAGTGTTTGATGGGGACAGTGTAGAGGGAGCTTTACTCTGTATCTAACCCCGTGCTGTACCTGTCCTGGGAGTGTTTGATGGGGGCAGTGTAGAGAGAGCTTTACTCTGTATCTAACCCCGTGCTGTGCCTGTAATGGGAGTGTTTGATGGGGACAGTGTAGAGGGAGCTTTACTCTGTATCTAACCCCGTGCTGTACCTGTCCTGGGAGTGTTTGATGGGGACGGTGTAGAGGGAGCTTTACTCTGTATCTAACCCCGTCCTGTACCTGTCCCGGGAGTGTTTGATGGGGACAGTGTAGAGGGAGCTTTACTCTGTATCTAACCCCGTGCTGTACCTGTTCTGGGAGTGTTTGATGGGGGCAGTGTAGAGGGAGCTTTACTCTGTATCTAACCCCGTGCTGTATCTGTCCTGGGAGTGTTTGATGGGGACAGTGTAGAGGGAGTTTTACTCTGTATCTAACCCTGTGCTGTACCTGTCCCGGGAGTGTTTGATGTGGACAGTGTAGAGGGAGCTTTACTCTGTATCTAACCCCGTGCTGTACCTGTCCTGGGAGTGTTTGATGGGGACAGTGTAGAGGGAGCTTTACTCTGTATCTAACCCTGTGCTGTACCTGTCCTGGGAGTGTTTGATGGGGACAGTGTAGAGGGAGCTTTACTCTGTATCTAACCCCGTGCTGTACCTGTCCTGGGAGTGTTTGATGGGGACAGTGTCGAGGGAGCTTTACTCTGTATCTAACCCTGTGCTGTACCTGTCCCGGGAGTGTTTGATGGGGACAGTGTAGAGGGAGCTTTACTCTGTATCTAACCCCGTGCTGTACCTGTCCTGGGAGTGTTTGATGGGGACAGTGCAGAGGGAGCTTTACTCTGTATCTAACCCCGTGCTGTACCTGTCCTGGGAGTGTTTGATGGGGACAGTGTAGAGGGAGCTTTACTCTGTATCTAACCCCGTGCTGTCCCTGTCCTGGGAGTGTTTGATGGGGACAGTGCGAGGGAGCTTTACTCTGTATCTAACCCCGTGCTGTACCTGTCCTGGGAGTGTTTGATGGGGACAGTGTAGAGGGAGCTTTACTCTGTATCTAACCCCGTGCTGTACCTGTCCTGGGAGTGTTTGATGGGGACAGTGTAGTGGGAGCTTTACTCTGTATCTAACCCCGTGCTGTACCTGTCCTGGGAGTGTTTGATGGGGACAGTGCTGTCTGTTCCAATATGACCTTGTTCAGCCAATGTGTTTCCTGGTTCTCTGTCAATTGGGGAGCAGGTTATTTGGTGGTATTCTGCACAGTTGTGTGTTGCTGATGGGTCATTATTAACACGGGGTCCTCTGCCCCGCAGTATCCCAGGATCGGCCGTATGTGCGTTCTACATGGATGACATCCAATCCGCCTTCAACGGACCTTTTAAGGAACAGAGGTCAACCGAGTCCACCTGGTCAGTTGTCCCGGGAGACAGGGTGCCAAGCCCCAGGTATGGTGCTACCCAACTAACCGTTAGCACTGGCAACCCCCCACTCCACTATTAACACTGGCAGACCCCACTCCTCCACGCCATCAGCGTGCCACCTGAGTTCCTCGGGAATCTCCATCGGCCATTGGGAATGAGCCGGGAGCTCGCTTTTTGACCGCTTCTGGAACATTGGGCGAAATTCTCCGCAATCGGCGCGATGTCCGCCGACCGGCGCCAAAAACGGCGCAAATCAGTCGGGCATCGCGCCGCCCCAAAGGTGCGGAATCCTCCGCATCTTGAGGGGCCGAGCCCTCACCTTGAGGGGCTAGGCCCGCGCCGGACTGATTTCCGCCCCGCCAGCTGGCGGGAAAGGCCTTTGGTGCCCCGCCAGCTGGCGCGGAAGTGACATCGCCGGGCGGCGCATGTGCGGGAGCGTCAGCGGTCGCTCACGGCATCCCCGCGCATGCGCAGTGGAGGGAGTCTCTTTCGCCTCCGCCATGGCGGAGACCGTGGCGAAGGCGGAAGGAAAAGAGTGCCCCTACGGCACAGGCCCGGGTCGCGATCGGTGGGCCCCGATCGCGAGCCAGGCCACCGTGGGGGCACCCCCCGGGGCCAGATCGCCCCGCGCCCCCCCCCAGGACCCCGGAGCCCGCCCGCGCCGCCTTGTCCCGCCGGTAAGAGAGGTGGTTTAATCCACGCCGGCGGGACAGGCATTCCAGCAGCGGGACTTCGGCCCATCCGGGCCGGAGAATCGCTGGGGGGCGGGGGGGGCCCGCCAACCGGCGCGGCACGATTCCCGCCCCCGCCGTATCTCCGGTGCCGGAGAATTCGGCAACCGGCGGGGGCGGGATTCACGCCAGCCCCCGGCGATTCTCCGACCCGGCGGGGGGGGGGGGGGGTCGGGGAATCTCGCCCCTCCTGTGGACACTAGTCCGGCTGCCGCGTCTGTGTTTGGGTCGGGGTGACGGTGGGGGCAGGCACGGTTGGCGGATGTCCTTCCAGAGGGGACCATCGGGCGAGGGTGGGGGGGGGTGGGGGAAATTGAAGAATATTGGACAATGACCACCTCGCGAAAAGCCTGCAACTCAAGATGGCCGACACTTTACAAACATCCTGCCGTGCTGTCTGTCCCATATATGCTCGCTAAAATAAAGAAAATAAAGAACCTTTTGGGATAACGTTCTCCTTTGAGCCCCCCGTCCCTCCCATCTGGCCACTGTAACCTGTTTGGGAAATTCTGCCTTGATTAAATTTTCCCTAAATTTTCCCCATAGCCTTCGAAATCTTTGTTTGGGGCTGGGGTAAAGCTGGGCGGGAAAGTTCTGTGTCACCCCCTTACCCACCAGACTACCTCCAGGGCCTGCGCCATTCCCTAGCAACCAAACCGAGGCCTGCGGCCTAGATTGTGGTTCTCAGTCCCCGCGAGGCAAATTGACTTTTTGAGGAGGTGGGGAGGGGTTGTCGGGCAGCCTTGAGGGCTTCGGGGCCTTCCCTGTAGCGGTCAAAACGAGACCTGGGGCCTAGATTATGGCTGTGCAGTCAGCGCATGGAAAACTATATTTTCCTGGGGGGGTTTGAGTGGCCTTTAGGGGCCTTCCCCAGCGAGCAAACCGAGACCTGGGGCCGAGATTGTGGCTCTCTTGTGCCCCGCGTGGAAAATATATATTTTTTGAGGGGGTGTGGAATGGCCTTGGGTGGGGGGGGGGGGGGGGGAGGGGAGGGTGTGCCCCCCCCCCCCCCCCCCCCCACAGTAAATGCGAGACCTGACCGTCTTCTCTGTCCCTGACTCCCAGGCCCGGACATTGTGCAGGACACGGGGAAGCAGACGCTTTCAAGATCAGCAACGAGTTCCCCGATGAGAGTCTCTCCTTTATCAAGTCGCACCCTCTCTTGGACGAGGCTGTCTCGCCGATTATGGAGAGGCCTTGGCTGACTAGAACCATTGGCAGGTAAGGCGACGTTGTGGGGTTTTGGGGGAGGGAGGTGCTGGCGGGAGGTGGAAGACGTCAAACGGACAACTCAGCGGTAATCCTAAGGGGCACCTCCTGAACCCATGACCTCTACGACCTCTGACCGCCTGAACCTTTGATGTCTTGAACCCATAACGTCCTGAAGCCTTGACCTCCTGAGCCCTTCACCTCCCTGCACCTTGACCTCCTGAAACTTTGACCTCCCAACGGCTCCCAACAACACTCGAGAAGCTCGACACCATCCAGGACAAAGCAGCCCCGCTCGATCGACCCGCTAACCGCCGACATTCACTCCCCCACCCCCCCCACCCCCCCACCCCCCCCCCCCACCCCCGCCGACGCACAGCGACAGCCGTGTGCACCGTCTACAAGACACACCGCGGCGACTCGCCTTCGACAGCACCTTCCAAACCCGCCACCTCTACCATCGAGAAGGACGAGGGGGGGCAGCAGACACATGGGGAACACCCCCCCCCCACCCCCCCACCTGCAAGTTCCCCCTCCGAGCCGCTCGCCATCCCGACTCGGAAACATATCGGCCGTTCTTGCACTGTGGCCGGGTCAGAATCCCGGAACTCCCTCCCTAACAGCGCGGTGGGTGTACCTACACCTCCGTGCTTGCACCGTCTTCTCACTCTCGTCTTCCGCCCATAGCCTAGGAGCCCGTGTCGATGCGTAACGTGGGGGCAGTGCCGTGTTGTCCGCCTCGGCGACAAGACTAGCAAAGCGGGAAATTATCTAAATGGAGGGAGCTTGCAGAAAGTTGCAGAGCAGAGGGACCTGGGCGTCCTGGTGGATGAATCACAAAACATTAGTCTGCCGATACAGCGGGCGATTCGGAATTTAATGGAATGTTGGCCTTTATTGTGAGGCGGGAGAGATGGGGTGGATGGAGTATAAAAATCGGGAATCCTTTCTACAGCTGTACATGGCACCTGGAGCGCCGGATACAGTTTTGACCTCCTTATTTAAGGAGGGATACACTCGCATCGGAAGGGGCTCCGAGAGAGTTCACCCGGCTGATTCCCGGAATGAAGGCGGTTTTATTGCCTCACGAGGAAAATCCCGCCCTGGAATTAGAAGCTGAATGATGACCATGAAGTTGATGGTCGTTAATAAAAATAAAAAAAACCATCTGGTTCGCTAACCTCCCCTTCAGGGAGGGAAATCTGCCGACCTTACCCTGGTTTGGCTGTCAAAGTCAACATTTTCCCGCTTCTGTAGTAGAAAGATACAACACACTCGTTAAGACAGAATAACAAGCTTTATTTTCGAAAACATCTGCCTGCAGTAATGGCTGAAACTTGAAGCCAGAGAGCAGTCAACAAAACTGCTGAGTCTTTCACAAGTTCTGCGCTTTCGCGGAGAATTAGCTCAATATTTATACATTATCATTATCAAGATTGTGTGACAACAGTATGGTCAGGAGTTTGATCGGAAATACAAACGGAAGCATAGACCAGACCGTGTTTGGTCATATCACTCATACCATTATTTAGTCCTCGGAGGGAACATTGAAAGGTCGGAATAGAATTATTTCTTCCTGAATTTATCTTGTTTAATTCCTACAGCCCTGGGTTATGACGAGTTAGTTTTATCAGGAGTTGCCGAGGTCCGGTGTTTTGGAATGGCTCGACCCTCGCTGATCTTTTCAGACTTCAAGTTATGCAGAGTTGGCCTACGGCCAGACTAGTCTGAAGATGGTTAGGGCAGCATTCTTTACCTGGGCCTGGGGAGCTGGAATGAGGAGTTTCAGTCTTTCTTGTATTGTGGATAGCACAATTGCTTCACAGCTCCAGGGTCCCGGGTCCGATTCCGGCTTGGGTCACTGTCTGTGCGGAGTCTGCACGTCCTCCCCGTGTGCGCGTGGGTTTCCTCCGGGTGCTCCGGTTTCCTCCCACAGTCCAAAGATGTGCAGGTTGGGTGGATTGGCCGTGATAAATTGTCCCTTAGTGTCCAAAGATGTGCAGGTTAGGTGGATTGGCCGTGCTAAATTGTCCCTTAGTGTCCAAAGATGTGCAGGTTAGGTGGATTGGCTGTGCTAAATTGCCCCTTAGTGTCCAAAGATGTGCAGGTTAGGTGGATTGGCCGTGCTAAATTGTCCCTTAGTGTCCAAAATTGCCCTTGTGTTGGGTGGGGTTACTGGGTTATGGGGATAGGGTGGAGGTGTGGACCTTGGGTTGGTTGCTCTTTCCAAGAGCCGGTGCAGACTCGATGGGCCGAATGGCCTCCTTCTGCACTGTAGATTCTATGAAACATTTTTGACCAGTCTTCCCATTGACCAGTTTTCCCATCATGCCATCACTTAATTCGTACCATATCACATGGCCTACACGTGACCCCGGACCCCCCCCCCCCCACACACACACACACACATGGCAGCCTGAACACGCAGTGTTAACCCTCGCCGTCTTGTTGGACTTCTCCCCCCCTCTCTCTCTCTCTCTCTCTTCCCCCCCCCCCCCTTCCCCCACCCCCCCCCACCCCTCAGGTCCAAGCTGACCCAGATCGTGGCGGACACGGCGGCCGGTCCTTATCAGAACTACACCGTGCTGTTTGTGGGCTCGGAGGATGGGACTCTCCTGAAGGTGCTGCCCCGCTTGGACCCGGGGTCGTCGATGGACGGCCTGGTCCTGGAGGAGATGGAGGTCTACAACCCCGGGAAGTGAGTGAGGGGAGACTGAGGCGGGGACGGTTCAGAGGGGGTGGGGCAGGAGGAGCAAGGCCTGCGGGGAGGTCAAGGGGAGATGGTGGGGGGAGGAAGAGCGGGGGGGGGGGTGGGGGGGGCCATTGGGCAGCCAATCGTCAGGCAGCTCACCTGAGGAATTACAGAACCGAGGTGGGGAGATGGGAGTTAAGACGCAGGAACGCCGACCTGACTAAATGGCGACTCTCGCCTCGAGGGGCTGAACGGCCTCCTCGTGTTCTGAGGGGAGCAGGTGGGGCTGCGATGGATGGCGGGGCGGCGCTGTGGCTCAGCACTGCTGCCTCCCGATTCCGGCCTCGGGTCACTGTCTGTGCGGGGTCTGCACGTCCTCCCCGTGTGTGCGTGGGTTTCCTCCGGGTGCTCCGGTTTCCTCCCACAGTCCAAAGATGTGCAGGTTAGGTGGATTGGCCATGCTAAATTGTCCCTTAGTGTCCAAAGATGTGCAGGTTAGGTGGATTGGCCGTGCTAAATTGTCCCTTAGTGTCCAAAGATGTGCAGGTTAGGTGGATTGGCCGTGCTAAATTGTCCCTTAGTGTCCAAAGATGTGCAGGTTGGGTGGATTGGCCGTGCTAAATTACCCCTTAGTGTCCAAAGATGTGCAGGTTAGGTGGATTTGCCGTGTTAAATTGTCCCTTAGTGTCCAAAGATGTGCAGGTTAGGTGGATTGGCCGTGCTAAATTGCCCCTTAGTGTCCAAAGATGTGCAGGTTAGGTGGATTGGCCGTGTTAAATTGTCCCTTAGTGTCCAAAGATGTGCAGGTTAGGTGGATTGGCCGTGCTAAATTGCCCCTTAGTATCCAAAGATGTGCAGGTTAGGTGGATTTGCCGTGTTAAATTGTCCCTTAGTGTCCAAAGATGTGCAGGTTAGGTGGATTGGCCATGCTAAATTGCCCTTTAGTGTCCAAAGATGTGCGGGTTAGGTGGATTGGCCGTGTTAAATTGTCCCTTAGTGTCCAAAGATGTGCAGGTTAGGTGGATAGGCCGTACTAAATTGCCCCTTAGTGTCCAAAGATGTGCAGGTTAGGTGGATTGACCGTGCTAAATTGTCCCTTAGTGTCCAAAGATGTGCGGGTTAGGTGGATTAGTCGTACTAAATTGTCCCTCAGTGTCCAAAGATGTACAGGTTAGGTGGATTGGCTGTGCTAAATTGTCCCTGAGTGTCCAAAGATGTGCAGGTTAGGTGGATTGGCCGTGCTAAATTGTCCCTTAGTGTCTAAAGATGTGCAGGTTAGGTGGATTGGCCGCGCTAAATTGTCCCTTAGTGTCCAAAGATGTGCAGGTTGGGTGGATTGGCCGTGTTAAATTGTCCCTTAATGTCCAAAGATGTGCAGGTTGGGTGGATTGGCCGTGCTAAATTGTCCCTTAGTGTCCAAAGATGTGCAGGTTGGGTGGATTGGCCGTGTTAAATTGTCCCTTAGTGTCCAAAGATGTGCAGGTTGGGTGGATTGGCCGTGTTAAATTGTCCCTTAGTGTCCAAAGATGTGCAGGTTGGGTGGATTGGCCGTGTTAAATTGTCCCTTAGTGTCCAAAGATGTACAGGTTAGGTGGATTGGCCATGCTAAATTGTCTCTTAGTGTCCAAAGATGTACAGGTTAGGTGGATTGGCCATGCTAAATTGTCCCTTAATGTCCAAAGATGTGCAGGTTGGGTGGATTGGCCGTGTTAAATTGTCCCTTAGTGTCCAAAGATGTGCAGGTTGGGTGGATTGGCCGTGTTAAATTGTCCCTTAGTGTCCAAAGATGTACAGGTTAGGTGGATTGGCCATGCTAAATTGTCTCTTAGTGTCCAAAGATGTGCAGGTTAGGTGGATTGGCCATGCTAAATTGTCTCTTAGTGTCCAAAGATGTGCAGGTTGGGTGGATTGGCCGTGTTAAATTGTCCCTTAGTGTCCAAAGATGTGCAGGTTAGGTGGATTGGCCGTGCTAAATTGTCCCTATGTGTCCAAAGATGTGCAGGTTAGGTGGATTGGCCGTGCTAAATTGTCCCTTAGTGTCCAAAGATGTGCAGGTTAGGTGGATTGGCCGTGCTAAATTGTCCCTCAGTGTCCAAAGATGTGCAGGTTAGGTTACAGGGATAGAGGTGGTCTCGGGAGTCGGCCTGGGTGGGGTGCTCATTCGGAGGGTCAGTGCAGATGGGCCGAATGGCCTCCTCCTGCACTGTGGTGATTCTAGCTGAGCTACGCAGACGTGGCCCGTTTGGGTAAGGAACGGACCTGACTTCCCAAAACCCAGCGATCAACCCTTCACCTCTTGGCTCTCTCTCTCTCTCTCTCTCGCTCGCTCTCTGTCCGCCATCTTAGATGCAGTGTCAAAGGTGAAGACAGGAGGATCCTGGGTCTGGAGCTGGACAAGGACCACCACGCCCTCTTCGTGGGCTTTCCCGGCTGCGTCATTAAGGTGCCCCTGAGCCGCTGCCGGGGCTATGGGACCTGCAAACGGTAAGCAAGGATGAGCGATCGCCAACCCCCTCCTGCTGGGACCTTCCCGGCCGGGGGGGGGGGCTGGTGGAACGGGGGCAGAGAAATGGGACTGAGGTGATCCTGTCCGGGACAAGGGTCTGAGAGTGTGCAAGGGGGCAGGAGGATCTGGGCTGCGGGACATCTCAAGGTAGCCATTAGGTGAGATCCTGAACGGTCTCGACAAGGCGGAAGGGAAGCTTCCTCTTGTGGGCGAGTCCAGGACGAGGGGGGGGAGGGGTGTTATTTGCCTTGGAGCGAAGAATATTGAGGGGGGAGAGTGGGGGGGGGGGGGGGGGCGCGTGTAGGGCGCATCTGGTTCTGACAGAAATATATGTTAATACCCGATGGCAGTTTATGATGGAGGAATAATACAGCAACCTGCTTTTTACCCTCAACAAGTTTATTCTACACCCAAGTCAGTGGAAAAACAAACCCCTTATGTTTTGGGGTGAGAGATGTGGGTAGAGGGGGTGGGGTTCTGACAGAGGGGTGTGTCAATACCCGATGGTAGTGTATGATGGAGGGATAATACAGCAACCCGCTTTTTACCCTCAACAAGTTTATTCTACACCCAGCTCAGCAGAGACACAAACGTTTTGGGTGAGAGATACGGGGGGGGGGTTGCGGGGGTTGGTGGAGGGTAGCGAGGAAGATGCTTTGCGTGCCCGGTGAGTGGCGTGGAGTGCCGTGGAGCCTGTTGCCCTCAGGCGGGTGGGCGAATAATTTTCCGAGGAAATTGGCGCGAGCTGGAGGGAGATAAATTGGTCGCATGGGGACAGAGGGGGATAGGGAAACGGGACTAACTGGGTTAACCGACTGGGAGCCGGGGAGGATTGCCCCCGCCCCCCCCCCCCACCCGCAGGGCGTCTCCCAATACCCCGCCCGTACCGTGAACCCACCAGCGAGGTCTTAATCATCGCCCTCCCAGCTTCCCGTCTGCCCAAACAGTCCCACATCACTTAGTAATCGCGGGATTTAAACTCCGATTTGCGATTCAATTGCCTTCGATTCTGGGCGACTGATTTTGTCACGGGTGACTCGAAGTGGTCTTCAAACCCCCCCCCCCCCCCAGCTTCGGCATGTGCCACGAGATCGGTCTGGGAGGGGAGTACTCTCTGTAACCTCCTCCAGCCCCTACACCCCCTCCCTATCTCTATAACCTCCTCCAGCCCCTACACCCCCTCACTATCTCTATAACCTCCTCCAGCCCCTACACCCCCCTCCCTATCTCTGTAACCTCCTCCAGCTCCCTACACCCCTCCCTATCTCTGTAACCTCCTCCAGCCCCTACACCCCCCTCCCTATCTCTGTAACCTCCTCCAGCTCCCTACACCCCCTCCCTATCTCTGTAACCTCCTCCAGACCCTACACCCCCTCCCTATCTCTGTGACCTCCTCCAGCCCCTACACCCCCTCCCTATCTCTGTAACCTCCTCCAGCTCCTACACCCCCTCCCTATCTCTGTAACCTCCTCCAGCTCCCTACACCCCCTCCCTATCTCTGTAACCTCCTCCAGCCCCTACACCCCCTCCCTATCTCTGTAACCTCCTCCAGCTCCCTACACCCCCTCCCTATCTCTGTAACCTCCTCCAGACCCTACACCCCCCTCCCTATCTCTGTGACCTCCTCCAGCCCCTACACCCCCTCCCTATCTCTGTAACCTCCTCCAGCCCCTACACCCCCTCCCTATCTCTGTAACCTCCTCCAGTCCCTGCACAACCCCTCCCTATCTCTATAACCTCCTCCAGCCCCTACACCCCCTCCCCATCTCTGTAACCTCCTCCAGCCCCTACACCCCCTCCCTATCTCTGTAACCTCCTCCAGCCCCTACACCCCCTCCCAATCTCTGTAACCTCCTCCAGCCCCTACACCCTCCCTATCTCTATAACCTCCTCCAGCCCCTACACCCCCTCCCCATCTCCATAACCTCCTCCAGCCCCTACACCCCCTCCCTATCTCTGTAACCCCCTCCAGCCCCTACACCCCCTCCCTATCTCTGTAACCTCCTCCAGCCCCTACACCCCCTCCCTATCTCTATAACCTCCTCCAGCCCCTACACCCCCTCCCCATCTCCATAACCTCCTCCAGCCCCTACACCCCCTCCCTATCTCTGTAACCTCCTCCAGCGCCTACACCCCCTCCCTATCTCTGTAACCTCCTCCAGCCCCTACACCCCCTCCCTATCTCTGTAACCCCCTCCAGCCCTACACCCCCTCCCTATCTCTG
>NC_092732.1:34699429-34757340 GCF_047496885.1 Scyliorhinus torazame | reverse complement strand
AACAAAAATTTTACTTTTATTCAACTAACTTCTGTATTGGGGGCCCGAAAGAGGGGGGTGGGGGGGGGTGATCTTTTATCGGTCCCGTCGTCTGAATGTCACGACCGGCCCATAACCGGTCACGGACATGCGATCGACTGGGGACCTCCCTGCTCGGTGCCTGTCGGCATTGCATTTATGTAGCGCCTTCAATGTGGTAAGCCATTCCCCAATGGCGTCGCAGGAGCGGAAACGGGGCAGAATCTGACCCCTGACCCACCTGAGACAGCGGGGGATGGACGACCGAAAGCTCGGTCAGCGAGGCTTCCTAAAGGAGGAGAGACCGAGAGAGCGCTGGAGGGGTTGAGGAGGGAAGGGAACTCCAGAGCTCAGGGCGCCCACCTCTCAGGCAGCTGAAGGCAAGGGCGCCAATGGGGGAGCGATGGGAATGGGGGGGGGGGGTCGAGAGGTCGGAATTGGAGGAAGTTACAGAGATAGTGAGGGGGGTGTAGGGGCTGGAGGAGGTTACAGAGATAGGGAGGGGGTGTAGGGGCTGAAGGAGGTTACAGAGATAGGGAGGGGGTGTCGGGGGCTGGAGGAGGTTACAGACATAGGGAGGGGTGTAGGGTCTGGAGGAGGTTACAGAGATAGGGAGGGGGTGTAGGGGCTGGAGGAGGTTACAGAGATAGGGAGAGGGTGTAGGGGCTGGAGGATGTTACAGAGATAGGGAGGGGGTGTAGGGGGCTGGAGGAGGTTACAGACATAGGGAGGGGTGTAGGGTCTGGAGGAGGTTACAGAGATAGGGAGGGGGTGTAGGGGCTGGAGGAGGTTACAGAGATAGAGAGTGGGTGTAGGGGCTGGAGGAGGTTACAGAGATAGGGAGGGGGTGTAGGGGCTGGAGGAGGTTACAGACGGAGGGAGGGGGTGGAAGGACTGGAGGAGGTTACAGAGATAGGGAGGGGGTGTAGGGGCTGGAGGAGGTTGCAGAGATAGGGAGGGGGTGTAGGGGCCGGAGGAGGTTACAGAGATAGGGAGGGGGTGTAGGGTCAGGAGGAGGTTACACAGATAGGGAGGGGGTGTAGGGGGCTGGAGGAGGTTGCAGAGATAGGGAGGGGGTGTAGGTGCTGGAGGAGGTTACAGAGATAGGGGTGTAGGGTCTGGAGGAGGTTACAGAGATAGGGGGTGTCGGGGCTGGAGGAGGTTACAGAGATAGGGAGGGGGTGTAGGTGCTGGAGGAGGTGACGGAGATAGGGAGGGGGTGTAGGAGCTGGAGGAGGTTACAGAGATAGGGAGGGGTGTCAGGGCTGGAGGAGGTTACAGAGATAGGGGGGGGTGTCAGGGCTGGAGGAGGTTACAGAGATAGGGAGGGGGTGTAGGTGCTGGAGGAGGTTACAGAGATAGGGAGGGGGTGTCGGGGCTGGAGGAGGTTACAGACGGAGGGGGTGTAGGGGCTGGAGGAGGTTACAGAGATAGGGAGGGGGTGTCTGGGCTAGAGGAGGTTACAGACGGAGGGAGGGGGTTTGTAAGGACTGGAGGAGGTTACAGAGATAGGGAGGGGTGTAGGGGCCGGAGGAGGTTACAGAGATAGGGAGGGGGTGTAGGGGCTGGAGGAGTTACAGAGATAGGGAGGGGTTGTAGGGGCTGGAGGAGGTTACAGAGATAGGGAGGGGGTGTAGGGGCTGGAGGAGGTTACAGAGATAGGGAGGGGTGGAGGGGCTGGAGGAGGTTACAGAGATAGGGAGGGGGTGTAGGGGGCTGGAGGAGGTTGCAGAGATAGGGAGGGGGTGTAGGTGCTGGAGGAGGTTACAGAGATAGGGGAGTAGGGTCTGGAGGAGGTTACAGAGATAGGGAGGGGGTGTCAGGGCTGGAGGAGGTTACAGAGATAGGGAGGGGGTGTAGGTGCTGGAGGAGGTTACAGAGATAGGGAGGGGGTGTAGGAGCTGGAGGAGGTTACAGAGATAGGGTTGGGGTGTAGGGGCTGGAGGAGGTTACAGAGATAGGGAGGGGGTGTCGGGGCTGGAGGAGGTTACAGAGATAGGGAGGGGGTGTCGGGGCTGGATGAGGTTACAGAGATAGGGAGGGGGTGTCGGGGCTGGAGGAGGTTACAGACGGAGGGAGGGGGTGTAAGGACTGGAGGAGGTTTCAGAGATAGGGAGGGTGTGTAGAGGCTGGAGGAGGTTGCAGAGATAGGGAGGGGGTGTAGGGGCTGGCGGAGGTTACAGAGATAGGGAGGGGTGTAGGGACTGGAGGAGGTCACAGACGGAGGGGGTGTAGGGGCTGGAGGAGGTTACAGAGATAGGGAGGGGGTGACGGGGCTGGATGAGGTTACAGAGATAGGGAGGGGGTGTAGGGGCTGGAGGAGGTTACAGAGATAGGGAGGGGGTGTAGGGGCTGGAGGAGGTTACAGAGATAGGGAGGGGTGTCGGGGCTGGATGAGGTTACAGAGATAGGGAGGGGGTGTCGGGGCTGGATGAGGTTACAGAGATAGGGAGGGGGTGACGGGGCTGGATGAGGTTACAGAGATAGGGAGGGGGTGTAGGGGCTGGAGGAGGTTACAGAGATAGGGAGGGGGTGTAGGGGCTGGAGGAGGTTACAGAGATAGGGAGCGGGTGTTGGGGCTGGAGGAGGTTACAGAGATCGGGAGGGGCTGGAGGAGGTTACAGAGATAGGGAGGGGGTGTAGGGGCTGGAGGAGGTTATTGAGAAAGGGAGTGGGTGTAGGGGCTGGAGGAGGTTACAGAGAGAGGGAGGGGGTGTAGGGGCTGGAGGAGGTTACAGAGATAGGGAGGGGGGTGTAGGGACTGGAGGAGGTCACAGACGGAGGGGGTGTAGGGGCTGGAGGAGGTTACAGAGATAGGGAGGGGTGTAGGGGCTTGAGGAGGTTACAGAGATAGGGAGGGGGTGTCGGGGCTGGATGAGGTTACAGAGATAGGGAGGGGGTGTAAGAGCTAGAGGAGGTTACAGAGATAGGGAGCGGGTGTTGGGGCTGGAGGAGGTTACAGAGATCGGGAGGGGCTGGAGGAGGTTACAGAGATAGGGAGGGGGTGTAGGGGCTGGAGGAGGTTATTGAGAAAGGGAGTGGGTGTAGGGGCTGGAGGAGGTTACAGAGAGAGGGAGGGGGTGTAGGGGCTGGAGGAGGTTACAGAGATAGGGAGGGGGGTGTAGGGACTGGAGGAGGTCACCGACGGAGGGGGTGTAGGGGTCGGAGGAGGTTACAGAGATAGGGAGGGGGTGTTGGGCTGGAGGAGTTACAGAGATAGGGCGGGGTGTAGGAGATGGAGGAGGTTACAGAGATAGCAGGGGGTGTAGGGGTTGGCGGAGGTTACAGAGATCGGGAGGGGGTGTTGGGGCTGGAGGAGGTTACAGAGATAGTGAGTGGGTGTAGGGGCTGGAGGAGGTTACAGAGATAGGGAGGGGTGTTGGGGCTGGAGGAGTTACAGAGATAGGGCGGGGGTGTAGGAGCTGGAGGAGGCTACAGAGATAGCAGGGGGTGTAGGGGTTGGCGGAGGTTACAGAGATCGGGAGGGGGTGTTGGGGCTGGAGGAGGTTACAGAGATAGTGAGTGGGTGTAGGGGCTGGAGGAGGTTACAGAGATAGGGAGGGGGTGTAGGGGCTGGAGCAGGTTACAGAGATAGGGAGGGGGTGTAGGGGCTGGAGGAGGTTACAGAGATAGGGAGGAGGTGTAGGGGCTGGAGGAGGTTACAGAGATAGGGAGGGGGTGTAGGAGCTGGAGGAGGTTACAGAGATAGGGAGGGGTGTAGAGGCTGGAGGAGGTTACAGAGAAAGGGAGGGGGTGTAGGGGCTGGAGGAGGTTACAGAGATAGGGAGGAGGTGTAGGGGCTGGAGGAGGTTACAGAGATAGGGAGGGGGTGTAGGGGCTGGAGGAAGAATTACAGAGATAGGGAGGGGGTGTAGGGGCTGGAGGAGGTTACAGAGATAGGGAGGAGGTGTAGGGGCTGGAGGAGGTTACAGAGATAGGGAGGGGGTGTAGGGGCTGGAGGAGATTACAGAGATAGGGAGGGGGTGTAGGGGCTAGAGGAGGTTACAGACGGAGGGAGAGGGGGGTGTGGAAGGACTGGAGGAGGTTACAGAGATAGGGAGGGGGTGTAGGGGCTGGAGGAGGTTGCAGAGATAGGGAGGGGGTGTAGGGGCCGGAGGAGGTTACAGAGATAGGGAGGGGGTGTAGGGTCAGGAGGAGGTTACACAGATAGGGAGGGGGTGTAGGGGGCTGGAGGAGGTTGCAGAGATAGGGAGGGGGTGTAGGTGCTGGAGGAGGTTACAGAGATAGGGGTGTAGGGTCTGGAGGAGGTTACAGAGATAGGGGGTGTCGGGGCTGGAGGAGGTTACAGAGATAGGGAGGGGGTGTAGGTGCTGGAGGAGGTGACAGAGATAGGGAGGGGGTGTAGGAGCTGGAGGAGGTTACAGAGATAGGGAGGGGTGTCAGGGCTGGAGGAGGTTACAGAGATAGGGGGGGGTGTCAGGGCTGGAGGAGGTTACAGAGATAGGGAGGGGGTGTAGGTGCTGGAGGAGGTTACAGAGATAGGGAGGGGGTGTCGGGGCTGGAGGAGGTTACAGACGGAGGGGGTGTAGGGGCTGGAGGAGGTTACAGAGATAGGGAGGGGGTGTCTGGGCTAGAGGAGGTTACAGACGGAGGGAGGGGTTGTAAGGACTGGAGGAGGTTACAGAGATAGGGAGGGGTGTAGGGGACTGGAGGAGGTTACAGAGATAGGGAGGGGTGTAGGGGCTGGAGGAGGTTACAGAGATAGGGAGGGGGTGTAGGGGGCTGGAGGAGGTTGCAGAGATAGGGAGGGGGTGTAGGTGCTGGAGGAGGTTACAGAGATAGGGGAGTAGGGTCTGGAGGAGGTTACAGAGATAGGGAGGGGGTGTCGGGGCTGGAGGAGGTTACAGAGATAGGGAGGGGGTGTAGGTGCTGGAGGAGGTTACAGAGATAGGGAGGGGGTGTAGGAGCTGGAGGAGGTTACACACGGAGGGGGTGTAGGGGCTGGAGGAGGTTACAGAGATAGGGAGGGGGTGTCGGGGCTAGAGGAGGTTACAGACGGAGGGAGGGGGTGTAAGGACTGGAGGAGGTTTCAGAAATAGGGAGGGGGTGTCGGGGCTGGAGGAGGTTGCAGAGATAGGGAGGGGGTGTAGGGGCTGGAGGAGGTTGCAGAGATAGGGAGGGGGTGTAGGGGCCGGAGGAGGTTACAGAGATAGGGGGGGGGGGAGGGGCTGGAGGAGTTACAGAGATAGGGAGGGGGTGTAGGGGCTGGAGGAGGTTACACACGGAGGGGGTGTAGGGGCTGGAGGAGGTTACAGAGATAGGGAGGGGGTGTCGGGGCTAGAGGAGGTTACAGACGGAGGGAGGGGGTGTAAGGACTGGAGGAGGTTTCAGAGATAGGGAGGGGGTGTCGGGGCTGGAGGAGGTTGCAGAGATAGGGAGGGGGTGTAGGGGCTGGAGGAGGTTGCAGAGATAGGGAGGGGGTGTAGGGGCCGGAGGAGGTTACAGAGATAGGGAGGGGGGGGAGGGGCTGGAGGAGGTTACATAGACGGAGGGGGTGTAGGGGCTGGAGGTGGTTACAGAGATAGGGAGGGGGTATCGGGGCTGGATGAGGTTACAGAGATAGGGAGGGGGTGTAGGGGCTGGAGGAGTTACAGAGATAGGGAGGGGTTGTAGGGGCTGGAGGAGGTTACAGAGATAGGTAGGGGCTGGAGGAGGTTACAGAGATAGGGAGGGGGTGTAGGGGCTGGAGGAGATTACAGAGATAGGGAGGGGGTGTAGGAGCTGGAGGAAGTTACCGAGATAGGGGGTGTAGGAGCTGGAGTAGGTTACAGAGATAGGGAGGGGGTGTTGGGGCTGGAGGAGGTTACAGAGATAGGGAGGGGGTGTAGGGACTGGAGGAGGTTACAGACGGAGGGGGTGTAGGGGCTGGAGGAGGTTACAGAGATAGGGAGGGGGTGACGGGGCTGGATGAGGTTACAGAGATAGGGAGGGGGTGTAGGGGCTGGAGGAGGTTACAGAGATAGGGAGGGGGTGTCGGGGCTGGATGAGGTTACAGAGATAGGGAGGGGGTGTAAGAGCTAGAGGAGGTTACAGAGATAGGGAGGGTGTGTAGAGGCTGGAGGAGGTTACAGAGATAGGGAGGGGGTGTAGGGACTGGAGGAGGTCACAGACGGAGGGGGTGTAGGGGCTGGAGGAGGTTACAGAGATAGGGAGGGGGTGACGGGGCTGGATGAGGTTACAGAGATAGGGAGGGGTGTGTAGGGGCTGGAGGAGGTTACAGAGATAGGGAGGGGGTGTCGGGGCTGGATGAGGTTACAGAGATAGGGAGGGGGTGTAAGAGCTAGAGGAGGTTACAGAGATAGGGAGGGGGTGTTGGGGCTGGAGGAGGTTACAGAGATCGGGAGGGGCTGGAGGAGGTTACAGAGATAGGGAGGGGGTGTAGGGGCTGGAGGAGGTTATTGAGAAAGGGAGTAGGTGTAGGGGCTGGAGGAGGTTACAGAGAGAGGGGGGGGTGTAGGGGCTGGAGGAGGTTACAGAGATAGGGAGGGGGGTGTAGGGACTGGAGGAGGTCACAGACGGAGGGGGTGTAGGGGCTGGAGGAGGTTACAGAGATAGGGAGGGGTGTAGGGGCTTGAGGAGGTTGCAGAGATAGGGAGGGGGTGTAGGGGTCGGAGGAGGTTACAGAGATAGGGAGGGGGTGTTGGGCTGGAGGAGTTACAGAGATAGGGCGGGGGTGTAGGAGCTGGAGGAGGTTACAGAGATAGCAGGGGGTGTAGGGGTTGGCGGAGGTTACAGAGATCGGGAGGGGGTGTTGGGGCTGGAGGAGGTTACAGAGATAGTGAGTGGGTGTAGGGGCTGGAGGAGGTTACAGAGATAGGGAGGGGGTGTAGGGGCTGGCGGAGGTTACAGAGATAGGGAGGGGGTGTAGGGGCTGGAGGAGGTTACAGAGATAGGGAGGGGGTGTAGGAGCTGGAGGAGGTTACAGAGATAGGGAGGGGTGTAGAGGCTGGAGGAGGTTACAGAGATAGGGAGGGGGTGTAGGGGCTAGAGGAGGTTACAGAGATAGGGAGGAGGTGTAGGGGCTGGAGGAGGTTACAGAGATAGGGAGGGGGTGTAGGGGCTGGAGGAGGTTACAGAGATAGGGAAGGGGGTGTAGGGACTGGAGGAGGTTACAGACGGAGGGGGTGTAGGGGCTGGAGGAGGTTACAGAGATAGGGAGGGGGTGTAGGAGCTGGAGGAGGTTACAGAGATAGGGAGGGGGTGTAGGGGCTGGAGGAGGTTACAGAGATAGGGAAGGGGGTGTAGGGACTGGAGGAGGTTACAGACGGAGGGGGTGTAGGGGCTAGAGGAGGTTACAGAGATAGGGAGGGGGTGTCGGGGCTGGATGAGGTTACAGAGATAGGGAGGGGGTGTAGGAGCTGGAGGAGGTTACAGAGATAGGGAGGGTGTGTAGAGGCTGGAGGAGGTTACAGAGAAAGGGAGGGGTGCAGGGGCTGGCGGAGGTTACAGAGATAGGTAGGGGCTGGAAGAGGTTACAGAGATAGGGAGGAGGTGTAGGGGCTGGAGGAGGTTACAGAGATAGGGAGGGGGTGTAGGGGCTGGAGGAGGCTACAGAGATAGGGAGGGTGTGTTGGGACTGGAGGAGGTTACAGAGATAGGGAGGGGGTGTAGGAGCTGGAGTAGGTTACAGAGATTGGGAGGGGGTGTTGGGGCTGGAGGAGGTTACAGAGATAGGGAGGGGGTGTAGGGGCTGGAGGAGGTTACAGAGATAGGGAGGGGGTGTAGGGGCTGGAGGAGGTTATTGAGATAGGGAGTGGGTGTAGCGGCTGGAGGAGGTTACAGAGATAGGGAGGGGTGTAGGGGCTGGTGGAGGTTACTGAGATCGGGAGGGGGTGCAGGGGGCTGGAGGATGTTGCAGAGATAGGGAGGGGGTGTCGGGGCTGGAGCAGGTTACAGAGATAGGGAGGGGATGTAGGTGCTGGAGGAGGTTACAGAGATAGGGAGGGGGGTGTAGCGACTGGAGGAGGTTACAGAGACGGAGGGGGTGTAGGGGCTGGAGGAGGTTACAGAGATAGGGAGGGGGTGTCGGGGCTGGATGAGGTTACAGAGATAGGGAGGGGGTGTCGAGGCTGGATGAGGTTACAGAGATAGGGAGGGGGTGTAGGAGCTGGAGGAGGTTACAGAGATGGGGGGGGTGTAGAGGCTGGAGGAGGTTACAGAGATAGGGAGGGGGTGTTGGGGCTGGAGGAGGTTACAGAGATAGGGAGGGGGTGTAGGGGCTGGAGGAGGTTACAGAGATAGGGAGGGGGTGTTGGAGCTGGAGGAAGTTACAGAGATAGGGGGTGTAGGAGCTGGAGTAGGTTACAGAGATAGGGAGGGGGTGTTGGGGCTGGAGGAGGTTACAGAGATAGGGAGGGGGTGTCGGGGCTGGAGGAGGTTACAGAGATAGGGAGGGGGTGTAGGGGCTGGAGGAGGTTACAGAGATAGGGGAGTAGGGTCTGGAGGAGGTTACAGAGATAGGGAGGGGGTGTCGGGGCTGGAGGAGGTTTCAGAGATAGGGAGGGGGTGTAGGTGCTGGAGGAGGTTACAGAGATAGGGAGGGGGTATAGGGGCTGGAGGAGGTTACACACGGAGGGGGTGTAGGGGCTGGAGGAGGTTACAAAGATAGGGAGGGGGTGTCGGGGCTAGAGGAGGTTACAGACGGAGGGAGGGGGTGTAAGGACTGGAGGAGGTTACAGAGATAGGGAGGGGGTGTAGGGGCTGGAGGAGGTTGCAGAGATATGGAGGGGGTGTAGGGGCCGGAGGAGGTTACAGAGATAGGGAGGGGGTGCAGGGGCTGGAGGAGTTACAGAGATAGGATGGGGTTGTAGGGGCTGGAGGAGGTTACAGAGATAGGGAGGGGGTGTCGGGGCTGGAGGAGGTTACAGAGATAGGGAGGGGCTGTAGGAGCTGGAGGAAGTTACAGAGATGGGTGTGTAGGACCTGGAGTAGGTTACAGAGATAGGGAGGAGGGGGTGTTGGGGCTGGAGGAGGTTACAGAGATAGGGACGGGGTGTACGAGCTGGAGGAGGTTACAGAGACAGGGAGGGGGTGTAGGGGCTGGAGGAGGTTACAGTGATAGGGAGGGGGTGTAGGGGCTGGAAGAGGTTACAGAGATAGGGAAGGGGGTGTAGGGACTGGAGGAGGTTACAGACGGAGGGGGTGTAGGCTGGAGGAGGTTACAGAGATAGGGAGGGGGTGACGGGGCTGGATGAGGTTACAGAGATAGGGAGGGGGTGTAGGGGCTGGAGGAGGTTACAGAGATAGGGAGGGGGTGTAGGAGCTGGAGGAGGTCACAGACGGAGGGGGTGTAGGGGCTGGCGGAGGTTACAGAGATAGGGAGGGGTGTAGGGGCTTGAGGAGGTTGCAGAGATAGGGAGGGGGTGTAGGGGTCGTAGGAGGTTACAGAGATCGGGAGGGGGTGTTGGGGCTGGAGGAGGTTACAGAGATAGTGAGTGGGTGTAGGGGCTGGAGGAGGTTACAGAGATAGGGAGGGGGTGTAGGGGCTGGAGGAGGTTACAGAGATAGGGAGGGGGTGTAGGAGCTGGAGGAGGTTACAGAGATAGGGAGGGGGTGTAGGAGCTGGAGGAGGTTACAGAGATAGGGAGGGGGTGTAGAGGCTGGAGGAGGTTACAGAGATAGGGAGGAGGTGTACGGGCTGGAGGAGGTTACAGAGATAGGGAGGGGGTGTAGGGGCTGGAGGAGGTTACAGAGATAGGGAAGGGGTGTAGAGACTGGAGGAGGTTACAGAGATAGGGAGGAGGTGTAGGGGCTGGAGGAGGTTACAGAGATAGGGAGGGGTGTAGGGGCTGGAGGAAGTTACAGAGATAGGGAGGAGGTGTAGGGACTGGAGGAGGTTACAGAGATAGGGAGGGGGTGTAGGGGCTGGAGGAGGTTACAGAGATAGGGAGGGGGTGTAGGGGCTGGAGGAGGTTACAGAGATAGGGAGGGGGTGTAGGAGCTGGAGGAGGTTACAGAGATAGGGAGGGGGTGTAGAGGCTGGAGGAGGTTACAGAGATAGGGAGGAGGTGTACGGGCTGGAGGAGGTTACAGAGATAGGGAGGGGGTGTAGGGGCTGGAGGAGGTTACAGAGATAGGGAAGGGGTGTAGAGACTGGAGGAGGTTACAGAGATAGGGAGGGGGTGTAGGGGCTGGAGGAGGTTACAGAGATAGGGAGGGGGTGTAGGGGCTGGAGGAGGTTACAGAGATAGGGAGGAGGTGTAGGGGCTGGAGGAGGTTACAGAGATAGGGAGGGGTGTAGGGGCTGGAGGAAGTTACAGAGATAGGGAGGAGGTGTAGGGACTGGAGGAGGTTACAGAGATAGGGAGGGGGTGTAGGGGCTGGAGGAGGTTACAGAGATAGGGAGGGGGTGTAGGGGCTGGAGGAGGTTACAGAGATAGGGAGGGGGTGTAGGGGCTGGAGGAGGTTACAGAGATAGGGAGGGGGTGTAGGGGCTGGAGGAGGTTACAGAGATAGGGAAGGGGTGTAGGGACTGGAGGAGGTTACAGACAGAGGGGGTGGAGGGGCTGGAGGAGGTTACAGAGATAGGGAAGGGGTGTAGAGACTGGAGGAGGTTACAGAGATAGGGAGGGGGTGTAGGGACTGGAGGAGGTTACAGAGATAGGGAGGGGGTGTAGGGGCTGGAGGAGGTTACAGAGATAGGGAGGGGGTGTAGGGGCTGGAGGAGGTTACAGAGATAGGGAGGGGGTGTAGGGGCTGGAGGAGGTTACAGAGATAGGGAAGGGGTGTAGGGACTGGAGGAGGTTACAGACAGAGGGGGTGGAGGGGCTGGCTGAGGTTACAGAGATAGGGAGGGGCTGGAGGAGGTTACAGAGATAGGGAGGAGGTGTAGGGGCTGGAGGAGGTTACAGAGATAGGGAGGGGGGTGTAGGGACTGGAGGAGGTTACAGAGACGGAGGTGGTGTAGGGGATGGAGGAGGTTACAGAGATAGGGAGGGGGTCTCGGGGCTGGATGAGGTTACAGAGATAGGGAGGGGGTGTAGGGGCTGGATGAGGTTACAGAGATAGGGAGGGGTGTAGGAGCTGGAGGAGGTTACAGAGATAGGGGGGGTTTGTAGAGGCTGGAGGAGGTTACAGAGATAGGGAGGGGGTGGAGGGGCTGGAGGAGGTTACAGAGATAGGGAGGGGGTGTTGGAGCTGGGGAAGTTACAGAGATAGGGGGTGTAGGAGCTGGAGTAGGTTACAGAGATAGGGAGGGTGTGTTGGGGCTGGAGGAGGTTACAGAGATAGGGAGGGGGTGTTGGGGCTGGAGGAGGTTCCCGAAATAGGGAGTGGGTGTAGGGGCTGGAGGAGGTTACACAGATAGGGAGGGGGTGTAGGAGCTGGAGTAGGTTACAGAGATAGGGAGGGGGTGTAGGAGCTGGAGTAGGTTACAGAGATAGGGAGGGGGTGTTGGGGCTGGAGGAGGTTACAGAGATCGGGAGGGGCTGGAGGAGGTTACAGAGATAGGGAGGGGGTGTAGGGGCTGGAGGAGGTTATTGAGAAAGGGAGTGGGTGTAGGGGCTGGAGGAGGTTACAGAGATAGGGAGGGGGTGTAGAGGCTGGAGGAGGTTACAGAGATAGGGAGGGGGGTGTAGGGACTGGAGGAGGTCACAGACGGAGGGGGTGTAGGGACTGGAGGAGGTCACAGACGGAGGGGGTGTAGGGACTGGCGGAGGTTACAGAGATAGGGAGGGGTGTAGGGGCTTGAGGAGTTTGCAGAGATAGGGAGGGGGTGTAGGGGTCGGAGGAGGTTACAGAGATAGGGAGGGGGTGTTGGGGCTGGAGGAGTTACAGAGATAGGGAGGGGGTGTAGGAGCTGGAGGAGGTTACAGAGATAGGGAGGGGGTGTAGGGGTTGGCGGAGGTTACAGAGATCGGGAGGGGGTGTTGGGGCTGGAGGAGGTTACAGAGATAGTGAGTGGGTGTAGGGGCTGGAGGAGGTTACAGAGATAGGGAGGGGGTGTAGGGGCTGGAGGAGGTTACAGAGATAGGGAGGGGGTGTCGGGGCTGGATGAGGTTACAGAGATAGGGAGGGGGTGTAGGAGCTGGAGGAGGTTACAGAGATAGGGAGGGGGTGTAGAGGCTGGAGGAGGTTACAGAGATAGGGAGGAGGTGTAGGGGCTGGAGGAGGTTACAGAGATAGGGAGGGGGTGTAGGGGCTGGAGGAGGTTACAGAGATAGGGAAGGGGTGTAGGGACTGGAGGAGGTTACAGAGATAGGGAGGAGGTGTAGGGGCTGGAGGAGGTTACAGAGATGGGGAGGGGGTGTAGGGGCTGGAGGAGGTAACAGAGATAGGGAGGGGGTGTAGGGGCTGGAGGAGGTTACAGAGATAGGGAAGGGGTGTAGGGACTGGAGGAGGTTACAGACAGAGGGGGTGTAGGGGCTGGAGGAGGTTACAGAAATAGGGAGTGTGTGTAGGGGCTGGAGGAGGTTACAGAGATAGGGAGGGGGTGTAGGGGCTGGAGGAGGTTACAGAAATAGGGAGTGTGTGTAGGGGCTGGAGGAGGTTACAGAGATAGGGAGGGGGTATAGGGGCTGGAGGAGGTTACAGAGATAGGGAGGGGGTGTCGGGGCTGGATGAGGTTACAGAGATAGGGAGGGGGTGTAGGAGCTGGAGGAGGTTACAGAGATAGGGAGGGGGTGTAGAGGCTGGAGGTGGTTACAGAGATAGGGAGGAGGTGTAGGGGCTGGAGGAGGTTACAGAGATAGGGAGGGGGTGTAGGAGCTGGAGGAGGTTACAGAGATAGGGAGGGGGTGTAGGGGCTGGAGGAGGTTACAGAGATAGGGAGGGGGTGTAGGGGCTGGAGGAGGTTACAGAGATAGGGAGGGGGGTGTAGGGGCTGGAGGAGGTTACAGAGATAGGGAGGGGGGTGTAGGGACTGGAGGAGGTTACAGAGACGGAGGGGGTGTAGGGGCTGGAGGAGGTTACAGAGATAGGGAGGGGGTGTCGGGGCTGGATGAGGTTACAGAGATAGGGAGGGGGTGTCGGGGCTGGATGAGGTTACAGAGATAGGGAGGGGTGTAGGAGCTGGAGGAGGTTACAGAGATAGGGGTGGTTTGTAGAGGCTGGAGGAGGTTACAGAGATAGGGAGGGGGTGGAGGGGCTGGAGGAGGTTACAGAGATAGGGAGGGGGTGTTGGAGCTGGAGGAAGTTACAGAGATAGGGGGTGTAGGAGCTGGAGTAGGTTACAGAGATAGGGAGGGTGTGTTGGGGCTGGAGGAGGTTACAGAGATAGGGAGGGGGTGTAGGGGCTGGAGGAGGTTACAGTGATAGGGAGGGGGTGTAGGGGCTGGAAGAGGTTACAGAGATAGGGAAGGGGGTGTTGGGACTGAAGGAGGTTACAGACGGAGGGGGTGTAGGGGCTGGAGGAGGTTACAGAGATAGGGAGGGGGTGTCGGGGCTGGATGAGGTTACAGAGATAGGGAGGGGGGTGTAGGGACTGGAGGAGGTTACAGACGGAGGGGGTGTAGGGGCTGGAGGAGGTTACAGAGATAGGGAGGGGGTGTAGGGGCTGGCGGAGGTTCCCGAAATTGGGAGTGGGTGTAGGGGCTGGAGGAGGTTACAGAGATAGGGAGGGGCTGTTGGGGCTGGAGGAGGTTCCCGAAATAGGGAGTGGGTGTAGGGACTGGAGGAGGTTACAGAGATAGGGAGGGGGTGTGGGTGCTGGAGGAGGTTACACAGATAGGGAGGGGGTGTAGGGGCTAGAGGAGGTTACAGAGATAGGGAGGGGGTGTCGGGGCTGGATGAGGTTACAGAGATAGGGAGGGGGTGTAGGGGCTGGCGGAGGTTACAGAGATAGGTAGGGGCTGGAGGAGGTTACAGAGATAGGGAGGGGGTGTCGGGGCTGGAGGAGGTTACAGAGATAGGGAGGAGGGGGTGTTGGGGCTGGAGGAGGTTACAGAGATAGGGACGGGGTGTACGAGCTGGAGGAGGTTACAGAGACAGGGAGGGGGTGTAGGGGCTGGAGGAGGTTACAGTGATAGGGAGGGGGTGTAGGGGCTGGAAGAGGTTACAGAGATAGGGAAGGGGGTGTAGGGGCTGGAGGAGGTTACAGAGATAGGGAGGGGGTGACGGGGCTGGATGAGGTTACAGAGATAGGGAGGGGGTGTAGGGGCTGGAGGAGGTTACAGAGATAGGGAGGGGGTGTAGGGGCTGGCGGAGGTTACAGAGATAGGGAGGGGTGTAGGAGCTGGAGGAGGTCACAGACGGAGGGGGTGTAGGCTGGAGGAGGTTACAGAGATAGGGAGGGGGTGTAGGGGCTGGATGAGGTTACAGAGATAGGGAGGGGGTGTAGGGGCTGGAGGAGGTTACAGAGATAGGGAGGGGGTGTAGGGGTTGGAGGAGATTACAGAGATAGGGAGGGGGTGTAGGGGCTGGAGGAGGTTACAGAGATAGGGAGGGGGTGTAGGGGCTGGAGGAGGTTACAGAGATAGGGAGGGGGTGTAGGGGCTGGAGGAGGTTACAGAGACAGGGAGGGGGTGTAGGGGCTGGAGGAGGTTACAGTGATAGGGAGGGGGTGTAGGGGCTGGAGGAGGTTACAGAGATAGGGAGGGGGTGTAGGGGCTGGCGGAGGTTACAGAGATAGGGAGGGGTGTAGGGGCTTGAGGAGGTTGCAGGGATAGGGAGGGGGTGTAGGGGTCGTAGGAGGTTACAGAGATCGGGAGGGGGTGTTGGGGCTGGAGGAGGTTACAGAGATAGTGAGTGGGTGTAGGGGCTGGAGGAGGTTACAGAGATAGGGAGGGGGTGTAGGGGCTGGAGGAGGTTACAGAGATAGGGAGGGGGTGTAGGGGCTGGAGGAGGTTACAGGGATAGGGAGGGGGTGTAGAGACTGGAGGAGGTTACAGAGATAGGGAGGAGGTGTAGGGGCTGGAGGAGGTTACAGAGATAGGGAGGGGTGTAGGGGCTGGAGGAGGTTACAGAGATAGGGAGGGGGTGTAGGGGCTGGAGGAGGTTACAGAGATAGGGAGGGGGTGTAGGGGCTGGAGGAGGTTACAGAGATAGGGAAGGGGTGTAGGGACTGGAGGAGGTTACAGAGATAGGGAGGGGCTGGAGGAGGTTACAGAGATAGGGAGGAGGTGTAGGGGCTGGAGGAGGTTACAGAGATAGGGAGGGGGGTGTAGGGACTGGAGGAGGTTACAGAGACGGAGGTGGTGTAGGGGATGGAGGAGGTTACAGAGATAGGGAGGGGGTGTCGGGGCTGGATGAGGTTACAGAGATAGGGAGGGGGTGTTGGGGCTGGATGAGGTTACAGAGATAGGGAGGGGTGTAGGAGCTGGAGGAGGTTACAGAGATAGGGGGGGTTTGTAGAGGCTGGAGGAGGTTACAGAGATAGGGAGGGGGTGGAGGGGCTGGAGGAGGTTACAGAGATAGGGAGGGGGTGTTGGAGCTGGGGAAGTTACAGAGATAGGGGGTGTAGGAGCTGGAGTAGGTTACAGAGATAGGGAGGGTGTGTTGGGGCTGGAGGAGGTTACAGAGATAGGGAGGGGGTGTTGGGGCTGGAGGAGGTTCCCGAAATAGGGAGTGGGTGTAGGGGCTGGAGGAGGTTACACAGATAGGGAGGGGGTGTAGGAGCTGGAGTAGGTTACAGAGATAGGGAGGGGGTGTAGGAGCTGGAGTAGGTTACAGAGATAGGGAGGGGGTGTTGGGGCTGGAGGAGGTTACAGAGATCGGGAGGGGCTGGAGGAGGTTACAGAGATAGGGAGGGGGTGTAGGGGCTGGAGGAGGTTATTGAGAAAGGGAGTGGGTGTAGGGGCTGGAGGAGGTTACAGAGATAGGGAGGGGGTGTAGGGGCTGGAGGAGGTTACAGAGATAGGGAGGGGGGTGTAGGGACTGGAGGAGGTCACAGACGGAGGGGGTGTAGGGACTGGAGGAGGTCACAGACGGAGGGGGTGTAGGGACTGGCGGAGGTTACAGAGATAGGGAGGGGTGTAGGGGCTTGAGGAGGTTGCAGAGATAGGGAGGGGGTGTAGGGGTCGGAGGAGGTTACAGAGATAGGGAGGGGGTGTTGGGGCTGGAGGAGTTACAGAGATAGGGAGGGGGTGTAGGAGCTGGAGGAGGTTACAGAGATAGGGAGGGGGTGTAGGGGTTGGCGGAGGTTACAGAGATCGGGAGGGGGTGTTGGGGCTGGAGGAGGTTACAGAGATAGTGAGTGGGTGTAGGGGCTGGAGGAGGTTACAGAGATAGGGAGGGGGTGTAGGGGCTGGAGGAGGTTACAGAGATAGGGAGGGGGTGTCGGGGCTGGAGGAGGTTACAGAGATAGTGAGTGGGTGTAGGGGCTGGAGGAGGTTACAGAGATAGGGAAGGGGTGTAGGGACTGGAGGAGGTTACAGAGATAGGGAGGGGGTGTAGGGGCTGGAGGAGGTTACAGAGATAGGGAGGGGGTGTAGGGGCTGGAGGAGGTTACAGAGATAGGGAGGGGGTGTAGGGGCTGGAGGAGGTTACAGAGATAGGGAGGAGGTGTAGGGGCTGGAGGAGGTTACAGAGATAGGGAGGGGGTGTAGGGGCTGGAGGAGGTTACAGAGATAGGGAGGGGGTGTAGGGGCTGGAGGAGGTTACAGAGATAGGGAGGGGGTGTAGGGGCTGGAGGAGGTTACAGAGATAGGGAAGGGGTGTAGGGACTGGAGGAGGTTACAGAGATAGGGAGGGGGTGTAGGGGCTGGAGGAGGTTATAGAGATAGGGAGGGGGTGTAGGGGCTGGAGGAGGTTACAGAGATAGGGAGGGGGTGTAGGGGCTGGAGGAGGTTACAGAAATAGGGAGGGGGTGTAGGGGCTGGAGGAGGTTACAGAGATAGGGAGGGGGTGTCGGGGCTGGAGGAGGTTACAGAGATAGGTAGGGGCTGGAGGAGGTTACAGAGGTAGGGAGGGGGTGTAGGAGCTGGAGGAGGTTACAGAGATAGGGAGGGGGTGTAGGGGCTGGAGGAGGTTACAGAGATAGGGAGGGGGTGTCGGGGCTGGAGGAGGTTACAGAGATAGGTAGGGGCTGGAGGAGGTTACAGAGGTAGGGAGGGGGTGTAGGAGCTGGAGGAGGTTACAGAGATAGGGAGGGGGTGTAGGGGCTGGAGGAGGTTACAGAGATAGGGAGGGGGTGTCGGGGCTGGAGGAGGTTACAGAGATAGGTAGGGGCTGGAGGAGGTTACAGAGGTAGGGAGGGGGTGTAGGAGCTGGAGGAGGTTACAGAGATAGGGAGGGGGTGTAGGGGCTGGAGGAGGTTACAGAGATAGGGAGGGGGTGTCGGGACTGGAGGAGGTTACAGAGATAGGGAGGAGGTGTAGGGGCTGGAGGAGGTTACAGAGATAGGGAGGGGGGTGTAGGGACTGGAGGAGGTTACAGAGACGGAGGGGGTGTAGGGGCTGGAGGAGGTTACAGAGATAGGGAGGGGGTGTCGGGGCTGGATGAGGTTACAGAGATAGGGAGGGGGTGTCGGGGCTGGATGAGGTTACAGAGATAGGGAGGGGTGTAGGAGCTGGAGGAGGTTACAGAGATAGGGGTGGTTTGTAGAGGCTGGAGGAGGTTACAGAGATAGGGAGGGGGTGGAGGGGCTGGAGGAGGTTACAGAGATAGGGAGGGGGTGTTGGAGCTGGAGGAAGTTACAGAGATAGGGGGTGTAGGAGCTGGAGTAGGTTACAGAGATAGGGAGGGTGTGTTGGGGCTGGAGGAGGTTACAGAGATAGGGAGGGGGTGTAGGGGCTGGAGGAGGTTACAGTGATAGGGAGGGGGTGTTGGGACTGAAGGAGGTTACAGACGGAGGGGGTGTAGGGGCTGGAGGAGGTTACAGAGATAGGGAGGGGGTGTCGGGGCTGGATGAGGTTACAGAGATAGGGAGGGGGGTGTAGGGACTGGAGGAGGTTACAGACGGAGGGGGTGTAGGGGCTGGAGGAGGTTACAGAGATAGGAAGGGGGTGTAGGGGCTGGAGGAGGTTACAGAGATAGGGAGGGGGTGTAGGGGCTGGAGGAGGTTACAGGGATAGGGAGGGGGTGTAGGGGCTGGATGAGGTTACAGAGATAGGGAGGGGGTGTCGGGGCTGGAGGAGGTTACAGGGATAGGGAGGGGGTGTAGGGGCTGGAGGAGGTTACAGGGATAGGGAGGGGGTGTAGGGGCTGGAGGAGGTTACAGGGATAGGGAGGGGGTGTAGGGGCTGGAGGAGGTTACAGGGATAGGGAGGGGGTGTAGGGGCTGGATGAGGTGACAGAAATAGGGAGGGGGTGTAGGGGCTGGAGGAGGTTACAGGGATAGGGAGGGGGTGTAGGGGCTGGAGGAGGTTACAGAGATAGGGAGGGGGTGTCGGGGCTGGAGGAGGTTACAGGGATAGGGAGGGGGTGTAGGGGCTGGCGGAGGTTCCCGAAATTGGGAGTGGGTGTAGGGGCTGGAGGAGGTTACACAGATAGGGAGGGGGTGTAGGGGCTAGAGGAGGTTACAGAGATAGGGAGGGGGTGTCGGGGCTGGATGAGGTTACAGAGATAGGGAGGGGGTGTCGGGGCTGGAGGAGGTTACAGGGATAGGGAGGGGGTGTAGGGGCTGGAGGAGGTTACAGAGATAGGGAGGGGGTGTAGGGGCTGGAGGAGGTTACAGAGATAGGGAGGGGGTGTCGGGGCTGGATGAGGTTACAGGGATAGGGAGGGGGTGTCGGGGCTGGATGAGGTTACAGAGATAGGGAGGGGGTGTAGGAGCTGGAGTAGGTTACAGAGATAGGGAGGGGGTGTTGGGGCTGGAGGAGGTTACAGAGATAGGGAGGGGGTGTAGGGGCTGGAGGAGGTTATTGAGATAGGGAGTGGGTGTAGCGGCTGGAGGAGGTTCCGGAGATAGGGAGGGGTGTAGGGGCTGGAGGACGTTACAGAGATAGGGAGGGGGTGTAGAGGCTGGAGGAGGTTACAGAGATAGGGAGGGGGTGGAGGGGCTGGAGGAGGTTACAGAGATAGGGAGGGGGTGTAGGGGCTGGAGGAGGTTACAGAGATAGGGAGGGGGTGTAGTGGCTGGAGGAGGTTACAGAGATAGGGAGGGAGTGTAGGGGCTGGAGGAGGTTCCGGAGATAGGGAGGGGTGTAGGGGCTGGAGGAGGTTACAGAGATAGGGAGTGGGTGTAGCGGCTGGAGGAGGTTACGGAGATAGGGAGGGGGTGTAGGGGCTGGAGGATGTTGCAGAGATAGGGAGGGGGTGTAGCTGCTGGAGGAGGTTACAGAGATAGGGAGGGGTGTAGGGTCTGGAGGAGGTTACAGAGATAGGGAGGGGGTGCCGGCGCTGGAGGAGGTTACAGAGATAGGGAGGGGGTGTAGCTGCTGGAGGAGGTTACAGAGATAGGGAGGGGGTGTCGGGGCTGGAGGAGGTTACAGGGATAGGGAGGGGGTGTAGGGGCTGGAGGAGGTTACAGAGATAGGGAGGGGGGTGTAGGGGCTGGAGGAGGTTACAGAGACGGAGGGGGTGTAGGAGCTGGAGGAGGTTACAGAGATAGGGAGGGGGTGTCGGGGCTGGAGGAGGTTACAGAGATAGGGAGGGGGTGTCGGGGCTGGAGGAGGTTACAGAGATAGGGAGGGGGTGTAGGGGCTGGAGGAAGTTACAGAGATAGGGAGGGGGTGTAGGGGCTGGAGGAAGTTACAGAGATAGGGAGGGGGTGTAGGGGCTGGGGGAGGTTACAGAGATAGGGAGGGGGTGTAGGGGCTGGAGGAAGTTACAGAGATAGGGAGGCGTGTTGGGGCTGGAGGAGGTTACAGAGATAGGGAGGGGGAGTAGGGGCTGGAGGAGGTTACAGAGATAGGGAGGGGGTGTAGGGGCTGGAGGAGGTTACAGAGATAGGGAGGGGGTGTAGGGGCTGGAGGCGGTTACAGAGATATGGAGGGGTGTAGGGGCTGGAGGAGGTTACAGAGATAGGGAGGGGGTGTCGGGGCTGGAGGAGGTTACAGAGATAGGGAGGGGGTGTAGGGGCTGGAGGAAGTTACAGAGATAGGGAGGGGGTGTAGGGGCTCGAGGAGGTTACAGAGATAGGGAGGGGGTGTAGGGGCTCGAGGAGGTTACAGAGATAGGGAGGGGGTGTAGGGGCTGGAGGAGGTTACAGAGATAGGGAGGGGGTGTAGGGGCTCGAGGAGGTTACAGAGATAGGGAGGGGGTGTAGGGGCTCGAGGAGGTTACAGAGATAGGGAGGGGGTGTAGGGGCTGGAGGAGGTTACAGAGATAGGGAGGGGGTGTAGGGGCTGAAGGAGGTTACAGAGATAGGGAGGGGGTGTAGGGGCTGGAGGAGGTTACAGAGATAGGGGAGTAGGGTCTGGAGGAGGTTACAGAGATAGGGAGGGGGTGTAGGTGCTGGAGGAGGTTACAGAGATAGGGAGGGGGTGTAGGGACTGGAGGAGGTTACAGAGATAGGGAGGGGGTGTAGGGGCTGGAGGAGGTTACAGAGATAGGGAGGAGGTGTAGGGTCTGGAGGAGGTTACAGAGACAGGGAGGGGGTGTAGGTGCTGGAGGAGGTTACAGAGATAGGGAGGGGGTGTAGGGACTGGAGGAGGTTACAGAGATAGGGAGGGGGTGTAGGTGCTGGAGGAGGTTACAGAGATCGGGAGGGGGTGTCGGGGCTAGAGGAGGTTACAGAGATAGGGAGGGGGTGTAGGGGCTGGAGGAGGTTACAGAGATAGGGAGGGGGTGAAGGGGCTGGAGGAGGTTACAGAGATAGGGAGGGGGTGTCGGGGCTGGATGAGGTTACAGAGATAGGGAGGGGTTGTAGGGGCTGGAGGAGGTTATAGAGATAGGGAGGGGGTGTAGGGGGCTGGAGGTTACAGAGATAGGGAGGGGGTGGAGGGGCTGGCGGAGGTTACAGAGATAGGGAGGGGGTGTCGGGGCTCGAGGAGGTTACAGAGATAGGGAGGGGGTGTAGGAGCTGGAGGAAGTTACAGAGATAGGGGGTGTAGGAGCTGGAGTAGGTTACAGAGATAGGGAGGAGGGGGTGTTGGGGCTGGAGGAGGTTACAGAGATCGGGAGGGGGTGTCGGGGCTCGAGGAGGTTACAGAGATAGGGAGTGGGTGTAGGAGCTGGAGTAGGTTACAGAGATAGGGAGGAGGGGGTGTTGGGGCTGGAGGAGGTTACAGAGATAGGGAGGGGGTGTCGGGCTGGAGGAGGTTTCAGAGATAGGGAGGGGGTGTAGGGGCTGGAGGAGGTTACAGAGATAGGGAGGGGGTGTAGGGGCTGGAGGAGGTTACAGTGATAGGGAGGGGGTGTAGGGGCTGGAAGAGGTTACAGAGATAGGGAAGGGGGTGTAGGGACTGGAGGAGGTTACAGACGGAGGGGGTGTAGGGGCTGGAGGAGGTTACAGAGATAGGGAGGGGGTGACGGGGCTGGATGAGGTTACAGAGATAGGGAGGGGGTGTCGGGGCTCGAGGAGGTTACAGAGATAGGGAGGGGGTGTAGGAGCTGGAGGAAGTTACAGAGATAGGGGGTGTAGGAGCTGGAGTAGGTTACAGAGAAAGGGAGGAGGGGGTGTTGGGGCTGGAGGAGGTTACAGAGATAGGGAGGGGGTGTCGGGGCTGGAGGAGGTTTCAGAGATAGGGAGGGGGTGTAGGGGCTGGAGGAGGTTACAGAGATAGGGAGGGGGTGTAGGGGCTAGAGGAGGTTACAGAGATAGGGAGGGGGTGTCGGGGCTGGATGAGGTTACAGAGATAGGGAGGGGGTGTAGGAGCTGGAGGAGGTTACAGAGATAGGGAGGGTGTGTAGAGGCTGGAGGTGGTTACAGAGATAGGGAGGGGGTGGAGGGGCTGGAGGAGGTTACAGAGATAGGGAGGGGGTGTAGGGGCTGGAGGAGGCTACAGAGATAGGGAGGGTGTGTAGGAGCTGGAGGAGGTTACAGAGATAGGGAGGGGGTGTAGGAGCTGGAGTAGGTTACAGAGATAGGGAGGGGGTGTTGGGGCTGGAGGAGGTTACATAGATAGGGAGGGGGTGTAGGGGCTGGAGGAGGTTACAGAGATAGGGAGGGGTGTAGGGGCTGGAGGAGGTTACTGAGATAGTGAGGGGGCACAGGGGGCTGGAGGATGTTGCAGAGATAGGGAGGGTGTGTAGGTGCTGGAGGAAGTTACAGAGATAGGGAGGGGTGTAGGGTCTGGACGAGGTTACAGAGATAGGGAGGGGGTGCCGGGGCTGGAGGAGGTTACAGAGATACGGTGGGGGTGTAGGTGCTGGAGGAGGTTACAGAGATAGGGAGGGGGTGTCGGGGCTGGAGGAGGTTACAGAGATGGGGGGGGGTGAAGAGGCTGGTGGAGGTTACAGAGATAGGGAGGGGGTGTAGGGGCTGGAGGAGGTTACAGACATAGGGAGGGGATGTAGGGGCTGGATGAGGTTACAGAGATAGGGAGGGGGTGTAGTAGCTGGAGGAGGTTACAGAGATAGGGAGGGGGTGTTCGGGCTGGAGGAGGTTACAGAGATAGGGAGGGGGTGTCGGGGCTGGAGGAGGTTACAGAGATAGGGAGGGGGTGTAGGGGCTGGAGGAGGTTACAGAGATAGGGGAGTAGGGTCTGGAGGAGGTTACAGAGATAGGGAGGGGGTGTCGGGGCTGGAGGAGGTTACAGAGATAGGGAGGGGGTGTAGGTGCTGGAGGAGGTTACAGAGATAGCAGGGGGTGTAGGGGCTGGAGGAGGTTACACATGGAGGGGGTGTAGGTGCTGGAGGAGGTTACCGAGATCGGGAGGGGGTGTCGGGGCTAGAGGAGGTTACAGACGGAGGGAGGGGGTGTAAGGACTGGAGGAGGTTACAGAGATAGGGAGGGGGTGTAGGGGCTGGAGGAGGTTGCAGAGATAGGGAGGGGGTGTAGGGGCCGGAGGAGGTTACAGAGATAGGGAGGGGGTGTAGGGGCTGGAGGAGTTACAGAGATAGGGAGGGGTTGTAGGGGCTGGAGGAGGTTACAGAGATAGGGAGGGGGTGAAGGGGCTGGAGGAGGTTACAGAGACGGAGGGGGTGTAGGGGCTCGAGGAGGTTACAGAGATAGGGAGGGGGTGTCGGGGCTGGATGAGGTTACAGAGATAGGGAGGGGGTGTAGGAGCTGGAGGAGGTTACAGAGATAGGGAGGGGGTGTCGGGGCTGGAGGAGGTTACAGAGATAGGGAGGGGGTGTAGGGGCTGGAGGAGGTTACAGAGATAGGGAGGGGGTGTCGGGGCTGGAGGAGGTTACAGAGATAGGGAGGGGGTGTAGGGGCTGGAGGAGGTTACAGAGATAGGGAGGGGGTGTCGGGGCTGGAGGAGGTTACAGAGATAGGGAGGGGGTGTAGGGGTCGGAGGAGGTTACAGAGATAGGGAGGGGGTGTAGGGGCTGGAGGAGGTTACATAGATAGGGAGGGGGTGTAGGGGTCGGAGGAGGTTACAGAGATAGGGAGGGGGTGTAGGGGTTGGAGGAGGTTACATAGATAGGGAGGGGGTGTAGGGGCTGGAGGAGGTTACATAGATAGGGAGGGGGTGTAGGGGCTGGAGGAGGTTACAGAGATAGGGAGGGGGTGTAGGGGCTGGAGGAGGTTACATAGATAGGGAGGGGGTGTAGGGGCTGGAGGAGGTTACAGAGATAGGGAGGGGGTGTTGGGGCTGGAGGAGGTTACATAGATAGGGAGGGGGTGTAGGGGCTGGAGGAGGTTACAGAGATAGGGAGGGGGTGTAGGGGCTGGAGGAGGTTACAGAGATAGGTAGGGGCTGGAGGAGGTTACAGAGATAGGGAGGGGGTGTTGGGGCTGGAGGAGGTTACAGAGATAGGGAGGGGATGTAGGGGCTGGAGGAGGTTACAGAGATAGGGAGGGGGTGTAGGGGCTGGAGGAGGTTACAGAGATAGGGAGGGGGTGTAGGGGCTGGAGGAGGTTACAGAGATAGGGAGGGGGTGTAGGGGCTGGAGGAGGTTACAGAGATAGGGAGGGGGTGTAGGGGCTGGAGGAGGTTACAGAGATAGGGAGGGGGCGTAGGGGCTGGAGGAGGCTACAGAGATAGGGAGGGTGTGTAGGAGCTGGAGGAGGTTACAGAGATAAGGAGGGGGTGTAGTGGCTGGAGGAGGTTATTGAGATAGGGAGTGGGTGTAGCGGCTGGAGGAGGTTACACAGATAGGGAGGGGTGTAGGGGCTGGAGGAGGTTACAGAGATAGGGAGGGGGTGCAGGGGGCTGGAGGATGTTGCAGAGATAGGGAGGGGTGTAGGGTCTGGAGGAGGTTACAGAGATAGGGAGGGGGTGTCGGGGCTGGAGGAGGTTGCAGAGATAGGAAGGGGTGTAGGGTCTGGAGGAGGTTACAGAGATAGGGAGGGGGTGTCGGGGCTGGAGGAGGTTACAGAGATAGGGAGGGGGTGTAGGTGCTGGAGGAGGTTACAGAGATAGGGAGGGGGTGTAGGGACTGGAGGAGGTTACAGAGATGGGGGATGTGTGTAGAGGCTGGAGGAGGTTACAGAGATAGGGAGGGGGTGTTGGAGCTGGAGGACGTTACAGAGATAGGGGGTGTAGGAGCTGGAGTAGGTTACAGAGATAGGGAGGGTGTGTTGGGGCTGGAGGAGGTTACAGAGATAGGGAGGTGGTGTAGGGGCTGGAGGAGGTTACAGAGATAGGAAGGGGGTGTAGGGGCTGGAGGAGGTTACAGAGATAGGGAGGGGGTGTTGGAGCTGGAGGACGTTACAGAGATAGGGGGTGTAGGAGCTGGAGTAGGTTACAGAGATAGGGAGGGGGTGTAGGGGCTGGAGGAGGTTACAGAGATAGGGAGGGTGTGTTGGGGCTGGAGGAGGTTACAGAGATAGGGAGGTGGTGTAGGGGCTGGAGGAGGTTACAGTGATAGGGAGGGGGTGTAGGGGCTGGAAGAGGTTACAGAGATAGGGAGGGGGTGTAGGGGCTGGAGGAGGTTACAGAGATAGGGAGGGGGTGTAGAGGCTGGAGGAGGTTACAGAGATAGGGAGGGGGTGTAGGGGCTGGAGGAGGTTACAGAGATAGGGAGGGGGTGTAGGAGCTGGAGGAGGTTACAGAGATAGGGAGGGGGTGTATGGGCTTGAGGAGGTTACAGAGATAGGGAGGGGGTGTAGAGGCTGGAGGAGCTTACAGAGATAGGGAGGGGGTGTTGCGGCTGGAGGAGGTTACAGAGATAGGGAGGGGGTGTTGGGGCTGGAGGAGGTTCCCGAAATAGGGAGGGGGTGTAGGGGCTGGAGGAGGTTACAGAGATAGGGAGGGGGGTGTAGGGGCTGGAGGAGGTTACAGAGATAGGGAGGGGGTGTTGGGGCTGGAGGAGGTTCCCGAAATAGGGAGGGGGTGTAGGGGCTGGAGGAGGTTACAGAGATAGGGAGGGGGGTGTAGGGGCTGGAGGAGGTTACAGAGATAGCGAGGGGGTGTAGGGGCTGGAGGAGGTTACAGAGATAGGGAGGGGGTGTAGGGGCTGGAGGAGGTTACAGAGATAGGGAGGGGGTGTAGGGGCTGGAGGAGGTTACGGAGATAGGGAGGGGGTGTAGGGGCTGGAGGAGGTTACGGAGATAGGGAGGGGGTGTAGGGGCTGGAGGAGGTTACAGAGATAGGGAGGGGGGTGTAGGTGCTGGAGGAGGTTACAGAGATAGTGAGGGGGTGTAGGGGCTGGAGGAGGTTACAGAGATAGGGAGGGGTTGTAGGGGCTGGAGGAGATTACAGAGATAGGGAGGGGGTGTAGGGGCTGGAGGAGGTTACAGAGATAGGGAGGGGGTGTAGGGGCTGGAGGAGGTTACAGAGATAGGGAGGGGGTGTAGGGGCTGGAGGAGGTTACAGAGATAGGGAGGGGGTGTAGGGGCTGGAGGAGATTACAGAGATAGGGAGGGGGTGTAGGGGCTGGAGGAGGTTACAGAGATAGGGAGGGGATGTAGGGGCTGGAGGAGGTTACAGAGATAGGGAGGGGGTGTAGGGGCTGGAGGAGGTTATTGAGATAGGGAGTGGGTGTAGCGGCTGGAGGAGGTTACGGAGATAGGGAGGGGTGTAGGGGCTGGAGGAGGTTACTGAGATAGGGAGGGGGCGCAGGGGGCTGGAGGATGTTGCAGAGATAGGGAGGGGGTGTAGGTGCTGGAGGAGGTTACAGAGATAGGGAGGGGGGTGTAGGGACTGGTGGAGGTTACAGAGATAGGGAGGGGGTGTCGGGGCTGGAGGAGGTTACAGAGACGGAGGGGGTGTAGGAGCTGGAGGAGGTTACAGAGAGAGGGAGGGGGTGTCGGGGCTGGATGAGGTTACAGAGATAGGGAGGGGGTGTCGGGGCTGGATGAGGTTACAGAGATAGGGAGGGGGTGTAGTAGCTGGAGGAGGTTACAGAGATGGGTAGGGGCTGGAGGAGGTTACAGAGATAGGGAGGGGGTGTCGGGGCTGGAGGAGGTTACAGACATAGGGAGGGGGTGTTGGAGCTGGAGGAAGTTACAGAGATAGGGGGTGTAGGAGCTGGAGTAGGTTACAGGGATAGGGAGGGGGTGTCGGGGCTGGAGGAGGTTACAGAGATAGGGAGGGGGTGTTCGGGCTGGAGGAGGTTACAGAGATAGGGAGGGGGTGTAGGGGCTGGAGGAGGTTACAGACATAGGGAGGGGGTGTAGGGGCTGGAGGAGGTTACAGACATAGGGAGGGGGTGTAGGGGCTGGAGGAGGTTACAGAGATAGGGAGGGGGTGTAGGGGCTGGAGGAGGTTACAGAGATAGGGGAGTAGGGGCTGGAGGAGGTTACAGAGATAGGGAGGGGGTGTTCGGGCTGGAGGAGGTTACAGAGATAGGGAGGGGGTGTCGGGGCTGGAGGAGGTTACAGAGATAGGGAGGGGGTGTAGGGGCTGGAGGAGGTTACAGAGATAGGGAGGGGGTGTAGGTGCTGGAGGAGGTTACAGAGATAGCAGGGGGTGTAGGGGCTGGAGGAGGTTACACACGGAGGGAGGGGGTGTAAGGACTGGAGGAGGTTACAGAGGTAGGGAGGGGGTGTAGGGGCTGGAGGAGGTTACAGAGATAGGGAGGGGGTGTAGGGGCTGGAGGAGGTGACAGAGATAGGGAGGGGGGTGTAGGGGCTGGAGGAGGTTACAGAGATAGGGAGGGTGTTCGGGCTGGAGGAGGTTACAGAGATAGGGAGGGGGTGTAGGGGCTGGAGGAGGTTACAGAGATAGGGAGGGGGTGTAGGTGCTGGAGGAGGTTACAGAGATAGCAGGGGGTGTAGGGGCTGGAGGAGGTTACACACGGAGGGAGGGGGTGTAAGGACTGGAGGAGGTTACAGAGGTAGGGAGGGGGTGTAGGGGCTGGAGGAGGTTACAGAGATAGGGAGGGGGTGTAGGGGCTGGAGGTGGTGACAGAGATAGGGAGGGGGTGTAGGGGCTGGAGGAGGTTACAGAGATAGGGAGGGGGTGTAAGGACTGGAGGAGGTTACAGAGGTAGGGAGGGGGTGTAGGGGCTGGAGGAGGTTGCAGAGATAGGGAGGGGGTGTAGGGGCCGGAGGAGGTTACAGAGATAGGGAGGGGGTGTAGGGGCTGGAGGAGTTACAGAGATAGGGAGGGGTTGTAGGGGCTGGAGGAGGTTACAGAGATAGGGTGGGGGTGTCGGGGCTGGATGAGGTTACAGAGATAGGGAGGGGGTGTCGGGGCTGGATGAGGTTACAGAGATAGGGAGGGGGTGTAGGAGCTGGAGGAGGTTACAGAGATAGGGAGGGGGTGTAGGAGCTGGAGGACGTTACAGAGATAGGGGGTGTAGGAGCTGGAGTAGGTTACAGAGATAGGGAGGAGGGGGTGTTGGGGCTGGAGGAGGTTACAGAGATAGGGAGGGGGTGTCGGGGCTGGAGGAGGTTTCAGAGATAGGGAGGGGGTGTAGGAGCTGGAGTAGGTTACAGAGATAGGGAGGAGGGGGTGTTGGGGCCGGAGGAGGTTACAGAGATAGGGAGGGGGTGTCGGGGCTGGAGGAGGTTTCAGAGATAGGGAGGGGGTGTAGGGGCTGGAGGAGGTTACAGACGGAGGGGGTGTAGGGGCTGGAGGAGGTTACAGAGATAGGGAGGGGGTGACAGGGCTGGATGAGGTTACAGAGATAGGGAGGGGGTGTAGGGGCTGGAGGAGGTTACAGAGATAGGGAGGGGTGTCGGGGCTCGAGGAGGTTACAGAGATAGGGAGGGGGTGTAGGAGCTGGAGGAAGTTACAGAGATAGGGGGTGTAGGAGCTGGAGTACGTTACAGAGATAGGGAGGAGGGGGTGTTGGGGCTGGAGGAGGTTACAGAGATAGGGAGGGGGTGTCGGGGCTGGAGGAGGTTTCAGAGATAGGGAGGGGGTGTAGGGGCTGGAGGAGGTTACAGAGATAGGGAGGGGGTGTCGGGGCTGGATGAGGTTACAGAGATAGGGAGGGGGTGTAGGAGCTGGAGGAGGTTACAGAGATAGGGAGGGTGTGTAGAGGCTGGAGGAGGCTACAGAGATAGGGAGGGTGTGTAGGAGCTGGAGGAGGTTACAGAGATAGGGAGGGTGAGTAGGGGCTGGAGGAGGTCACAGAGATAGGGAGGTGGTGTAGGGGCTGGAGGAGGTTACTGAGATAGGGAGTGGGCGTCGGGGCTGGAGGAGGTCACTGAGATAGGGAGGGGGTGTAGGGGCTGGCGGAGGTTACAGAGATAGGTAGGGGCTGGAGGAGGTTACAGAGATAGGGAGGAGGTGTAGGGGCTGGAGGAGGTTACAGAGATAGGGAGGGGGTGTAGGGGCTGGAGGAGGCTACAGAGATAGGGAGGGTGTGTAGGAGCTGGAGGAGGTTACAGAGATAGGGAGGGTGAGTAGGGGCTGGAGGAGGTCACAGAGATAGGGAGGTGGTGTAGGGGCTGGAGGAGGTTACTGAGATAGGGAGTGGGCGTCGGGGCTGGAGGAGGTTACAGAGATAGGGAGGGGTGACCCTCCCACAGTGCGGAGCTCTCTCAGTACTGACTCTCCGACAGTGCGGCACTCCCTCAGCACTGACCCTCCGACAGTGCAGCGCTCCCTCAGTACTGACCCTCTGACAGTGCGACACTCCCTCAGTACTGACCCTCCCACAGTGCGGTGCTCCCTCAGTACTGACCATCCGACAGTGCGGCGCTCCCTCAGTACTGAACCTCACACAGTGCGGCACTCCCTCAGTGCTGACCCTCTGACAGTGCGACACTCCCTCAGTACTGACCATCCGACAGTGCGGCTCTCCGTCAGTACTGACCCTCCGACAGTGCGGCGCTCCCTCAGTACTGACCCTCCCACAGTGCAGCGCTCCCTCAGTACTGACCCTCCGACAGTGCGGCACTCCCTCAGTACTGACCCTCTCACAGTGCGGCACTCCCTCAGCACTGACCCTCCCACAGTGCGGCGCTCCCTCAGCACTGACCCTCTGACAGTGCGGCACTCCCTCAGTACTGACCCTCCCACAGTGTCGGCGCTCCCTCAGTACTGACCCTCCCACAGTGCGGCGCTCCCTCAGTACTGACCCTCCCACAGTGCGGCGCTCCCTCAGTACTGACCCTCTGACAGTGCGGCACTCTCTCAGTACTGACCCTCCGACAGTGCGGCGCTCCCTCACTACTGACCCTCCCACAGTGCGGCACTCCCTCAGCACTGACCCTCCCACAGTGCGGCACTCCCTCAGTACAGACCCACCCACAGTGCGGAGCTCCCTCAGTACTGACCCTCCGACAGTGCGGCACTCCCTCAGTACTGACCCTCTGACAGTGCGACACTCCCTCAGTACTGACCCTCCCACAGTGCGGCACTCCCTCAGCACTGACCCTCCCACAGTGCGGCGCTCCCTCAGTACTGACCCTCCCACAGTGCGGCGCTCCCTCAGTACTGACCCTCCGACAGTGCGGCGCTCCGTCAGTACTGACCCTCCCACAGTGTGGCACTCCCTCAGTACTGACCCTCCCACAGTGCGGTGCTCCCTCAGTACTGACCATCCGACAGTGCGGCACTCCCTCAGTACTGACCCTCCGACAGTGCGGCGCTCCCTCAGTACTGACCCTCCCACAGTGCGGCGCTCCCTCAGTACTGACCCTCCGACAGTGCGGCGCTCCCTCAGTACTGACCTTCCCACAGTGCGGCGCTCCCTCAGTACTGACCCTCCGACAGTGCGGCGCTCCCTCAGTACTGACCCTCCCACAGTGCGGCGCTCCCTCAGTACTGACCCTCCCACAGTGCGGCGCTCCCTCAATACTGACCCTCCCACAGTGCGGCGCTCCCTCAGTACTGACCCTCCGACAGTGCGGCGCTCCCTCAGCACTGACCCTCCCACAGTGCGGCACTCCCTCAGTACTGACCCCCTGACAGTGCGGCGCTCCCTCAGTACTGACCATCTGACAGTGCGGCACTCCCTCAGCACTGACCCTCCCACAGTGCGGCACTCCCTCAGTACTGACCCTCTGACAGTGCGACACTCCCTCAGTACTGACCCTCCCACAGTGCGGTGCTCCCTCAGTACTGACCATCCGACAGTGCGGCGCTCCCTCAGTACTGAACCTCACACAGTGCGGCACTCCCTCAGTGCTGACCCTCTGAGAGTGCGACACTCCCTCAGTACTGACCATCCGACAGTGCGGCTCTCCGTCAGTACTGACCCTCCGACAGTGCGGCGCTCCCTCAGTACTGACCCTCCCACAGTGCAGCGCTCCCTCAGTACTGACCCACCGACAGTGCGGCACTCCCTCAGTACTGACCCTCTCACAGTGCGGCACTCCCTCAGCACTGACCCTCCCACAGTGCGGCGCTCCCTCAGCACTGACCCTCTGACAGTGCGGCACTCCCTCAGTACTGACCCTCCCACAGTGTCGGCGCTCCCTCAGTACTGACCCTCCCACAGTGCGGCGCTCCCTCAGTACTGACCCTCCCACAGTGCGGCGCTCCCTCAGTACTGACCCTCTGACAGTGCGGCACTCTCTCAGTACTGACCCTCCGACAGTGCGGCGCTCCCTCACTACTGACCCTCCCACAGTGCGGCACTCCCTCAGCACTGACCCTCTCACAGTGCGGCACTCCCTCAGTACAGACCCACCCACAGTGCGGAGCTCCCTCAGTACTGACCCTCCGACAGTGCGGCACTCCCTCAGTACTGACCCTCTGACAGTGCGACACTCCCTCAGTACTGACCCTCCCACAGTGCGGCACTCCCTCAGCACTGACCCTCCCACAGTGCGGCGCTCCCTCAGTACTGACCCTCCCACAGTGCGGCGCTCCCTCAGTACTGACCCTCCGACAGTGCGGCGCTCAGTCAGTACTGACCCTCCCACAGTGTGGCACTCCCTCAGTACTGACCCTCCCACAGTGCGGTGCTCCCTCAGTACTGACCATCCGACAGTGCGGCGCTCCCTCAGTACTGACCCTCCGACAGTGCGGCGCTCCCTCAGTACTGACCCTCCCACAGTGCGGCGCTCCCTCAGTACTGACCCTCCGACAGTGCGGCGCTCCCTCAGTACTGACCTTCCCACAGTGCGGCGCTCCCTCAGTACTGACCCTCCGACAGTGCGGCGCTCCCTCAGTACTGACCCTCCCACAGTGCGGCGCTCCCTCAGTACTGACCCTCCCACAGTGCGGCGCTCCCTCAGTACTGACACTCCCACAGTGCGGCGCTCCCTCAGTACTGACCCTCTGACAGTGCGGAGCTCCCTCAGTACTGACCATCCGACAGTGCGGCGCTCCCTCAGTACTGACCCTCCCACAGTGCGGCGCTCCCTCAGTACTGACCCTCTGACAGTGCGGCGTTCCCTCAGTACTGACCCTCCCACAGTGCGGCGCTCCCTCAGTCTGACCCTGCCACAGTGCGGCGCTCCCTCAGTCTGACCCTCCCACAGTGCGGCACTCCCTCAGTGCTGATCCTCTGACAGTGCGACACTCCCTCAGTACTGACCCTCTGACAGTGCGGCGCTCCCTCAGTACTGACCCTCCCACAGTGCGGCGCTCCCTCAGTCTGACCCTCCCACAGTGCGGCGCTCCCTCAGTACTGACCCTCTGACCCCTTCCCCCCTATCCCCGTAACCCAATAACCCCAACTAACCTTTTTGGACACTAAGGGTAATTTAGCGCGGCCAATCCACCTAACCTGCACGTCTTTGGACTGTGGGAGGAAACCGGAGCACCCGGAGGAAACCGACGCGCACACGGGGAGGACGTGCAGACTCCGCACAGACAGTGACCTGGGACCCTGGCGCCGTGAAGCCACAGTGCTAACCACTGTGCTACCGTGCTGCCCAACCTACTGAACCTTTTCCTGAACTAAGTTATTATCATCGGTTATGAGGGGTCTGGAAAATTGATTCTGAAGTTCCTTTTAAGATGGTGTACACTCCCCCCCCCCCCCCCCACCCCCACATCAGGATGTGACAGTCCAAGTGGTGGTGAAATGATTAAATGGTCCGAATCGGAGGAGGTCGCCCAACCCCTCGATCCTGCTCCGCTCCCGAAGAGACAGCCTCACTGCCAGAGCTTCCCACCTCACCGTCGACCCCGGCTGAGGCAACAGTGCGAAATTTCCATCACCGCCAACCAATCCCTGTCCTGTCCTGCTGCGGCATCGATTGTCGTGAGAGTCTTGACACTCGGCATTCTCGCATTTTGTCCTGTTGGGCGCAAGATGACAAACTTCGACAACGCGCATCTCCCCGCTGCGTTACCTCAACTCGCCGCGCTTCTTGACAACCTGTATCGGAACAAAGATCTTCTAGCCCAGGAGGAGGCCCAACAGCGACTCGTGGGGTACCACACGGATCGTTCACAATACACATGAATGATTTAGATGAGGGAACAAAATGGCATATCTCCAGGTTGGGTGGAGGGCGAGCTATGAGGAGGACGCAGAGTGTGATTTGGACAAGTTGAGTGAGTGGGCCAGTGAGTGGCAGATGCAGTTTAATGTGGGTAAATGTGAGGTTATCCACTTTGGTTGCAAAAACAAGAAGGCAGACTATTATCTGGCTATAAATTAGGAGAGGGGAGTGTGCACCGAGGCCTGGGTGTCCCCGTACACCAGTCGCTGAAAGTAAGCTGCAGGTACAGCAGGCGGTAAAGAAGGCAAATGGTGCGCTGGCCTTCATAGCGAGAGGATTCGAGTACAGGAACAGGGATGTCTTGCTGCAATTATACAGGGACTTGGTGAGGCCACATCTATATAATAATCTTTATTACTGTCACGAGAAGGCTTACATTCACACTGCAATGAAGTTACTGTGAAAAGCCCCTAGTCGCCACACTCCGGTGCCTGTTCGGGTACACAGAGGGAGAATTCAGAATGTCCAATTCACCTAACAAGCACGTCTTTCGGGACTTGTGGGAGGAAACCGGAGCACCCGGAGGAAACCCACGCAGACACGGGGAGAACGTGCAGACTCCGCACAGACAGTGACCCCAAGCCGGGAATCGAACCCGGGACCCTGGCACTGTGAAGCAACAGTGCTAACCACTGTGCTTTCGTGCTGCCTGGAATAGTGTGCGCAGCTTTGAAATGAAAATCGCCTTTCGTCACAAGTAGGCTTCAAATGAAGTTACTGTGAAAAGCCCCTAGTCGCCACATTCCGGCGCCTGTTCGGGGAGGCCGGTACGGGAATTGAACCGTGCTGCTGGCCTGCCTTGGTCTGCTTTCAAAGCCAGCTATTTGCTTTGGTGTCCTTATCTGAGGAAGGATGTTTTTGCTCTAGAGAGAGTGCAGCGAAGGTTTACCAGACTGATTCCTGGGTTGGCAGGAGAATGGAGATGAGAAAAATATCAGCCATGATTAAATGGTGAAGCAGACTCGATGGGCCGAGTGGCCTAATTCTGCTTCTATGGTCTGATGGCTGGACTGATACATGAGAGATTGAGTCGGTTAATATTCATAGAATTTACAGTGCAGAAGGAGGCCATTCGGCCCATCGAGTCTGCACCGGCCCTTGGAAAGAGCACCCGACCCAAGCCCACAAATCCACCCTATCGCTGTAACCCCCACCCAACCTTTTTGGACACTAAGGGCAATTTAGCGCGGCCGATCCACCTAACCTGCTCGTCTTTGGACTGTGGGAGGAAACCGGAGCACCCGGAGGAAACCCACGCAGACACGGGGGGAGAAAGTACAGACTCCGCACCGACAGTGACCCAAGCCGGGAATCGATCCCGGGGACCATGGAGCTGTGAAGCAGCAGTGCTAACCACTGTGCTACCCTTTTCCCTCCCTTTTTCCTGAACACAATTGCTGTTTATAACAAGGCCTGTAATTGAAATATGCAGATACAATTGGTTAACTGTTATCTAGTTCCTAATCCCCTACTTTAACTGCCCCCCCCCCCCCTCCTATATACACACACAAGACAGACAAACACAGAGGGGAGGAAGGGGTGGAAAAAAATAAGTAAAATGAAAACGAGTCTTTGTTTAAGCAGACCCGCTTTCAGAGGAAGGTTTGTAGATCCAGGTCTCCGTGCCCAGTCTGGAGTGGTTTTCCCTGTTGTTGAAGAAATTATAAGTCAGCACTTCGAGTTTTCGCCAAAGGTCCTTTATTTACCACAAAGTTCGTGGGGGGATTAGAGAGACCACAGTCATTCCAAATGTCCCCGCTTTACAAAGGTTAGGCAAGCAGTTTATATGATACAGTGAGCAATATCTAGGACAAAAGGCATTCTTTAGATTAGCAAGAAGACAGAAGACCGAGCAGGCCGGAGTTAGATTTCAACACTAGGCCTTGGGTTCCTTGCCTAAGAAAAATAATAATTGTCTGCTGTCAGTAAAACAATGTGTAGCTGTACGCTTGTTTACATTGTATGACCTTCTGACTATTTCATACAGAACTCTTGACTGAAATAAGGCGAAATATCCATCACGCTTTGCCAAGTGCCTATTCCATGAAATATAGTCAAGCGGCTGGTTAAAATGAATACAGGGTATTAAAAGGCAACCCACCAACTAAAGTCCCTTCAACCCCTGCGAACTCATTCAGATCTCCGCAGTTTCCAAAATACAGCAACTCTCAGGCTTTCTGGAGGGAGAGAAGGAGATGGTCCTCCCCCACCCCCCGAGTGTCCAGGATTCAAAACTTTAGCTTTCCTCAGGTCGAGATCACCCCGCTCAGGCAGGATCCAATCGCCGCCTGTGACCGGGCAGAACCAGCCGACCAGTGGAACCGAGACCCGCCCCACCTCTCCGGGGGGGGGGCAAGTCTGGGCCTTGCCGTCCGAAGCGAGCAGTACCGTAAACAACGTTGTAACGTCTTGAATCCCTGCTTCTGTCTGCCGCTCAATTTGAAGACCGATGTCCCTTCAGGTATCCGTGGGTCAAAATGACAATGGCAACAAAAAAAATGAGTAAAGGGGGAATAAGGGAGGGGGCAGGAATGAGGATCCTCTCGTCAGCCGTGATCGTCATCAATGGCGGATCAGGCTCGACGGGCTGAATGGTCTCCGCCTGCTCCTCTTTCCGATGTGCCTCTGTTAACCAATCAAAAACAGCTGTCCAGTTCTTATAATCCCTACAGTGCAGAAGGAGGCGATTTGGCACCTCGGATCCACACTGACCCTTCGAATGATCACTCTGACCATCTATAAATGTCCACCTCGCCCTATCCCTGTAATCCCATCACCTAACCTGCACATCTTTGGACACTAAGGGACAATTTAGCACGGCCAATCCACCTAATCCGCATATCTTTGGACACTAAGGGACAATTTAGCACGGCCAATCCACCTAACCCGCACATCTTTGGACACTAAGGGACAATTTAGCACGGCCAATCCACCTAATCCGCACATCTTTGGACACTAAGGGACAATTTAGCACGGCCAATCCACCTAATCCGCACATCTTTGGACACTAAGGGACAATTTAGCACGGCCAATCCACCTAACCTGCACATCTTTGGACACTGAGGGACAATTTAGCACGGCCAATCCACCTAACCTGCACATCTTTGGACACTGAGGGACAATTTAGCACGGCCAATCCACCTAACATGCACATCTTTGGACACTGAGGGACAATTTAACACGGCCAATCCACCTAACATGCACATCTTTGGACACCAAGGGACAATTTAGCACGGCCAATCCACCTAATCCGCACATCTTTGGACACTAAGGGACAATTTAGCACGGCCAATCCACCTAACCTGCACATCTTTGGACACTAAGGGCAATTTAGCACGGCCAATCCACCTAATCCGCACATCTTTGGACACTAAGGGACAATTTAGCACGGCTAATCCGCACATCTTTGGACACTAAGGGACAATTTAGCACGGCCAATCCACCTAATCCGCACATCTTTGGACACTAAGGGACAATTTAGCACGGCCAATCCACCTAATCCGCACATCTTTGGACACTAAGGGCAATTTAGCACGGCCAATCCACCTAACCTGCACATCTTTGGACTGTGGGAGGAAACCGGAGCACCCGGAGGAAACCCACACAGACACGGGGAAGATGTGCAGACTCCGCACAGACAGTGACCCGAGCCCGGAATCGAATCGGGGCCTCTGGTGGATTGGCCATGCTAAATTGTCCCTTAGTGCCGCCCATTTAATCAAATTGGGGAATGCGGCCTAGCCCAGAGATTGAGCCTGGACCTCCAGTTACGTCTGGCAGCTGGACATAACCACACAAGAAGAGGGTCACACTTTATTCCGCTTCCGATTGGAGGTCAAGGTTCGCCTTCGAGTGGTGGTTGTCAAAATCACACATGAAATGTTCGGCGCGCCGTTTAAACATGTATTCTTCACGCCTGTGCTTGCCATGATGCTACTGTGATCGGTTCAGACCCCATGCGACATGGCGACCGGCCAATACACACATCTTAGAAACCCATGATCTTCAGGTTCTTCAGAGAGATCTGTCGCAAAGGACATGCATTGAAGCAGTCTCGCAGCCAGGAAAACATTCAGAGGCAAGAATCAGCAGAAATAGGAACCGTTCGCAGAGTGATGTCCCCTCCGCCCCACCAAAACTCAGAATAGGATTAGATACAGAGTAAAGCTCCCTCTACACTGTGCCCATCAAACACTCCCAGGACAGGTACAGCATGGGGTTAGATACAGAGTAAAGCTCCTCTACACTGTCCCCATCAAACACTCCCAGGACAGGTACAGCATGGGGTTTGATACAGAGTAAAGCTCCCTCTACACTGTCCCCATCAAACACTCCCAGGACAGGTACAGCACGGGGTTAGATACAGAGTAAAGCTCCCTCTGCACTGTCCCCATCAAACACTCCCAGGACAGGTACAGCACGGGGTTAGATATGGAGTAAAACTCCCTCTACACTGTCCCCATCAAACATTCCCGGGACAGGTACAGCACAGGGTTAGATACAGAGATAGGTAGGGGCTGGAGAAGGTTACAGAGATAGGGAGGGGGTGTAGGGCCAGGAGGAGGTCACAGAGATAGGGAGGGGGTGTGGGGAGCTGGAGGAGGTTACAGAGATAGGGAGAGGGTGTAGGGGCTGGAGGAGGGTACAGAGATAGGGAGAGGGTGTAGGGGCTGGAGGAGGTTACAGAGATTGGGAGGGGGTGTAGGGGCTGGAGGTGATTACAGAGATAGGGAGGGGTGTCGGGGCTGGAGGAGGTTACAGTGATAGGGAGGGAGTGTAGTGGCTGGAGGAGGTTACAGAGATAGGGGGTGTAGGGGCTGGAGGAAGTTACAGAGATAGGGAGGGGGTGTGGGGAGCTGTAGGAGGTTATAGAGATAGGGAGGGGTTGTAGGGGCTGGAGGAGGGTACAGAGATAGGGAGAGGGTGTAGGGCGTGGAGGAGGTTACAGAGATAGGGAGGGGGTGTAGGGGCTGGAGGAGGTTACAGAGATAGGGAGAGGGTGTAGGGGCTGGAGGAGGTTACAGAGTTAGGAGGGGGTGTCTGGGCTGGAGGAGGTTACAGAGATAGGGAGGGGGTGTAAAGGCTGGAGGAGGTTACAGAGATAGGGAAGGGTTGGAGGAGGTTACAGAGACAGGGAAGGGGTGTAGGGTCTGGAGGAGGTTACAGAAATAGGGAGGGGGTGTAGGGAGCTGGAGGAGGTTACAGAAGTAGGGAGGGGGTGTGGGGGCTGGAGGAGGTTACAGAGATAGGGAGGGGGTGTGGGGAGTTGAAGGAGGTTACAGAGATAGGGAGGGGGTGTAGGGGCTGGTGGAGGTTACAGAGATAGGGAGGGGGTGTAGGGGCTGGTGGAGGTTACAGAGATAGGGAGGGGGTGTAGGGGCTGGAGAAGGTTACAGAGATAGGTAGGGGCTGGAGAAGGTTACAGAGATAGGGAGGGGGTGTAGGGCCAGGAGGAGGTCACAGAGATAGGGAGGGGGTGTGGGGAGCTGGAGGAGGTTACAGAGATAGGGAGGGGGTGTAGGGGCTGGAGGAGGGTACAGAGATAGGGAGAGGGTGTAGGGGCTGGAGGAGGTTACAGAGATAGGGAGGGGGTGTAGGGGCTGGAGGTGATTACAGAGATAGGGAGGGGTGTCGGGGCTGGAGGAGGTTACAGTGATAGGGAGGGAGTGTAGTGGCTGGAGGAGGTTACAGAGATAGGGGGTGTAGGGGCTGGAGGAAGTTACAGAGATAGGGAGGGGGTGTGGGGAGCTGGAGGAGGTTATAGAGATAGGGAGGGGGTGTAGAGGCTGGAGGAGGTTACAGAGATAGGGAGGGGGTGTAGGGGCTGGAGAAGGCTACAGAGTTAGGAGGGGGTGTCTGGGCTGGAGGAGGTTACAGAGATAGGGAGGGGGTGTAAAGGCTGGAGGAGGTTACAGAGATAGGGAAGGGTTGGAGGAGGTTACAGAGACAGGGAAGGGGTGGAGGGTCTGGAGGAGGTTACAGAGATAGGGAGGGGGTGTAGGGGCTGGAGGAGGTTACAGAGATAGGGAGGGGGTGTAGGGGCTGGAGGAGGTTACAGAGATAGGGAGGGGGTGTAGGGGGCTGGAGGAGGTTACAGAGATAGGGAGGGGGTGTAGGGGCTGGAGGAGGTTACAGAGATAGGGAGGGGGTGTAGGGGCTGGAGAAGGTTACAGAGATAGGGAGGGGGTGTAGGGGCTGGAGAAGGTTACAGAGATAGGGAGGGGGTGTAGGGCCAGGAGGAGGTCACAGAGATAGGGACGGGGTGTGGGGAGCTGGAGGAGGTTACAGAGATAGGGAGGGGGTGTAGGGGCTGGAGGAGGGTACAGAGATAGGGATGGGGTGTAGGGGCTGGAGGAGGTTACAGAGATAGGGAGGGGGTGTAGGAGCTGGAGGTGATTACAGAGATAGGGAGGGGTGTCGGGGCTGGAGGAGGTTACAGAGATAGGGAGGGGGTGTAGGAGCTGGAGGTGATTACAGAGATAGGGAGGGGTGTCGGGGCTGGAGGAGGTTACAGAGATAGGGAGAGGGTGTAGGGGCTGGAGGAGGTTACAGAGATAGGTAGGGGGTGTAGGGGCTGGAGGAGGTTAAAGAGATAGGGAGGGGGTGTAGGGGCTGGCGGAGGTTACAGAGATAGGGAGGGTGTGTAGAGGCTGGAGGAGGTTAAAGAGATAGGGAGGCGGTGTAGGGGCTGGAGGAGGTTACAGAGATAGGGAGGGTGTGTAGGGGCTGGAGGAGGTTACAGAGATAGGGAGGGGGTGTAGGGGCTGGAGGAGGTTACAGAGATAGGGAGGGGGTGTAGGGGCTGGAGGAGGTTACAGAGATAGGGAGGCGGTGTAGGGGCTGGAGGAGGTTACAGAGACAGGGAGGGGGGTGTAGGGGCTGGAGGAGGTTACAGGGATAGGGAGGGTTAGGGGCTGGAGGAGGTTATAGAGATAGGGAGGGGGCGTAGGGGCTGGAGGAGGTTACAGAGATAGGGAGGGGGTGTAGGGGCTGGAGGAGGTTACAGAGATAGGGAGGGGGTGTAGGGGCTGGAGGAGGTTACAGAGATAGGGAGGGGGTGTAGGGGCTGGAGGAGGTTACAGAGATAGGGAGGGGGTGTAGGGGCTGGAGGAGGTTACAGAGATAGGGAGGGGGTGTAGGGGCTGGAGGAGGTTACAGAGATAGGGAGGGGGTGTAGGGGGCTGGAGGAGGTTACAGAGATAGGGAGGGGGTGTAGGGGCTGGCGGAGGTTACAGAGATAGGGAGGGTGTGTAGAGGCTGGAGGAGGTTAAAGAGATAGGGAGGCGGTGTAGGGGCTGGAGGAGGTTACAGAGATAGGGAGGGTGTGTAGGGGCTGGAGGAGGTTACAGAGATAGGGAGGGGGTGTAGGGGCTGGAGGAGGTTACAGAGATAGGGAGGGGGTGTAGGGGCTGGAGGAGGTTACAGAGATAGGGAGGCGGTGTAGGGGCTGGAGGAGGTTACAGAGACAGGGAGGGGGGTGTAGGGGCTGGAGGAGGTTACAGGGATAGGGAGGGTTAGGGGCTGGAGGAGGTTATAGAGATAGGGAGGGGGCGTAGGGGCTGGAGGAGGTTACAGAGATAGGGAGGGGGTGTAGGGGCTGGAGGAGGTTACAGAGATAGGGAGGGGGTGTAGGGGCTGGAGGAGGTTACAGAGATAGGGAGGGGGTGTAGGGGCTGGAGGAGGTTACAGAGATAGGGAGGGGGTGTAGGGGCTGGAGGAGGTTACAGAGATAGGGAGGGGGTGTAGGGGCTGGAGGAGGTTACAGAGATAGGGAGGGGGTGTAGGGGGCTGGAGGAGGTTACAGAGATAGGGAGGGGGTGTAGGGGCTGGAGGAGGTTACAGAGATAGGGAGGGGGTGTAGGGGCTGGAGGAGGTTACAGAGATAGGGAGGGGGTGTAGGGGCTGTAGGAGGTTACAGAGATAGGGAGGGGGGTGTAGGGGCTGGAGGAGGTTACAGGGATAGGGATAGGGTGTTGAGGTTACAGAGATAGGTTCAGGGGTGTTGAGGCGGTTATAGGGTTGAGGTGCGGGCGTGGGCAGTAGCTCAGAGTGGCCACAAGGTGGCTGAGGTGGCACAGAGACCCCAGCACAGAGACTGGGGGCTGTGTCACTGCAGCACCTGTTACAGCAGCAAGAATCCCGAGGCATTCAATCCAAATCGCACTCTGGCTTAACAAAAAGTATGTTTGATATCGGAAATAGGTTAGAATTATCAGGTAAGATTGGTCAGGCTAGGCTCTCTCTCTGTATCTGTCTCTCTCCCTCTCTCACATTCTCTCCCTCAGTACTGACCCTCCCACAGTGCGGCGCTCCCTCAGTACTGACGCTCTGACAGTGCGGCACTCCCTCAGTACTGACCCTCCGACAGTGCGGCGCTCCCTCAGTACTGACCCTCTGACAGTGCGGCGCTCCCTCAGTACTGACCCTCCCACAGTGCGGCGCTCCCTCAGCACTGACCCTCCCACAGTGCGGCGCTCCCTCAGTACTGACCCTCCCACAGTGCGGCACTCCCTCAGTACTGACCCTCCCACAGTGCGGTGCTCCCTCAGTACCGACCCTCCCACAGTGCGGTGCTCCCTCAGTACTGACCCTCCCACAGTGCGGCACTCCCTCAGCACTGACCCTCTGACAGTGCGGCGCTCCCTCAGTACTGACCCTCCCACAGTGCGGTGCTCCCTCAGTACTGACCCTCCCACAGTGCGGCGCTCTCAGTACTGACCCTCCCACAGTGCGGCACTCCCTCAGCACTGACCCTCCCACAGTGCGGCGCTCCCTCAGTACTGACCCTCTGACACTGCGGCGCTCCCTCAGCACTGACCCTCTGACAGTGCGGCGCTCCCTCAGTACTGACCCTCCCACAGTGCGGCGCTCCCTCAGTACTGACCCTCCGACAGTGCGGCACTCCCTCAGTACTGACCCTCCCACAGTGCGGCGCTCCCTCAGTACTGACCCCCCCACAGTGCGGCACTCCCTCAGTACTGACCCTCCCACAGTGCGGCGCTCCCTCAGTACTGACCCTCCCACAGTGCGGCACTCCCTCAGTACTGACCCTCCCACAGTGCGGCGCTCCCTCAGTACTGACCCTCTCACAGTGCGGCACTCCCTCAGTACTGACCCTCCCACAGTGCGGCACTCCCTCAGCACTGACCCTCCGACTGTGCGGCACTCCCTCAGTACTGACCCCCCCACAGTGCGGCGCTCCCTCAGTACTGACCCTCTGACAGCGCGGCGCTCCCTCAGTACTGACCCTCTCACAGTGCGGCGCTCCCTCAGTACTGACCCCCCCACAGTACGGCGCTCCCTCAGCACTGACCCTCCCACAGTGCGGCACTCCCTCAGTACTGACCCCCCCACAGTGCGGCACTCCCTCAGTACTGACCCTCCCACAGTGCGGCACTCCCTCAGCACTGACCCTCCCACAGTGCGGCGCTCCCTCAGTACTGACCCTCTCACAGTGCGGCGCTCCCTCAGTACTGACCCTCCCACAGTGCGGCACTCCCTCAGTACTGACCCCCCCACAGTGCGGTGCTCCCTCAGCACTGACCCTCCCACAGTGCGGTGCTCCCTCAGTACTGACCCTCCGACAGTGCGGCACTCCCTCAGTACTGACCCTCCCACAGTGCGGCGCTCCCTCAGTACTGACCCTCCCACAGTGCGGCACTCCCTCAGTACTGACCCTCCCACAGTGCGGCGCTCCCTCAGTACTGACCCTCTCACAGTGCGGCGCTCCCTCAGTACTGACCCTCCCACAGTGCGGCACTCCCTCAGTACTGACCCTCCCACAGTGCGGCACTCCCTCAGCACTGACCCTCCGACTGTGCGGCACTCCCTCAGTACTGACCCCCCCACAGTGCGGCGCTCCCTCAGTACTGACCCTCTGACAGCGCGGTGCTCCCTCAGTACTGACCCTCCCACAGTGCGGCGCTCTCAGTACTGACCCTCCCACAGTGCGGCACTCCCTCAGTGCTGACACTCCCACAGTGCGGCGCTCCCTCAGTACTGACCCTCTGACACTGCGGCGCTCCCTCAGCACTGACCCTCTGACAGTGCGGCGCTCCCTCAGTACTGACCCTCCCACAGTGCGGCGCTCTCAGTACTGACCCTCCCACAGTGCGGCACTCCCTCAGTGCTGACACTCCCACAGTGCGGCGCTCCCTCAGTACTGACCCTCTGACACTGCGGCGCTCCCTCAGTACTGACCCTCTGACAGTGCGGCGCTCCCTCAGTACTGACCCTCCCACAGTGCGGCGCTCCCTCAGTACTGACCCTCCGACAGTGCGGCGCTCCCTCAGTACTGACCCTCTGACAGTGCGGCGCTCCCTCAGTGCTGACCCTCCCTCAGTGCTGACCCTCCCACAGTGCGGCACTCCCTCAGCACTGACCCTCCCACTGTGCGGCGCTCCCTCAGTACTAACCCTCCCACAGTGCGGCGCTCCCTCAGTACTGACCCTCTGACAGTGCGGCACTCCCTCAGTACTGACCCACCCACAGTGCGGCGCTCCCTCAGTACTGACCCTCCCACAGTGCTGCGCTCCCTCAGTACTGACCCTCCCACAGTGCGGCGCTCCCTCAGTACTGACCCTCCCACAGTGCGGCGCTCCCTCAGTACTGACCCTCCCACAGTGCAGCGCTCCCTCAGTACTGACCCTCCGACAGTGCGGCACTCCCTCAGTACTGACCCTCCCACAGTGCGGCGCTCCTTCAGTACTGACCCTCCCACAGTGCGGCGCTCCTTCAGTACTGACCCTCCCACAGTGCGGCACTCCTTCAGTACTGACCCTCCCACAGTGCGGCACTCCCTCAGTACTGACCCCCCCACAGTGCGGCGCTCCCTCAGTACTGACCCTCCCACAGTGCGGCGCTCCCTCAGTACTGACCCTCCCACAGTGCGGCGCTCCCTCAGTACTGACCCTCCCACAGTGCGGCGCTCCCTCAGTACTGACCCTCCGACAGTGCGGCACTCCCTCAGTACTGACCCTCCCACAGTGCGGCGCTCCCTCAGTACTGACCCTCCCACAGTGCGGCACTCCCTCAGTACTGACCCTCCCACAGTGCGGCGCTCCCTCAGTACTGACCCTCTCACAGTGCGGCGCTCCCTCAGTACTGACCCTCCCACAGTGCGGCACTCCCTCAGTACTGACCCTCCGACAGTGCGGCACTCCCTCAGCACTGACCCTCCGACTGTGCGGCACTCCCTCAGTACTGACCCCCCCACAGTGCGGCGCTCCCTCAGTACTGACCCTCTGACAGCGCGGCGCTCCCTCAGTACTGACCCTCTCACAGTGCGGCGCTCCCTCAGTACTGACCCCCCCACAGTACGGCGCTCCCTCAGCACTGACCCTCCCACAGTGCGGCGCTCCCTCAGTACTGACCCTCCCACAGTGCGGCACTCCCTCAGTACTGACCCCCCCACAGTGCGGCGCTCCCTCAGTACTGACCCTCCCACAGTGCGGCGCTCCCTCAGTACTGACCCTCCCACAGTGCGGCGCTCCCTCAGTACTGACCCTCCCACAGTGCGGCGCTCCCTCAGTACTGACCCTCCGACAGTGCGGCACTCCCTCAGTACTGACCCTCCCACAGTGCGGCGCTCCCTCAGTACTGACCCTCCCACAGTGCGGCACTCCCTCAGTACTGACCCTCCCACAGTGCGGCGCTCCCTCAGTACTGACCCTCTCACAGTGCGGCGCTCCCTCAGTACTGACCCTCCCACAGTGCGGCACTCCCTCAGTACTGACCCTATGACAGTGCGGCACTCCCTCAGTACTGACCCTCCCACAGTGCGGCGCTCCCTCAGCACTGACCCTCCGACAGTGCAGCACTCCCTCAGTACTGACCCTCCCACAGTGCGGCGCTCCCTCAGTACTGACCCTCCGACAGTGCGGGACTCCCTCAGCACTGACCCTCCCACAGTGCGGCACTCCCTCAGTACTGACCCTATGACAGTGCGGCACTCCCTCAGTACTGACCCTCCCACAGTGCGGCACTCCCTCAGTACTAACCCTCCCACAGTGCGGCGCTCCCTCAGCACTGACCCTCCCGCAGTGCGGCACTCCCTCAGTACTGACCCTCCCACAGTGCGCCGCTCCCTCAGTACTGACCGTCCCACAGTGCGGTGCTCCCTCAGTACTGACCCTCCCACAGTGCGGCACTCCCTCAGCACTGACCCTTCGACAGTGCTGAGGGAGACATGGAGAACGACCCCTGACCCTCTGAGCCTCGGCCTACAAGGAGGGCTCTAAATTTAATATTGGACTTTGTTGGACAGGAAGTCTTTTCTTTTCTCCCTCTGGATGGCGTGGGAGTTCGGACTCGATGTGCCCATCCATCGAGCCAAGTCACGAAGACCAGTCAATGATTTAATACTCTAGATATATCTTTTTTTGCTGTATTGATTGGTGCTTGGAAATGTCTGCCTCGTGGATTGTGTTTCCATGGAGACAAACTGGCCCTTGCCTTGCAGAGGGAGCGGCAGATCGATGTTCCAGACAATGCCGTCCCCACTCAGTGAATCATTCGTCTGGTGCTTGTCGCTCACCGCCCTCCCCACCTCCTCTCTGAGGGGGAGGGGGGGGGCGCAGGAAGAGGTCACCGGCCACTCGGCAGTTATGCCCCCTGCACACTGCGGCCTACCAAAATTTTACAGGCCTCGCTTGGGGCAGCACGGTAGCTCAGTGGTTAGCATAGTTGATTCACAGCTCCACGGGGTTTGCCGATCACTTCCTTTTGCAGAGTTGGAGTGGGGGGGGGGGGGGGGGGTGGAGCTGGTGAAGAAAATTAGCGAGTTTCCCCACCTCCCCCCCCCCACCCCCAATCTTTCCCATTTGACTCCGCGCCGTTCGATGCTGCGACGAGAGAGAGCAAAGTCCCTCCGAACAGTCATCGTGATTCGCCCTCGCTGCTAATTCGTCCGTTTGCCTCTCGAACTCTGCCTTCCTTTTTTTTCCCCGAGGCCCCTCCCGTGCTCCCTTAGATACCTCTCATGCCTTGTGGCCCCCCCACTTCCACCGAGAGCTTCTAAAATCACCAGACGATCGCGACACGGGTCAGGGAAAAGTTGGTACGCCGATGCAGCAAGTGGTTAGGAGTGTTGCCGTTTATTGCCAAGGGGAGTGGAATTGGTGCTGCCCTCTGCAGGCATCAGCTGACGAAACAGATAAATTCATTAATCGCTGCAAGTTTCATTTATACAACATAGAACATTCCAGCGCAGTACAGGCCCTTCGGCCCTCGATGTTGCGCCGACCTGTGAAACCACTCGAAAGCCCATCTACACTATTCCCTTATCGTCCATATGTCTATCCAATGACCATTTGAATGCCCTTAGTGTTGGCGAGTCCACTACTGTTGCAGGCAGGGCATTCCACGCCCTTACTACTCTCTGAGTAAAGAACCTACCTCTGACATCTGTCTTATATCTATCTCTCCTCAATTTAAAGCTATGTCCCCTCGTGCTAGACATCACCATCCGAGGAAAAAGGCTCTCACTGTCCACCCTATCTAATCCTCTGATCATCTTGTATGCCTCAATTAAGTCACCTCTTAACCTTCTTTTCTCTAACGAAAACAGCCTCAAGTCCCTCAGCGTTTCCTCATAAGATCTTCCCTCCATACCAGGCAACATTCTGGTAAATCTCCTCTGCACCCTTTCCAATGCTTCCACATCCTTCCTATAATGCGGCGACCAGAATTGCACACAATACTCCAAATGCGGCCGCACCAGAGTTTTGTACAGCTGCAACATGACCTCATGGCTCCGAAACTCAATCCCTCTACCAATAAAAGCTAACGCACCGTACGCCTTCTTAACAACCCTCTCAACCTGGGTGGCAACTTTCAGGGATCTATGTACATGGACACCGAGATCTCTCTGCTCATCCACACTGCCAAGAATCTTACCATTAGCCCAGTACTCTGTCTTCCTGTTATTCCTTCCAAAATGAATCACCTCACACTTTTCTGCATTAAACTCCATTTGCCACCTCTCAGCCCAGCTCTACAGATTTTATTGTTGAACCCAGGCCATAGCTTTGTGCTGATCAAAACAGTTAGGTAAATTTCAGGACTCCCAACCTGAATTATACGACCCGGATAGAGAGAACTTGGCCAGCATCGCTCGAGAGGCTTGTGAGCTTCCAAACTCGGGTCTTGGGAGTGTTGATCCCGGAGTTATCGTTGAATCTGGGAAGCAAGCTGCTTTTAATGACGTCTTGGCCTGCAGTTTAGATTTCACCCATTAAAAAGAAACGATCCGGGAGGACATACTTCGCCCTGTTCTTCCTCGAGGGAGAGTCTTGGTCCCGCTGTTCCACAACAAGGTGAGATCAACGGAATGACCAGTTGTTCGGTCTGTTCCCACGAAATATGTTCTGCGGACAGCTGCCGTTTTTCTGTTGCCGTCTTTTCAATGTTCGCCAGGTCCTCTTTTCCCATCATGCCTCAGGGCCCAATGTTAGCCATTGTCCTCTTTTCCCATCATGCCTCACAGCCCAATGTTAGCCATTGTCCTCTTTTCCCATCATGCCTCAGGGCCCAATGTTAGTCATGGTCCTCTTTTCCCATCATGCCTCAGGGTCCAATGTTAGCCATTGTCCTCTTTTCCCATCATGCCTCACAGCTCAATGTTAGTCATGGTCCTATTTTCCCATCATGCCTCACAGCCCAATGTTAGCCATTGTCCTCTTTTCCCATCATGCCTCAGGGCCCAATGTTAGCCATTGTCCTCTTTTCCCATCATGCCTCACAGCTCAATGTTAGTCATGGTCCTATTTTCCCATCATGCCTCACAGCCCAATGTTAGCCATTGTCCTCTTTTCCCATCATGCCTCACAGCCCAATGTTAGCCATGGTCCTCTTTTCCCATCATGCCTCAGGGCTCAATGTTAGCCATGGTCCTCTTTTCCCATCATGCCTCAGGGCCCAGTGTTAGCCATGGTTCTCTTTTCCCATCATGCCTCACAGCTCAATGTTAGTCATGGTTCTCTTTTCCCATCATGCCTCACAGCTCAATGTTAGCCATTGTCCTCTTTTCCCATCATGCCTCAGGGCTCAATGTTAGCCATTGTCCTCTTTTCCCATCATGCCTCAGGGCTCAATGTTAGCCATTGTCCTCTTTTCCCACCATGCCTCAGGGCCCAGTGTTAGCCATGGTCCTCTTTTCCCATCATGCCTCAGGGCTCAATGTTAGCCATGGTCCTCTTTTCCCATCATGCCTCAGGGCTCAATGTTAGCCATGGTCCTCTTTTCCCATCATGCCTCACAGCCCAATGTTAGTCATGGTTCTCTTTTCCCATCATGCCTCACAGCTCAATGTTAGCCATTGTCCTCTTTTCCCATCATGCCTCACAGCCCAATGTTAGCCATGGTCCTCTTTTCCCATCATGCCTCAGGGCTCAATGTTAGCCATTGTCCTCTTTTCCCATCATGCCTCAGGGCTCAATGTTAGCCATGGTCCTCTTTTCCCATCATGCCTCAGGGCTCAATGTTAGCCATGGTCCTCTTTTCCCATCATGCCTCAGGGCTCAATGTTAGCCATGGTCCTCTTTTCCCATCATGCCTCAGGGCTCAATGTTAGCCATGGTCCTCTTTTCCCATCATGCCTCAGGGCTCAATGTTAGCCATTGTCCTCTTTTCCCATCATGCCTCAGGGCCCAATGTTAGCCATGGTTCTCTTTTCCCATCATGCCTCAGGGCCCAATGTTAGCCATTGTCCTCTTTTCCCATCATGCCTCACAGCCCAATGTTAGCCATGGTCCTCTTTTCCCATCATGCCTCAGGGCCCAGTGTTAGCCATGGTCCTATTTTCCCATCATGCCTCACAGCCCAATGTTAGCCATTGTCCTCTTTTCCCATCATGCCTCAGGGCCCAATGTTAGCCATTGTCCTCTTTTCCCATCATGCCTCAGGGCCCAATGTTAGCCATTGTCCTCTTTTCCCATCATGCCTCACAGCCCAATGTTAGCCATTGTCCTCTTTTCCCATCATGCCTCAGGGCCCAATGTTAGCCATGGTCCTCTTTTCCCATCATGCCTCACAGCCCAATGTTAGCCATTGTCCTCTTTTCCCATCATGCCTCAGGGCTCAATGTTAGCCATGGTCCTCTTTTCTCATCATGCCTCAGGGCCCAATGTTAGCCATTGTCCTCTTTTCCCATCATGCCTCAGGGCCCAATGTTAGCCATGGTCCTCTTTTCCCATCATGCCTCACAGCCCAATGTTAGCCATTGTCCTCTTTTCCCATCATGCCTCAGGGCTCAATGTTAGCCATGGTCCTCTTTTCCCGCCATGCCTCAGGGCCCAATGTTAGCCATGGTTCTCTTTTCCCACCATGCCACAGGGCTCAATGTTAGCCATGGTCCTCTTTTCCCATCATGCCTCAGGGCTCAATGTTAGCCATTGTCCTCTTTTCCCATCATGCCTCAGGGCTCAATGTTAGCCATGGTCCTCTTTTCCCATCATGCCTCACAGCCCAATGTTAGCCATTGTCCTCTTTTCCCATCATGCCTCAGGGCTCAATGTTAGCCATTGTCCTCTTTTCCCATCATGCCTCAGGGCTCAATGTTAGCCATTGTCCTCTTTTCCCATCATGCCTCACAGCTCAATGTTAGCCATGGTCCTCTTTTCCCATCATGCCTCAGGGCTCAATGTTAGCCATTGTCCTCTTTTCCCATCATGCCTCAGGGCTCAATGTTAGCCATGGTCCTCTTTTCCCATCATGCCTCACAGCCCAATGTTAGCCATTGTCCTCTTTTCCCATCATGCCTCAGGGCTCAATGTTAGCCATTGTCCTCTTTTCCCATCATGCCTCAGGGCTCAATGTTAGCCATTGTCCTCTTTTCCCATCATGCCTCACAGCTCAATGTTAGCCATTGTCCTCTTTTCCCATCATGCCTCAGGGCTCAATGTTAGCCATTGTCCTCTTTTCCCACCATGCCACAGGGCTCAATGTTAGCCATGGTCCTCTTTTCCCATCATGCCTCAGGGCTCAAGGTTAGCCATTGTCCTCTTTTCCCATCATGCCTCAGGGCTCAATGTTAGCCATGGTTCTCTTTTCCCATCATGCCTCAGGGCTCAATGTTAGCCATTGTCCTCTTTTCCCATCATGCCTCACAGCTCAATGTTAGCCATTGTCCTCTTTTCCCATCATGCCTCAGGGCTCAATGTTAGCCATTGTCCTCTTTTCCCACCATGCCACAGGGCTCAATGTTAGCCATGGTCCTCTTTTCCCATCATGCCTCAGGGCTCAATGTTAGCCATTGTCCTCTTTTCCCACCATGCCACAGGGCTCAATGTTAGCCATGGTCCTCTTTTCCCATCATGCCTCAGGGCTCAATGTTAGCCATTGTCCTCTTTTCCCATCATGCCACAGGGCTCAATGTTAGCCATGGTTCTCTTTTCCCACCATGCTTCTACACTTCTACAGATGTGCGATAGAGAGCATCCTATCCGGCTGCATCACAGCTGGTACGGCAACTGCTCGGTCCAAGATCGCCAGAAACTGCAGAGTGTGGTGAACTCAGCCCGACGCATCACACAAGCTCGCCACCCCCACATTGATTCTGTCTACACCTCCCGCTGCCTCAGGAAGGCAGGCAGCATTGTCAGAGACCCCACCCACCCAGACTTTGCCCTCTTCCAGACCCCTTCCATCAGGCAGAAGGTACAGACGTCTGAAGACCCCGCACATCCAGACAGAGGAACAGCTTCTTACCCACAGCTACCAGACTCCTCAACGACTCCCCCTCGGACTGATCTGTTCCCTGTAAGAACACTATTCACGACGCCCTATGCTGCTCTTGCTCATGTATTTGCTTTGATTGGCCTCTTGTTCCGCACTGTAACCAATCACTGTTTGTCGATGTGCCATTTGTCGATGTTCTCTGTCAATTATTCTTTTGGCGACTCTGTACGTACTGTGTACGTTCCCTCGGCCGCAGAAAAATACTTTTCACTGTACTTCGGTACACGTGACAATAAATCAATCAATCAATGCCACACGGCCCAATTTTAGCCATGGTCCGCTTTTCCCATCATGCCTCATGGCCCAATGTTAGCCATCTTTCCCATTCATCAGAATATAAAAGTCGGGATGTTTTGCTGCCGTTGTACAGGGCGTTGATGAGGCCACATCTATGTCCAACTCTGGTCTCCTTATCTGATACATTATTACAATCCCGGACCAGACCCCAACCTATGCTAGGGTACCGGACCGAAACCCCAATGTTTTTTAATTTATAAGACTCCACGCACAAACAAGAATGTGGCGCATCAAAACAAAATTTAACATTAACATCGTTTTAAACTACCTTTGACATCATAAAAGAAATAGCTTACAATTACCAGTTAATCAAGGCCTAACAATAAAATGAAACAATGTAACTCCTAACAGCTGTCTTCTTTATCTCCAATCAAGCAAAACCCACCTCGGGTCAAAATCCACACAGCTAGCAAACACAGGAATACTTGCTGTAGGGAAATGTCTTAGAGAGAGAGTTCCTTCAGGAAACAACCTGCAGATTCTTGCCTGTGTCAAACCACAGCTTTCCCCGGAAGCTGTTGCTCTGTTCACGGGGCCATTTTAACCGACTGACTCGATGCTAGAGGCCTGGTACCCACCTAGCCCCTTCTGTTAGTTATCCCCCTCAAATCCCGTAACCTGATTATTTAAGTTGAAACAAAATGGCCGGAAATCTCCAGTTGTTGAGATTCACTTTTCCCGCCTTCAGCCCGCCCCCGCCAGTGGGTTTCCCGCTTTTACGACATCTTAATTGCATCCTATTGCAGCCACGGTGTCTTTCTTTTAAACCAGATTTTTTTTTTTGAAACATTGCACCAGCAGCGATATCCACACCTTAACCCAAGCTTTTAACCATGACTGCTCATTGAAACATTCTGAGGGGGGACTTGGCAGGGTGGATGCTGAGAGAATGACTCGCGTTGTGGGAGAGTCGAGCACGAGAGCCGTGAGTCGTGGGAACTCCCTTTCCCAGAGAGAAGAGGAGACCACGGGTCGATGAGTGTGTTTAAGGCTGAGGGAGATGGAGGGTTGACGGTCAAGGAGGGTCGAGGGTCATTGAGGACAGGCGTGGAGTGCTGAGCTGAGGCCACGATCGATGGCGACGCAGGCCCGAGGCTCGAGGGGCAGGCCCGAGGCTCGAGGGGCAGGCCCAAGGGGCAGGCCCGAGGCCCGAGGGGCAGACCCGAGGCTTGAGGGGCAGGCCCGAGGCTGGAGGGGCAGGCCTGAGGGGCAGGCCCGAGGCTCGAGGGGCAGACCCGAGGGGCAGGCCCGAGGCTCGAGGGGCTGAATTTCAATCGCATTTGTTTTTCCGACCCCACCCCCCAAACTTTGATAGCCTCAACTGGCAGCCTCCAAACCTGGGCCGACCAATTTCCCCGCACACGCCCAGCTGGATCGGAACGGAGATTCTATCTACCCAAACACTTTTTCCTGGGCTGGATTGGGTTCACGGAATGGGGAATTGTCCCGGCTCCTGGGCCGTCGAGACCCAGGTGTCAATCTCGGCAACAGCATTCGATAGATAACAATTGTGTAGCTCCCACCCTCCCTCCCTGCCTCCATCCCTCTTTCCCTCCATCCTTCCCTCCCTGTCTCCTTCCTTCCCTCTCTCCTTCCTTCCTCCTCTCCGTGCCTCCCACCTTCCTTCCCGCCCTCCTTCCTTCCATCCCTCCCGTCCTCTTTCCTCCCCGCCCTGCCTGTCTCCTTCTGTCTCTCTTTCCCTCCTTCCCTCCCTCCTTCCCTCCCTCCTTCCTTCCTTCCCTCCCTCCTTCCCTCCCTCCTTCCTTCCCTCCCTCCTTCCCTCCCTCCTTCCCTCCCCCCTTCCTTCCCTCCCTCCCTCTCTGTCTCCCTCCCTCCTTTTTTCCTACCCTCCCTCCTTCCTTCCTTCCTCCCTCCCTCCCTCCTTCCTTCCTTCCTTCCCTCTATCCCTCTCTGCCTCCCTCCTTCCTCCCCTCCCTGCCTGTCTCCATCTGTCCCTCTTTCCTTCCTTCCCTCCCTGCCTCCCTCCCTCCTTCCTTCCCTCCCTCCTTCCTTCCCTCCCACCTTTCTTCCCTCCTTAGCTTCTTAGCGGTCGATAGATTTAACTTCCTGGGGGTCACCATCACCAACCGTCTGTCCTGGTCCACTCACGTTGATGCAACAGTCAAAACAGCCCAACAACGTCTCGACTTGCTACGGAAGCTAAAGAAATTCGCCATGTCTGCATCAACTCTCACAAACTCCTACAGATGAGCGATAGAGAGCATCCTATCCGGCTGCATCACAGCCTGGTATGGCAACTGCTCGGTCCAAGATCGCCAGAAACTGCAGAGTGTTGTGAACTCAGCCCGACGCGTCACACAAGCTCGCTACCCCCCACATCGATTCGGTCTACACCTCCCGCTGCCTCAGGAAGGCAGACAGCACCATATGGCCAATCATAGATTCCCCCCCAGCCATGCTGGACACCACCTTCAAACGATGGAGGCGGGACAGGGGCACACTGACGGTCGGGGTCTCCTACGTAGGGCGCAGACTGGCGACACTGGACGAACTGACGAGGAAGTGGAAACTAACAAAAGGACAGGAAATGAGACACCTTCAAATGTCATAATATCCACTCATGTATATAATGAGATGCGGACAGGGCAGCACGGTAGCATAGTGGTTAGCACAATTGCTTCACAGCTCCAGGGTCCCGGGTTCGATTCCCGGCTTGGGTCGCATTCGGTGCGGAGTCTGCACGTCCTCCCCGTGTGTGCGTGGGTTTCCTCCGGGTGCTCCGGTTTCCTCCCACAGTCCAAAGATGTGCAGGTTAGGTGGATTGGCCAGGATAAATTGTCCCTTAATGTCCAAAGGTGTGCAGGTTAGGTGGATTGGCCGTGCTAAATTGCCCCTTAGTGTCCAAAGATGTGCAGGTTAGGTGGATTGGCTGTGCTAAATTGTCCCTTAGTGTCCAAAGATGTGCAGGTTAGGTGGATTGGCCGTGCTAAATTGTCCCTTAGTGTTCAAAGATGTGCAGGTTGGGTGGATTGGCCATGCTAAATTGCCCTTAGTGTTGGGTGGGGTTACTGGGTTATGGGGATAGGGTGGAGGTGTGGGCTTGGGTAGGGTGCTCTTTCCAAGAGCCGGTGCAGACTCGATGGGCCGAATGGCCTCCTTCTGCACTGTAAATTCTACGATTCTATGATTGACACACAAGATGACCAGTAAGCACACAACACAGCACAGCCAATCACCAGACAGGACACTACCACTATAAAGTCAGAAGGCACTAGGTTTCCCGCTCTCTCGGGACCCAGCTACTGAGACAGTCAGAGCCCACGAGCTAGCACAGTGCAAACACCATGCGGTAGCTAGTAAGTCTGGTCAGGCTACTACAAGGTCACTAGTCAGATCAGTATAGTGTCCACCCACAGCTGAATATGTATCTCAGTTCTATCGTTGAATAAAACAGTGTTGGATCTTCTCCTGTGTTAGACGTCTGTTTCTAACTTCCCTGCTTCGAGTGCAGTCCACATCGAACCAACCTGCCTAACACATCATCAAATAAAACACTTCCTCCGCAAAGAGACAGGAGGGTACCCCGGGGCCCCAGAAAACACAAGACTAGAGAACCTGATAGGCACAAGCAGCGAGAAGGGGGGGCTATGTGGGACCGACCAGAACCCGAATGAGCAGGTTCTTCCCGGAGGTGGAGGACGAGTGGGGAGCGGTGCCAGAGAGGGGCCCGGCCAACCACACCCACATGTCCTGGGCTTGCCCCGAGCTGGCTGGGTTCTGGACAGTGTTATGGGTCCGGGTTTACAGAACACCAAAGTTTTTCACGGAGTTCAACCGGCCCACAACTTTTAATAGACTGTGGTGTGGGGAGCACACGGCCCACTCTCCAGGTGTGGGACAGCAGAAATGGACAAAGGGTTTTTAAAACAAAAACAATGTTTATTCTATGAACTCAATTTAACCTTTTAAAAACAAACATTGAATATCTTAACACCCATTACTTCAAAGATAACCCCAAAAGACTACAACACTAAATAATCCTTCAAACTGTTCCTTTAAACATCCAAAAGACTTCAAACCTTCAAAAACAGACATGAGGTTACATTCAATATATTTTATAGTCTTTGGATTTGCAGACAACCACAGGCCAGCTCTGTTTTTCTTCCTGCAGCTCACAGCAAAACGCACAGACACTCCCAGCTGCCTCCTCAAACTGAAACCAAAAGCAGAAGTGAGCTCAGCTCTCCCCACCGCCCCCCCCCCCCCCGTGACATCACTTCAGCAATACGATCAGCTCCATTTCTTAAAGGTACATTGCTTAAACATCCATCTCTTAAAGGTACCCTCACATGACAGCAGCCTTCTCCGAGGCAATGTCCAAGGTTGTGGGGGGGTGAGGGTGAGGCCGTGCCCGGCAGTGGCAATCTTCGGGGTATCGGGAGCAGTTCGTCGGCCTGCTCCAAAACCTGTTCGAGGCCAGCAATGAGGGGTAAGCTAAGGGGACTGTGCAACCCGGGGAGGGCGGGGGGGGGGGGAGACAGAAGGAAGATGGGAAAACCACAAAAGAAGAGAAGAGGGAGGAGGGGGTGGGCGGATAGACAGATCCAGAGGGCAGTGAAATGTATATAGGGCCAATTAAAAGAAACACAAAATAAACCTTTCTGTACAATAAAGTAGATTAACGCTGGTACGAAAAATGTGATGGATATACAATCGGTTATAAATATGTGAAATGCCAATAAAAAGATTTTTAAAAAAGAGAAAGGCAGACAGCGTTGTCAGAGACCCCTCCCACCCAGGCTATGCCCTCTTCCAGACCCTTCCATCAGGCAGAAGATGCAGAAGTCTGAAGACCCGCACACCCAGACACAGGAACAGCTTCTTCCGCACAGCTACCAGACTCCTCAACGACTCCCCCCTTGGACTGATCTGTTCCTTGTAAGAACACTATTCACGGCGCCCTATGCTGCTCTTGCTCATGTATTTGCTTTGATTGGCCCCTTGTTCCGCACTGTAACCAATCACTGTCTATCGATGTGATCTGTCGATGATTCTCTTCTCAACTGTGTACGTTCCCTCAGCCGCGGAAAAATACTTTTCACTGTACTTCGGTACATAAATATCAATCACTCGATTAATCTCTCCCTCTCTCCTTCCCTCCCTGCTTCCTTCCCATCCTCCCCCTCTTCCCTCCCTCCTTCCTTCCCTCCCTCCTTCCTCTCTCCCTCCCTCCTTCCCTCCCTCTCTCCCACCCTCCTTCCCTCCCTCCTTCACTCCTTCCCTCCCGCTTCCTTCCCACCCTCCCCCTCTTCCTTCCCTCCCTCCTCCTTCTCTCTCTCTCCCTCCCTCCTTCCTTCACTCCCTCCTCTCTCTACCTCCTTCTCTCCCTCCCTCCCCTTTTCTCCCTCCTCCTTCCTTGCCTCCTTCCCTCCCTCCCCACTGAGTCGCCTGTCCAAGGATTCCTTCACAGAACCATAGAAGTGTAGGAGGCCATTTGGCCCTCCAAAATAGCATCCCCCACTTAACGTTTTGGACACTTAAGGGGTAATTTAGCACGGCCAATCCACCTAACCCGCACATCTTTGGACACTAAGGGACAATTTAGCACGGCCAATCCACCTAACCCGCACATCTTTGGACACTAAGGGACAATTTAGCACGGCCAATCCACCTAACCCGCACATCTTTGGACACTAAGGGGCAATTTAGCACGGCCAATCCACCTAACCTCACATCTTTGGACACTAAGGGACAATTTAGCACGGCCAATCCACCTAACCTCACATCTTTGGACACTAAGGGACAATTTAGCACGGCCAATCCACCTAACCTGCACATCTTTGGACACTAAGGGGCAATTTAGCACGGCCAATCCACCTAACCTCACATCTTTGGACACTAAGGGACAATTTAGCACGGCCAATCCACCTAACCCGCACATCTTTGGACACTAAGGGGCAATTTAGCACGGCCAATCCACCTAACCTCACATCTTTGGACACTAAGGGACAATTTAGCACGGCCAATCAACCCAACCTGTACATCTTTGGACACTAAGGGACAATTTAGCACGGCCAATCCACCTAACCCGCACATCTTTGGACACTAAGGGACAATTTAGCACGGCCAATCCACCTAACCTGCACATCTTTGGACACTAAGGGACAATTTAGCACGGCCAATCCACCTAACCCGCACATCTTTGGACACTAAGGGGCAATTTAGCACGGCCAATCCACCTAACCTGCACATCTTTGGACACTAAAGGACAATTTAGCACGGCCAATCCACCTAACCTGCACATCTTTGGACACTAAAGGACAATTTAGCACGGCCAATCCACCTAACCTGCACATCTTTGGACACTAATGGACAATTTATCACGGCCAATCCACCCAACCTGTACATCTTTGGACACTAAGGGACAATTTAGCACGGCCATCCACCTAACCCACACATCTTTGGACACTAAGGACAATTTAGCACAGCCAATCCACCTAACCTGCACATCTTTGGACACTAAGGGGCAATTTAGCACGGCCAATCCACCTAACCTGCACATCTTTGGACACTAAGGGGCAATTTAGCACGGCCAATCCACCTAACCTGCACATCTTTGGACACTAAGGGGCAATTTAGCACAGCCAATCCACCTAACCCGCACATCTTTGGACACTAAGGGGCAATTTAGCACGGCCAATCCACCTAACCTGCACATCTTTGGACACTAAAGGACAATTTAGCACGGCCAATCCACCTAACCTGCACATCTTTGGACACTAATGGACAATTTATCACGGCCAATCCACCCAACCTGTACATCTTTGGACACTAAGGGACAATTTAGCACGGCCAATCCACCTAACCGGCACATCTTTGGACACTAAGGGACAATTTAGCACAGCCAATCCACCTAACCCGCACATCTTTGGACACTAAGGGACAATTTAGCGCGGCCAATCCACCTAACCCGCACATCTTTGGACCTAAGGGACAATTTAGCACGGCCAATCCACCTAACCCGCACATCTTTGGACACTAAGGGACAATTTAGCACGGCCAATCTCCCTAACCCGCACATCTTTGGACCCTAAGGGACAATTTAGCACAGCCAATCCACCTAACCCGCACATCTTTGGACACTAAGGGGCAATTTAGCACGGCCAATCCACCTAACCCGCACATCTTTGGACACTAAGGGACAATTTAG
>NC_092732.1:34684429-34689429 GCF_047496885.1 Scyliorhinus torazame | reverse complement strand
GGGTGCAACAGAGTAACGAGGTTGGACCATAAACAAAACAAGTGTAAACATCAAGCATCAAAAACGAACTCCTGTAACGACAAAAAGAGAAAGATATTAACATTGTGGCATAAAACTTTAGTGAGTCCAATGTTCAAACAGGCTCATAGGTCCAGCCTAGGAGGTGGGCGACGAATTCGGGTTGACCGCCTCAAGGGTGGGTCAGGATTCACCGGCTGAGGAATGGGCCTGGCCACGGGCAGCAGAGGAATGGGCATGGTGGCAGGAAGCTCCACGAAGTCGACATCAGGGACAATAGGAGGGCGTGGCACCGGTGTATGATCACGTAGCGAGCGCGGAAGCAGGCGAAGAGCCCGGCGATTGCGCCGGCGAATGGAGCCATCAGGCAGGCGAACCAGGAACGAGCGGGGAGCCACGCGGCGGAGAACCTCGGCGGTTGCCGACCAGCCACCCTCCGGTAGGTGGATGCGGACGTTGTCTCCAGGCGCCAGGACAGGAAGATCAGTTGCCCGAGTGTCATGTGCCACCTTCTGCTGAGCACGCTGCTGTCGCATCCTTCGCAGTACTGGAGCATGGTCGGGTTTAGGAACATGAATGGACGGCACAGTGGTCCTGAGGGCGCGACCCATCAACAGCTGGGCTGGTGAGAGGCCTGTGGACAGTGGGGCCGAGCGATAGGCCAGCAGGGCTAAACAGAAATCCGATCCGGCATCAGCAGCCTTGCAGAGGAGCCGCTTGACGATGTGGACGCCCTTCTCCGCCTTGCCATTGGACTGGGGATGCAGAGGGCTGGACGTCACGTGTGTGAAGTTGTAGGAAGTGTGAAAGGAAGACCATTCTTGGCTCGCAAAACAGGGCCCGTTGTCAGACATGACGGTGAGCGGAATGCCATGGCGAGCGAAGGTTTCTTTGCATGCCCTGATGACAGCGGACGATGTCAAATCGTGCAGGCGTATGACCTCCGGATAATTTGAAAAGTAATCTATAATGATGACATAGTCCCTGCCGAGCGCATGAGAAAGGTCCTCGCCCACCTTCGCCCAGGGGGACGTGACCAACTCATGGGGCTGAAGGGTCTCGGGGGGTTGCGCCGGCTGAAACCTTTGGCAGGTGGGGCAGTTGAGCACCATGTTGGCGATGTCGTCGCTGATGCCCGGCCAGTACACAGCCTCTCGGGCCCTCCGCCTGCACTTCTCAACCCCGAGATGGCCTTCGTGTAGTTGTTCGAGGCCAAGCCGGTGCATGCTGTGTGGGATCACAATCCGGTCCAGCTTCAGAAGGACACCATCAATGACGGCCGAGTCGTCCCGGACATTGTAGAGTTGTGGGCACTGTCCTTTGAGCCACCCTCCCGTCATGTGGCGCATCACACGTTGTAGAAGGGGGTCAGCCGCAGTCTCCCGGCGAATACGGGCCAGACTTGAATCATTAGCTGGCAGATTGGCCGATGTGAAGTCCACCTGCGCTTCGACCTGACAGACGAACCCCTCCGAGTCAGACGGTGTGCTCACTGCTCTGGACAGGGCATCCGCGATGATGAGGTCCTTTCCTGGGGTGTAGACCAGTTGAAGTCGTACCTCCGGAGCTTGAGCAGAATGCACTGGAGGCGAGGGGTCATATCGTTGAGGTCCTTTTGTATGATGCTGACCAGGGGGCGATGGTCGGTTTCCACCGTGAACTGAGGGAGACCGTACACATAGTCGTGGAATTTGTCGATGCCGGTTAACAAACCCAGGCACTCCTTCTCGATCTGCGCATAGCGCTGTTCTGTGCGGGTCATGGCCCACGAGGCATAGGCGACCGGGGCCCATGATGCAATGTCAGCCTGTTGCAGGAGTACCGCCCCAATGCCGGACTGGCTGGCATCAGTCGAGATCTTTGTATCTCGAGCAGTGTCGAAAAACGCCAATACCGGGGCAGTGGTGAGCTTGACCTTGAGCTCCTCCCATTCCTTCTGGTGTGCGGGCAGCCACTGGAACTCCGTGGTCTTCTTCACTAGGTGGCGAAGAGCCGTTGTGTGGGAGGCAAGGTTGGGAATAAACTTCCCCAGGAAGTTGACCATCCCGAGAAAGCGTAGCACAGCCTTCTTGTCTGCCGGCTGCGGCATGGCTGCGATGGCTGTCACTGTGTCGGCATCCGGACGGACCCCTGACCGGGAGAAGTGGTCCCCCAGAAACTTTAGCTCAGTTTGGCCAAAAGAGCCCTTGGCTCGGTTGAGGCGCAGGCCCTAATCTCGTATCCGAGCAAAGACGCGCTGGAGACGGCTGATGTGCTCCTGCGGTGTGGTGGACCAGATGATGACGTCGTCAACATAGACGCGCACCACTTCGATGCCCTCCATCATCTGTTCCATGATGCGATGAAATGCCGAGATGATGCCGAATGGCATCCTGTTGTAGCAGAACCTGCCAAAGGGAGTGTTGAAAGTGCACAGCTTCCTGCTGGACTGATCCAGCTGAATCTGCCAAAAACCCTTCGAGACATCAAGCTTGGTGATAATTTTAGCCCGGGCCATCTCGCTCGTGATCTCTTCCCGTTTGGGTATGGGGTAGTGTTCCCTGATGATGTTGTTGTCCAGGTCTTTTGGGTCGATGCAGATCCGGAGTTTGCCAGAGGGCTTTTTTACGCACACCATGGAGCCGACCCATGGCGTGGGCTCCGTGACCCGGGAAAGCACTCCTTGGTCCTGCAGGTCCTATAGATCCTGCTTGAGGCGGTCCTTGAGTGGTGCTGGGACTCTACGAGGTGCGTGAATGACCGGGGTGGCGTCCGGTTTGAGCCGTATTCTGTAGGCGTAGGGCAGTGTGCCTATGCCCTCAAAAGCTTCATGGTTGTGGGCGAGGAGCGAGTGGAGCTGCGCCCTAAAGTCTGCATCGGGGAAGTCGGACGTGCCTTCTGGAGACAGAGTGTGTACCCGCTGAACGAGGTGGAGGACCTTGCACGCCTGTGCGCCCAGCAGGGAGTCCTTCGAGGATCCAACTATCTCAAAGGACAGTGTGGCTGTGTATGCATTGTGTGTCACCTGGAGCTGGCAGGATCCCGTGGCCGGGATAACATTACCGTTATAGTCCACCAGCTGACAGCGAGATCGCTGGATTGGTGGTTTGACCTTCAAGGTGTAGAAGGCGGACCATGCGAGGAGATTGGCGGAGGCACCAGTGTCTAAACAGAATGTTATCGGTGATCGGTTGACCGTTAGGGTGGCACACCACTCATCGCCCGGATCCACGCTGTGCACTGGCATCGGCCGGTGGGTCCTACTTGGAGACATCCGGTTCCTGTCAATGACCGCAACCCGGAAGGCATCCCGGTCGCTGGTATCACCGGTTTGTACATCGTCCGGGTATGATTCCGGAGTATGGGGGCTGAATGGCCCGCACGTCCCTGCGAGGCTGTCGGAATTGCGGAGCGTTGGCAGGTTGAGCTGCTCGACAGCAGGCAGCGTAGTGGCCCATCTTGCCACCGCGGAGGCATTGTCGGTTCTTTGCCGGACATTGCCGCTTTAAATGTGCGGCTCCGCAGTTGCCGCACGTCGTGACGTCATGGCGTTCGTTGCGCCACCGCGCATGCGCAGTTCGGTCCTGCGTAGAGCGCGCCTGCGCGTCCCGTCCCTCTGCGTCGACGTCTCTTTTGGTGCGTACAAGCGCGGGAGGCCGCGGAACTGGCCGCCCTCGTCCGGGCCCGCGGGCCGGGAGGAATTCGATCGCCTGGACCCGCTCGGCCTCGTAGGACCCCTGCTGGGCCGATTCAGCCGCCTGGAACTGGGAGTACCGGCTGGTCGCGTTTTCGTGGAGGACGCAGGTTTCGGTGGCAGTGGCCAGGGTGAGGCTTTTAATTTTGAGGAGCTGCTGGCGTAGGGTGCCCGAGGTGACCCCAAAAACTATCTGGGGCGAAATTCTCCGTAATCGGCGCGATGTCCGCCGACCGGCGCCAAAAACGGCGCAAATCAGTCGGGCATCGCGCCGCCCCAAAGGTGCGGAATCCTCCGCATCTTGACCGGCCGAGTCCTAACCTTGAGGGGCTAGGCCTGCGCCGGACTGATTTCCGCCCCGCCAGCTGGCGGGAAAGGCCTTTGGTGCCCCGCCAGCTGGCGTGGAAATGACTTTGCCGGGCGGCGCGTGCGCGGGAGCGTCAGCGGCCGCTCACGGCATCCCCGCGCATGCGCAGTGGAGGGAGTCTCTTCTGCCTCCGCCATGGTGGAGACCGTGGCGGAGGCGGAAGGAAAAGAGTGCCCCCAAGGCACAGGCCCGCCCGCGGATCGGTGGGCCCCGATCGCGGGCCAGGCCACCGTGGGGGCACCCCCCGGGGCCAGATCGCCCCGCGCCCCCCCCCCCCCAGGACCCCGGAGCCCGCCCGCGCCGCCTTCTCCCGCCGGTAAGAGAGGTGGTTTAATCCACGCCGGCGGGACACGCATTCCAGCAGCGGGACTTCGGCCCCTCCGGGCCAGAGAATCGCGGGGGGTGGGGTGGGGGGGGGGCGCCAACCGGCGCGGCGCGATTCCGGCCCCCGCCGAATCTCCGGTGCCGGCGAATTCGGCAACCGGCGGGGGCGGGATTCACGCCAGCCCCCGGCGATTCTCCGACCCGGCAGGGGGGGGTCGGAGAATCCCGCCCCTGGTCCCGAATCATGGAGTCAGAGGTGGATTCACAGCTGCAGGATTGCGCGAGGATACGGAGGTGTGTTAGGAAAGATTGAAAAGGCTCAGCCTTACCCTGCAGGCGCTGCTGGAACAGGTACCTCTCGAAGCTCTCGTTCACCTCGACGCTGAAGTGTTGCTCGAGTTTGAGAAGGACCGTCTTGTACTTCGTCTTGTCCTCGCCTTCCGCGAACACCAGGGAGTTGTAGATGTGGATGGCGTGTTGCCCCGCCGTGGAGAGGAGGAGGGCGATCTTCCTGGTGTCCGAAGCATTCTCCCTGTCTGTGGCTTCTAGGAAGAGCTGGAAGTGCTGTTTGAACAACTTCCAGTTGATGCCGAGATGTCCAGCGATTCGGAGCGGCTG
>NC_092732.1:34620879-34676829 GCF_047496885.1 Scyliorhinus torazame | reverse complement strand
ACTCGCTCCCACGGTGCGTGGGGGAGAATGTGGGACTCGCTCCACGGGGAGTGGGGGAGAATGTGGGACTCGCTCCCACGGGGAGTGGGGGAGAATGTAGGACTCGCTCCCACGGGGAGTGGGGGAAGAGTGTGGGACTCGCTCCCACGGGGAGTGGGGGAGAATGGGACTCGCTCCCACAGGGTGTGCTCGAGGTGAATAGTTAAGCTCCATTGAAGGGATTGGGGAAGCTGGATGAACAGATGAGGGAGAGAGGGATATTTGGGGGATGCGGGGGTGGTGCTGAGATCGAGGGGTGGTGCTAGAAGCCTCATCGGGAGCAGATGGGCTGAATGGCCTGATATCACGCTGTACAATTCGATTTCAACTGATTGCGCACAGCAGGATCGCAGAAACAGCGACGGGACCATTTGACGTTCTGCCGCGGGGTACAGGATAGAAACCACAGGCTAAAACGCTGCAGCGTGGGAGCAGGAGTGGGTTCATTGCATCTGTAATAAATGTCAGGTCAACCCATTTTCCAGATGCCCATCAAACGGCCTCGCGACCTTCTGGGCTTCCCCCATGACGGAGGGCGAGACACATGAGACGGTTCGACGAGAGGGGAGGCCCAAGAAAACATCAACCCTTGGGTTTTCTGAAGAGGCCAACAAAGCTTGTTCAAGCCGTCGCTCATCAGCTCCCTGATGAATATCAGAGGAGGCAGCTGCCCTTGGGGAGAGGCGAGGCTGGGAACTGCGCAGTCCACCCTGGCTCGTCATCGCTCCAGTCAGTCGTCCATCCTGACCATCTGCCACTCCTTGCACAACTATGTTCACTACCAGGTGCCCCTCGCGGGGTCAGTGCCCATCCTCCAACACTGCGGTGCTCCCTCAGTACTGACCCTCTGACTGTGTGGTGCTCCCTCAGTACTGACCCTCCGACAGTGCGGTGCTCCCTCAGTACTGACCCACAGTGCGGTGCTCCCTCAGTACTGACCCTCCGACAGTGCGGTGCTCCCTCAGTACTGACCCTCCGACAGTGCGGCGCTCCCTCAGTACTGACCCTCCCACAGTGCGGTACTCCCTCAGTACTGACACTCCGACAGTGCCCGGCCGCTCCCTCAGTACTGACCCTCCGACAGTGCGGCGCTCCCTCAGTACTGACCCTCCCACAGAGCGGCACTCCCTCAGTACTGACCCTCCGACAGTGCGGTGCTCCCCTCAGTACTGACCCTCCGACAGTGCGGCGCTCCCTCAGTACTGACCCTCCGACAGTGCGGCGCTCCCTCAGTACTGACCCTCTGACTGTGTGGTGCTCCCTCAGTACTGACCCTCCGACAGTGCGGTGCTCCCTCAGTACTGACCCTCCGACAGTGCGGCGCTCCCTCAGCACTGACCCTCGGACAGGGCGGGCGCTCCCTCCGTACTGACCCTCTGACAGTGCGGTGCTCCCTCAGTGCAGCGCTCCCTCCGTACTGACCCTCTGACAGTGCGGTGCTCCCTCAGTGCGGCGCTCCCTCAGCACTGACCCTCCCTCAGTGCGGCGCTCCCTCAGCACTGACCCGCCCTCAGTGCGGCGCTCCCTCAGCACTGACCCTCCCTCAGTGCGGCGCTCCCTCAGCGCTGTTCTGACAGATTATGAATCCACCGTCTCCAACGCGGAGCTGGGCCAGGCAATGATTTGAGTTGATGTTAAAAACACAGTAGCGGCAGCCGTCCGAAGGGGGAGACGGACAGTGCAAGTCAAACACACAGGTCTTTTAAAACTCATTTTTTAATGAAAAAAAATTAAACGATATGGAGGCCTCCCCAACATCTCATTCTCATATTTACAACTTTTGTTTAATCTGAATTGTTAACATTATTGTAACCCCCCCCCCCCCACTCTCCCTCCCTCCTTGCTGTTCAATTGGGAATATACAGACAGTTTCTAAATCAAAAAAATAAGCTTTCTTCATCTACCCCCTTGCTCGTTGTCTGGGGGACCCTGGCTGCTCCCTCCCATCCCCCACACGGAAATGCCTTTCGGAGAAGAACATTTTCGAAAGAATCCCACCGCCCACGTGCTGTGGGGAGCGAAGAGGAAAATGGGAAGTCTGCTCTGGGTTCAACACTCGATGTAAAAACTTTGGATCCTCAAGTTCGGCGACGGTGCGAGGGCAAATGGCTCCCCCCCTCCCCTATCGCTGAGTGTAAGTGCACATGGCCGTTGCGGCCACCTCTAGAGGAAGCTTTTACTCCACTTGTTTCTTCCCCCGCCCGGCCAGGTCCTCACGCAAACCAAAGCAAGATGGCGGCGGGTAGCTTTGCGTGAGGGGTGGCGGTGGTGGTTTTTTGCCTGCTGCTGGTTGCTGCGATGACCACCTCTTGAGCCCATGGACTGGCAGTCAAACTCTCCACCCTGGCTAGAGCCACCCCCCACAACATACTCATCGCTGCCCATTAAAGCTCCCTCGTGTTCCTCACCCCGAAGGACACCCGATTGAAGAGGGAATGTTGTGGAGAATCGTACCTTCGAGACTTGCGGGGGGGGGGGAGTGGGGGAAGAGATGGGGGGGGGGTGAATTGTGCGAAATAACTTCACACGAGCGTTCCCGAGAGAGAGGGGGGGGGATGATGAACGAGAATTCAAATATATTAAATTAAACATTTTCTGCAGCATCCCTCAGTGTGGGCTTCGACGGGAAACACGCGTTTCTCTTTCTCTCTTTCCTCCCTCCCCCCCCCCCCCCCCCCCCCCCCCTAGGGTGTCTAATATTTATTTATTGGGGGGGGGGGCACGTTCCTGGGATGGCGGCCGAGACACGAGGGGAGAAAAAGCAAGAGTTGGCCTGGGAGCTTTTCCGCAAAAAAAATGTGGGGGGGGGGGCCGCAAAGCGCGAAAGATTACAAAATCAAAATACTGATGATTCGAAAAGGCACATCGGACCAGCTACTCAAAATCCAAGTTCCCGACCTCGCCTTCGCACTCCCCACCCTCGCAGCTCCCCCAACCTCACAGTGATGGCGTCCGGGTGATGGAGGTTGGGAAGAGAGATGGAGCTGGCACGCGACGACGCTAAGTTGTCCTCCCGCTCTCTTCTCTCCCCCCCTCCCCCCTCCTTTTGGCGAACAAAAAAAAATTAATCATCTCTAGCGGCTGGCTACTTCAGCCGAGCAGGGTGGGGGGGGAAGGGGTTTGCGGGGGACCGGGCACTTTGCGTCAAGGTTAGCTCGCGAGGGGGTGGGTGCAAGTGGTTAAGAAGGTTGGCCCGAAAAAGAGCCCCTCGCGTCCACCCCCAGACCCTCCCCTCCGCCGGGGGGGTGTCTAAGGCACTAATCGGTCTTCCCATGATTGTTGTTCAAGACAGGATGTCCATTGGAGACGGGGCCGTTCTTGACGGGTTCCTCCTCCTCGTTTGAATTGTCCGTCTCGTCTCTGTCGCTCCGTTCGTCCTCCACAATCTGAGTATCGGGGGTGGTGGGTGGGAGGGGAGGGGATAAAACGTGACACGGAAAAGAAAAAAATCAGACGCCATAGTTTAAAATACGCCAACAACCCGTCTACCAGATGTGGGACTACCTGGCCAGGCCCAGCATTAATTGCCCACCCAACTGCCCTCCATTCCAGAGGAGCATTTGAAACTGAGCCACAATCGCCATGTGGGTCTGGAGTCAAGCGTAGGCCAGACGGGGCTAAGGGCGACTGATTTCCCCCCCCGAATGACATTTATTGAACCAGATGGGTTTTTATAAACGACAAATCGACTTCATGGTCGTCGTGGCGACTTTTAATGCCAGGTTTTCGTTCAACTCAAATTTCACCATCTGCCGCCGTGGTGGGGTTCAAAGCCGGGTCCCCCCCAGATCTTTGCCGTGGGGTCTCTGTGGATTGCTGGCCCGGTGACAACGCCACTCACTGCCCCCATCCCCCTCCCGGTGCGGCCCACTTGCTCCTCCTCCAACTACCATGCCGCAAGCGAGAGAGCGAGCGTCGGTGAACACAGGCATTCATTGGACCGGTCCGCAATTTTGCGCTCGGCTAAATGCCGCAGCACAGCCGGCCAGGGAACGCGCCCAACTCCTTCGCCCGGCAGATCGGGAGGATTCGGAGGAAGCTGGCAATTCATACCGCGCGCGTCCGGGGCCGTCAAGTCCCCTGCGGTGGCGACCCGAACTCGGGTGATCTTGGCCCAGAGGCAGGGACGCCAAGTGACCTTCTTGGCCCTCTGCAGCCAAAAGGAACATGTCCAGGCAATGCACCTTTTCTGAATTTTGGGGATGGGGGGGGTGGAATGAATAGTGTCCAACTTCATGTCCCATGACAACACCTAACCAATCAGCGCCCCTTTCCACATGTGGTACGAATTGTTGCTCGCCGTGAAATTCGCATTCATATATCTGGCCTGATGAGGCGGAGGGAAAAAGACTCGACAATCACAGAATTTACAGTGCAGAAGGAGGCCATTCGGCCCATCGAGTCTGCACCGGCCCTTGGAAGAGAGCACCCCTACCCTCCACCCTATCCCCGTAACCCCACCCAACACTAAGGGCAATTTATCACGGCCAATCCACCTAACCTGCACATCTTTAGACTGTGGAGGAAACCGCAGCACCCGGAGGAAACCCACGCACACACGGGGAGAACGTGCAGACTCCGCACAGACACAGTGACCCAGCGGGGAATCGAACCTGGGACCCTGGAGCTGTGAAGCAATTGTGCTAACCACAATGCTACCGTGCTACAACAGCAGGTTGTTTCCCTGCCCACCCCCCAGAAGTTCTTGAAATGTTCAGGGGCCTCATCTACAAGTCAATCCCCCGCCCACCTCCCCCTCAAACAACAGGAATGAATATTAAAACTAAATACGTGTGAAAGCAAACTATCACCTGCAAGACGTGCTGATCTCAAATATTCCACTCGATACTCTTGGGCCAAAGGTTTCTCGGGAACAACCCACCTGGTCACCCATTTCCCTCGCTCACATCCACGTAACGGCCCATCCCACTGCCTCACTGTGTCCTCACTCCTGGCACCTCCCACCCCCTCACCTCCTTCCGCAGTAACCTTCAGGTTCCGAACACATGTCCCCAATCGCCAACCGCCACCGTGTCCTCCAGTCCCTTTACACACCCCTCCCTATCTCTGTAACCTCCTCCAGCCCCTACACCTCTCCCTATCTCTGTAACCTCCTACACCCGCTCCCTATCTCTGTAACCTCCTCCAGCCCCTACGCCCCCCTCCCTATCTCTGTAACCTCCTCCAGCTCCCTACACCCACCCCTCCCTATCCTCTGTAACCTCCTCCAGCCCCTACACCCCCTCCCTATCTCTGTAACCTCCTCCAGTACCGACACCCCCTCCCTATCTCTGTAATCTCCTCCAGCCCTATACCCCTCACTATCCCTGTAACCTCCTCCAGCCCCTACACCTCTCCCTATCTCTGTAACCTCCTGCACCGCCTCCCTATCTCTGTAACCTCCTCCAGCCCCTACATCCCTCCCTATCTCTGTAACCTCCTCCAGCATCTACACCCCGTCCCGATCTCTGTAACCTCCTCCAGCCCCTACATCCCCCCTCCCTATCCCTGCAACGTCCTCCAGTCCCTACACCCCCTCCCTACCTCTGTAACCTCCTACTCTCCCCTCCCTATCACCTCCTCCAGCCCCAACACCTCCTCCCTATCCCTGTAACCTCCGACACCCCCTTTCCCATCTCTGTAACCTCCTCCAGCCCCTACACCCCCCTCCCTATCTCTGTAACCTCCTCCTGCCCTACACCCCCCTCCCCATCTCGGTAACCCTCCAGTCCCTACACCCCCCTCCCCATCTCGGTAACCTCCTCCAGTCCCTACACCCCCCTCCCTATCTGTAACCTCCTCCAGCCCCTACACCTCCTCCCTATCCCTGTAACCTCCGACACCCCCTCCCTATCTCTGTAACCACCTACACCCCCTCCCCATCTCTGTAACCTCCTACACCCCCTCCCTATCTCTGTAACCTCCTCCAGCCCCTACACCCCCCTCCCTATCTCTGTAACCTCCTCCAGCCCCTACACCCCCCTCCCTATCTCTGTAACCTCCTCCAGCCCCGACACTCCCTCCCTATCTCTGTAACCTCCTCCAGCCCCTACAACCCCTCCCTATCTCTGGAACCTCCTGCAGCCCCTACACCCCCTCCCTATCTCTGGAACCTCCTGCAGCCCCTACACCCCCTCCCTATCTCTGTAACCTCCTCCAGCCCCTACACCCCCTCCCTATCTCTGTAACCTCCTCCAGCCCCCTACACCCCCTCCCTATCTCTGTAACCTCCTCCAGTCCCTACTCCCCCTCCCTATCTCTGTAACCTCCCTCCAGCCCCTACACCCCCTCCCTATCTCTGTAACCTCCTCCAGTCCCTACACCTCCTCGCTATCTCTGTAACCTCCTCCAGCCCCTACACCCCCTCGCTATCTCTGTAACCTCCTCCAGCCCCTACACCCGCTCCTATCTCTGTAACCTCCTCCAGCCCCTACACCCCCTCCCTATCTCTGTAACCTCCTCCAGCTCCCTACAACCCTCCGAGATCTCTGCGCTCCTCCAATCCCGGCCCCTCGAGCATCCCCCCCCCCCCCCACCCCCCCCACCCCCCCAACCCCCAACCCGGGCTCTGGACTTACCTCCCTAAACCTCTCCTGCACCCCGCCCTCCACTCTCTTTAAGACGCTCCATAAAAACCAGAGTGCCATTTGGCCCCTTCGATTCTGCGCTGACCCCGACCTCGTCGCTCTCTCACCCCAAGTATCTCTTCCGTGGCTCTGGGGGGAATGTGCACCTACGGCAGCACCTTGGAGCGTTTTACTTCTCTCGAGGGGCTGAATAAATTCAAGATGGCCATCGATATTCACGGGTACCGCAATGGGGGGGGGGGGGCGGAGGGGTGTCAATCGCACAAAGGAGAATAGCGAACCCGATCCTTAACCGGCGGAAAGCGTCTGCGGCCACGCACGCCGCAAGTGGCAAAAGGGACCACCATGGTCAGGTGATGGACAACCATTTTCGCACAGGGAAGGGGGCCCCCTTCTACTCACGTTCCCAGTCATAAACTTCAGTGCCATGCGAAGGATGAGATACGCCCAGAAGATGTGCAGGAGCTGCAGGACCACGAGTATTCCATTGAAAAAGTAATATCCAAAGAATGGAGGATACAGCTCTAACGGGTAAAACACTGTGCAGCGAATGATCCTGTGGAAGACAAGACAGTCCCAGTTAAACCTCTCCAGCCTCATCTCCCAGGACAGGTACAGGTTAGATCCAGAGTAAAGCTCCGTCTACACTGTCCCCATCAAATACTCCAGGGCAGGTACAGCACGGGGTTAGATACAGAGTAAAGCTCCCTCTACACTGTCCCCATCAAACACTCCCAGGACAGGTACAGCACGGGGTTAGATACAGAGTAAAGCTCCCTCTACACTGTCCCCATCAAACACTCCCAGGACAGGTACAGCACGGGGTTAGATACAGAGTAAAGCTCCCTCTACACTGTCCCCATCACACACTCCCAGGACAGGTACAGCACGGGGTCAATACAGACTAAAGCTCCCTCGACACTGTCCCCATCAAACACTCCCAGGACAGGTACAGCACGGGGTTAGATACAGAGTAAAGCTCCCTCTACACTGTCCCCATCACACACTCCCAGGACAGGTACAGCACGGGGTTAGATACAGAGTAAAGCTCCCTCTACACTGTCCCCATCAATCACTCCCAGGACAGGTACAGCACGGGGTTAGATACAGAGTAAAGCTCCCTCTACACTGTCCCCATCACACACTCCCAGGACAGGTACAGCACGGGGTTAGATACAGAGTAAAGCTCCCTCTACACTGTCCCCATCACACACTCCCAGGACAGGTACAGCACGGGGTCAGATACAGACTAAAGCTCCCTTGACACTGTCCCCATCAAACACTCCCAGGACAGGTACAGCACGGGGTTGGATACAGAGTAAAGCTCCCTCTACACTGTCCCCATCACACACTCCCAGGACAGGTACAGCACGGGGTTAGATACAGAGTAAAGCTCCCTCTACACTGTCCCCATCAAACACTCCCAGGACAGGTACAGCACACGGTTAGATACAGAGTAAAGCTCCCTCTACACTGTCCCCATCAAACACTCCCAGGACAGGTAGAGCACGGGGTTAGATACAGAGTAAAGCTCCCTCTACACTGTCCCCATCACACACTCCCAGGACAGGTACAGCACGGGGTCAGATACAGACTAAAGCTCCCTCGACACTGTCCCCATCAAACACTCCCAGGACAAGTACAGCACGGGGTTAGATACAGAGTAAAGCTCCCTCTACACTGTCCCCATCAAACACTCCCAGGACAGGTACAGCACGGAGTTAGATACAGAGTAAAGCTCCCTCTACACTGTCCCCATCAAACACTCCCAGGACAGGTACAGCACGGGGTTAGATACAGAGTAAAGCTCCCGCTACACTGTCCCCATCAAACACTCCCAGGACAGGTACAGCACGGGGTTAGATACAGAGTAAAGCTCCCTCTACACTGTCCCCATCACACACTCCCAGGACAGGTACAGCACGGGGTTAGATACAGAGTAAAGCTCCCTCTACACTGTCCCCATCACACACTCCCAGGACAGGTACAGCACGGGGTTAGATACAGAGTAAAGCTCCCTCTACACTGTCCCCATCAAACACTCCCAGGACAGGTACAGCACGGGGTTAGAAGCAGCAGCGCCTCTTTCCCCAACTCCCGTCTGCTTTAACCTGATCTAAACCTATCTTGATGCATTCATCCGGTTTTCAACCAGTAACCTGCTCAGAAGAGCCCTACCAAATGAGTCACAGTTGGGTGATTAAATCTGGCCTCCATTCTCTCAAGCAAAGTCCAAACAGATTCCCCCAGTATTACTGGAAAGAATTAAATTTGTCGTCTGGCACTTATCAGAACAATACCATCGCCAGGAGAGACAATTACACTAACAACCAATTTAAGATAGTCAGTGAGGATTGTAGTGCGGCGCATTGGAAAGTACATATATTAGTACACGGTGCCTTGTCCCTTGCACGCATTCCGTCTGTTCCAGCTAAACAAAAATTGAGTGACAGCCATTCATTGCTTCGCTCCGCGGGGCAACGCCGTGGACCAATCTGAGCCAACTGCCCAGTTCGAACTTTCAAAACAGTGCTTGGCGGTTAACTGTCGATCACCGTCAACTGGTGCACCATCCCCGGCCACGCCTCGACCAGGGTTCGCTTGCCCAGCAATCGGCACGCTCTTCTCACCGAGAGAGTTAGTGTTCCCCACCAGCACACCCCTCCCCCAAAAGCGGGACATTGGCATTCCTGCGGCTTGTACTGTTGAATGATGCAAGATGGAAAGCTGCGAGAAAAGTCCCACATACCAGAACGGGAAGATGATGAGTCTGGTGATGATGAAGGCCACAGCAAAGAGGATGAAGAGCGAGTTGCAAGTCGTTTTCCACCCAGCGTAGTTGAACATCTTGGCAGACTAGCGGCAGAGGGAAATAATCGGCGTTAAAATAGGTTCAGCACCCGGAGCGGGATTGGTTTCCGCGCCGGCCCCCGCCCCCACATATTCCCGGGCCATTTTTGAATTCTTAGGGGTCATCGTCAATCACTCTTGCGGGGAGTGGGGGGGTGCGCGTGAGTGCGGTTTGGAATTATATTGGATTTTAAAATACGCATTTGTGTTTTAGTTTCCTTCCATAGCCCTTTTGCACCCCCCTCCTCATCTCAACTCCTCGACACCCCTCCCTATCTCTGTAACCTCCTATAGCCCCTACACCCCCTCCCTATCACTGTAACCTCCTCCAGCTCTTACACCCCCTCCCTATCTCTGTAACCTCCTCCAGCCCCTACACCCCTCCCTATCTCTGTAACCTCCTCCAGCCCCTACACCCCCTCCCTATCTCTGTAACCTCCTCCAGCCCCTACACCCCCTCCCTATCTCTGTAACCTCCTCCAGCCCCTACACCCCCTCCCTATCTCTGTAACCTCCTACAGCCCCTACACCCCCCTCCCTATCTCTGTAACCTCCTCCAGCCCCTACACCCCTCCCTATCTCTGTAACCTCCTCCAGCCCCTACACCCCCTCCCTATCTCTGTAACCTCCTCCAGTCCCCTACACCCACTCCCTATCTCTGTAACCTCCTCCAGCCCCTACACCCCCTCCCTATCTCTGTAACCTCCTCCAGCCCCTACACCCCCCTCCCTATCTCTGTAACCTCCTCCAGCCCCTACACCCCCTCCCTATCTCTGTAACCTCCTCCAGCCCCTACACCCCCCTCCCTATCTCTGTAACCTCCTCCAGCTCCCTACAACCCTCCGAGATCTCTGCTCTCCTCCAATCCCGGCCTCTCGAGCGTCCCCCTCCGATTCCCATCGCTCCGCCATAGGCGGCCGTGCCTTCAGTCTCTCTCTTCCTTGAAGACGCTCCGTAAGACCGGCCTCTTTGGCCGCGCTTTTAGCCTCCTGTCCCTGATATCTGATATCTCCCCATGTGGCTCACCGTGGCGGGCGGGAGGCGGGGGGGGGGGGGGGGGGGGGGGGGGGTGCGGTCGAAGGTTTGATTTACAACGCGCCTGCGACGCACCTCGGCACGCTTTACAAAGTCTCAGATACCAAAATAAACGCAGGCGGCTGCGACTGCCGCCGACACGGCCTTTACCTCGAGAAAGTAGTCCGATGCGTCATGTACCGCCATGACCAGTGTCCCGGCCCTGATGTAGTTGGTGCACCAGGAGAAACTGATCAGGATGATGGTCGCCACGTGATGGATTATCTGCTCCTTAAAGTCCTAACGAGGCCATGGGGACAAGAGAGGAGACATTTAACAATCCATTCTCGAGACGACGACGAACACAGCGGGGGGGGGGGGGGGGGGTCGCGCTCGAGCCATTTCCCCGAGGGCCGATTAAGAGTCGGCCCCATTGCTGGGTGTCTGCGTGGGGGTCGGTGGTCTGGAGTCACATGTAGGCTAACCCGGGTGAGGACGGCAGATTTCCCTCCCTAAAGGTTTGCTTTTAATGACAATCTACGATGGTCGCCGTGACGGAGACTCGCTTTTCAATCCCAGATTTTATTGATTGTCCCCCACCCACCCCCGGCCAACTCTGGGCCTAGGCTCACCTGTAGCCATCTCAGATGGCCACCTGCAAAGGACCATGGGAATTATGGCCAACTCAGGACTCACGACACACTCAGAGCTGGCGTGTGTATTTGCAACCCAGATATAGCTGGACACGATCGAAACCCCCAGCTCGTTTGCATTCTAATGGTCCATTGCCCCAGAACAAAAGGACTGTACTCAGGGAACCGATACAGATGCAGACTAACCAGCGCCACGCCCTTTGCTAAGAAAGCCCAAACAGCCACGGTCAATGGCCGCTCAGGACACGCCCAGCCATCAAGGCACCCGCCCCTTTATTGACCAAAATCGAAGGCAGTGATCGAAGCCTGTCGAATTATTGGGTCCAAAGCCAAGGACCGCCCCAAAGAGCGCGAAATCCCAGAGGGACAAGAAGAGACGCAGCCATGAGCTCGGTCTCTCTTGGCCCCGGCCTACGCCTAAAACCAAGTGCAGCATAACGACCAGACAGACAAGTTCAAGACCCAACGATCGCTACCAGACGGATGAGCCCAGCAGAGACAGAGCCTCTTCTTCCACCCAGCCACGCAAGATCTGGACAAAGGCCTTGTCCATCTGCATAGAGCCGGTTGCCCTGAAGTTAAGTACAGGTTATTGTAGTTGTTAGGTGTGGTTTAACTTGTAGTGTTTTGTGTTGCATGTCGAAGTAATCCTGGTGTGTAAATAAACCATCTTTGAACTTGAACTGACTAACTGGCTGTGTGGTCCTTTGATCGATATCCGGTAAAGCTTTGTAGTGGTCGCATTTGATACCTGGCGACTCTAAAGAGCATCATTATTAATTGGCAACATTATTGGTGCCGATTGGCAACACACCTCCCCCCCCCCAGTCACTCCAGACCCAGGCTCGAGGGCCTGTAACCCCCTCCTCTGTAACTCTGGGCCCAGGCGCAAGGGCCTTCACTCCCCTGTAAATCCAGGCCCAGGCACCTTCCCTCCCCAGTAACTCCGGGCCCAGGCTCGGGGCCTTCCCTCTCCTGTAACTCCAGGCCCAGGCTCGAGGGCCTTTCCTCCCCTGTAACTCCAGGCCCAGGCTCGAGGGACTTTCCTCCCCTGCAACTCCGGGCCCAGGCTCGAGGGCCTTCCCTCCCTTGTAATTCCGGGACCAGGTTCGAGGGCCTTCCCTCCCCTGTAACTCCAGGCCCAGGCTCGAGGGCCTTCCTTCCCCTGTAACTCCAGGCCCAGGCTCGAGGGCCTTCCCTCCCCTGCAACTCCGGGCCCAGGCTCGAGGGCCTTCCCTCCCTTGTAATTCCGGGCCCAGGTTCGAGGGCCTTCCCTCCCCTGTAACTCCAGGCCCAGGCTCGAGGGCCTTCCTTCCCCTGTAACTCCAGGCCCAGGCTCTAGGGCCTTCCCTCCCCTGTAATTCTTTTCAAGAATGCTCACCTTCCGCTTGACATCGAACGCGACACTGAAGAGCAGCGACCAGTAGAAGCCCAACTCGATCATGTAATACCAATACTGCGACGGTAGCATAGTCTGCCCAGGTAGGGAGGGATGGGGGGAGAAAACAGACTTTCAACGAGTGATAGGAGCTTCACGGAACCACACTGCATTTCTCTAGCGCCTGTCACCACATCCACCAACCCCCTCACGCCACCCTTCCGCCCCACCAGTTAAACACCTTGCAGGTGGGGGGGGGGGGGGGCGAACAAGGGTTGCCGCACAGCAGGATCCCACACGGACACCGCGGCCCCGGACCGCCTTGCCTCATCCCGACGGCACGCCGTTCGATCAGTGTCCCCCTCCGGCTACTGACCCTCCATCCGGCGGGAATACCTTTCTTATTCGTTGACTCAATCTAAACCCCCTCCCCTACCAAATGACGTTGTACGCCGCCCCGATTAAATCACACACACACCCCCGCCACACACAACCTTTTTCTCTGCTTCAAAGAAGAAAGACAAATGACAGCACAGGAACAGGCCCTTCGGCCCTCCAAGCCTGCGCCGATCCAGATCCTCTATCTAAAACTGTCGCCTATTTACTCAGGATCTGTATCCCTCTGCTCCACGCCCATTCATGTATCTGTCTAGATACATCTTAAATGACGCGATCGTGCCCGCCTCTACCACCCCCGCTGGCAATGCGTTCCAGGCACCCACCACCCTCTGCGTAAAGAACTTTCCACGCACATCTCCCGTAAACTTTTCCCCCCTCACCTTGAGCTCGTGACCCCTAGTAATTGAGTCCCCCACTCTGGGGGAAAAAGCTTGTTGCTATCCACCCTGTCCATACCTCTCATGATTTTGTAGACCTCAATGAGCCCCCCCCCCCCCCACTCAACCTCCGTCTTTCTAATGAAAATAACCCTAATCTACTCCAACCTCTCTTCATAGCTAGCGCCCTCCATACCAGGCAACATCCTGGTGAACCTCCTCTGCACCCTCTCTAAAGCATCCACATCCTTCTGGTAATGTGGCGACCAGAACTGCACCCAGTATTCCAAATGTGGCCTAACCAAAGTCCTATACAACTGTAACATGACCTGCCGACTCTTGTACTCAATACCCCGTCCGATGAAGGCAAGCATGCTGTATGCTTTCTTGACCACTCTATCGACCTGCGCAGCCTCCTTCAGGGTACAATGGGCCTGAACTCCCAGATCTCTCTGTGCATCAATTTTCCCCAGGACTTTTTCATTGACCGTATAGACCGCTCTTGAATTGGATCTTCCAAAATGCATCACCTCGAATTTGCCCGGATGGAGGATAACGATCCCGGAATTACTATTGTTAAAAACATTCTGCCGCGCCATTAAAAAAAAAAGACAAGGCTCGCGAATCCCAAGTTGTTACTAACCTGTATCGGGAATCCCTTCCACGTTTCCCGCAAATCATAAAACCAGGGTTTCTAAAAAAAAAAAAACAAAGAACAGCAGCATATTGTATTAAAAGGAATAGTTTGGAGGAAGGGGGGGGGGGGCCGCGCAGGGGATGGATTGGGGAGTGGACTAGGCCTCGTTACCGCGGTAACCGGGCCTTCAGAAAAGTCTGCTCACAAGCCCTTGGCGCGCGGCAGCTTCCAGTGTGGAAATAGAGAGGGTTACTGTTCCTCGGACCACAATTAAATCAGAAGAGGGCGGTTGGCTGGTTTTCAGACTCTGTCGGCACGCAAAGTGCTCATTAAAAAAAACCAGCCACTCGGTCAACAACCTCACAGGGTCCGAGGGCGCCCATTTTAACAAAGGCCTCACACTCACACCCACCCACACACTCCTTAACGCAGCAGCGTATTTCCCTCAAATTCTAATGAGAGATGTTATCGACCGGCTTTGAAACTTTGTTCGCTCAACAATACGGTTCCAAACCCTCACAAGCCCCATCACAGCGGGTGAAGGCAGAGCTTCACTCTGTATCTAACCCCATGCTGTACCTGTCCTGGGAGTGTTTGATGGGGACAGTGTAGAGGGAGCTTTACTCTGTATCTAACCCCGTGCTGTACCTGTCCTGGGAGTGTTTGATGGGGACAGTGTAGAGGGAGCTTTACTCTGTATCTAACCCCGTGCTGTACCTGTCCTGGGAGTGTTTGATGGGGACAGTGTGGAGGGAGCTTTACTCTGTATCTAACCCCGTGCTGTGCCTGTCCTGGGAGTGTTTGATGGGGACAGTGTAGAGGGAGATTTACTCTGTATCTAACCCCGTGCTGTGCCTGTCCTGGGAGTGTTTGATGGGGACAGTGTGGAGGGAGCTTTACTCTGTATCTAACCCCGTGCAGTACCTGTCGTGGGAGTGTTTGATGGGGACAGTGTAGAGGGAGCTTTACTCTGTATCTAACCCCGTGTTGTACCTGTCCTGGGAGTGTTTGATGGGGACAGTGTAGAGGGAGCTTTACTCTGTATCTAACCCAGTGCTGTACCTGTCCTGGGAGTGTTTGATGGGGACAGTGTAGAGGGAGCTTTACTCTGTATCTAACCCCGTGCTGTACCTGTCCTGGGAGTGTTTGATGGGGACAGTGTAGAGGGAGCTTTACTCTGTATCTAACCCCGTGCTGTACCTGTCCTAGGAGTGTTTGATGGGGACAGTGTAGAGGGAGCTTTACTCTGTATCTAACCCCCGCCGTGCTGTACCTGTCCTGGGAGTGTTTGATGGGGACAGTGTGGAGGGAGCTTTACTCTGTATCTAACCCCGTGCAGTACCTGTCCTGGGAGTGTTTGATGGGGACAGTGTAGAGGGAGCTTTACTCTGTATCTAACCCCGTGCTGTACCTGTCCTGGGAGTGTTTGATGGGGACAGTGTAGAGGGAGCTTTACTCTGTATCTAACCCCATGCTGTACCTGTCCTGGGAGTGTTTGATGGGGACAGTGTAGAGGGAGCTTTACTCTGTATCTAACCCCGTGCTGTACCTGTCCTGGGAGTGTTTGATGGGGACAGTGTAGAGGGAGCTTTACTCTGTATCTAACCCCCGCCGTGCTGTACCTGTCCTGGGAGTGTTTGATGGGGACAGTGCAGAGGGAGCTTTACTCTGTATCTAACCCCATGCTGTACCTGTCCTGGGAGTGTTTGATGGGGACAGTGTAGAGGGAGCTTTACTCTGTATCTAACCCCGTGCTGTACCTGTCCTGGGAGTGTCTGATGGGGACAGTGTAGAGGGAGCTTTACTGTATCTAACCCCGTGCAATCGATAGGATTATGGAGGGGAGAATACACGGGGACCTCGTCCTTATTCGAGTGGGAGATGATTGTGCTCCCGCTGCAACTCAGCAGGCAGTCAAAGCTGCGAGGCCCCACCTGGTCGAGCAGCCAGGCTCACAACTCTGTAATTCTGCCTCACCAAAGGCGCAATGGCGTCGCCTGAGAGGGTGCAGGGGACAATCCTCATGGCCATGCTGTTTTTGGTATTGGCACCCAACTCCCTTCCTCCCTGTTCCCATTCTAACCCTCTCCCACCCACACCTCTCTTCTCACCCCCCCACCCCCCCCCCCTCCCCATCTCGCCACCCAGCGCTCTCTCCCAGGACAGGTCCCACACGACAGACAGTGCCCCCGGGAGCCCCGTGGGTCGGGGGAGGCTCCAGTACTGGAACGTGCTCACCCAGACGGCATGGATCCCGCACTGGTTTACTCAAAACTCAAGACAATCCCAAGAGTGGAGAGAGAGACGCATCCACCCGTGACCAACGCGGCTTCAATGACCATTCCTGAACATTTATGCAGTCCATTCGGGCCCTCTGTTTACGTGCTGCCGATCTGGTTCCGTGGGAGTGAGCCTATGCCCCTCCCACTACAGCTCCCCGTTGGAGCGAGTCCCACATTCTCCCCCACTCCCTGTGGGAGCGAGTCCCACATTCTCCCCACTCCCCGTGGGAGCGAGTTCCACATTCTCCCCCACTCCCCGTGGGAGCGAGTCCCACATTCTCCCCCACTCCCCGTGGGAGCGAGTCCCACATTCTCCCCCACTCCCCGTGGGAGTGAGTCCCACATTTTCCCCCCCACTCCCCGTGGGAGCGAGTCCCACATTCTCCCCACTTCCCGTTGGAGCGAGTCCCACATTCTCCCCACTCCCCGTGGGAGCGAGTCCCACATGCCCCCCCCACTCCCCGTGGGAGCGAGTCCCACATTCTCCCCCCAACTCCCCGTGGGAGCGAGTCTCCAATAACCCCACTGGATTTCCAGAGAATCCCTACAGTGCAGAATGAAGCCATTCGCCGCATTGAGTCTGCACCAACCCAGAATTGAAGAGCTTCCTGCTGCCCCTACCCCTCCCCGTCCTGACCTTGAGCGGCTCTTTAACCACATGGTCTCGCCCTCGATAAAGGGGCTGAAGGGGGCAGCTGCACCTTCCGCCTGCTGCTGTGTGCATTATACTCCCCCCTGTCACCCTGTCATCTGAGTGTACCTTTAAGAAATGGGCGTTTAACATTATGGCGGTGGCTAAGCATTTATAGTTGCCTGAGATACAGTTTGACTCATTGGAAGTGGCAAAAATACAATTACAAATTAAACAAATGGAACATGAGAAAGAATTCAAGCAGCTTGAATTCGAAAGAGAGAGAGCGGAAAAAGAAAGAGAAAGGGAGATACAGATCAGGGAAAAAGATAAAGAGAGCAGCTTGAATTCGAAAGAGATAGAGAGAGAGGAAAAAGAGAAAGGGAGCTACAGATCAGGGAAAAAGATAAAGAGAGAGAGTTTGAACTTCAGAAAATGGCCATGACACATGGCAGTCAGTTAAAATTGGCAGACGTAAAGGGAAACGTACAGTTGGATGATAGTGATGAGGATAGTGAGAAAGAGCGTCATAGTCGAAGGCTTGGTGGGAATCTATTTAAATATGTCCAAGCATTGCCAACGTTTGATGAGAAGGAGGTTGAAGCCTTTTCCATTTCATTTGAGAAGGTAGCTAAACAAATGAAATGGCCATGTGGGTATTACTGATTCAAACAAAGCTGGCAGGTTGGGCTAGTGAATTGTTTGCATCACTATCAGAGGAGGTGTCGGAGTCGTATGAGGAGGTGAAAAAATCCATCTTAGGTGCATATGAACTAGTGCCGGAAGCCTACAGACAAAGGTTTAGAAATTTAAGGAAAGAACCTGGTCAAACATACATGGAGTTTGAAAGGATCAAACAGAGTGATTTTGATAGGTGGAGAAGGACTTTGAAAATAGACCAAACGTATGAAGCTCTCAGAGAAATTATACTTTTGGAGGAGTTTAAAAGTTCAATTCCTGATGTAGTGAGAACTCATGTGGAAGAGCAGAGGGTTAAAACTGCGAGATTGGCAGCAGAAATGGCAGATGATTATGAATTAGTTCATAAACCAAAGATTGGTTTCCGACATCAGTTTCAGCCGGTGAGGGATAGAAACTGGGGACATGAGAAATACTCAAGTGGTAACGGTAAAGGTGATCTGATGGGAGACAATAAAGAGAGTGTACCTCAGATTAAAAAAGAAATCCAGGAGGGTGGAAAAGAAATGAAAAGTTTCAGATGTTTTCACTGGAAGAACTAGGCCATGTAAAGTCACAGTGTTGGTGGTTGAAGAAAAGCACTGGGAAGGCTGATGTGGTAAAACAGGATAAGACAGTGGGATTTACTAGAGTGGTAAAGGAAAGCCCAAGGGAAGCGAAGGAGGTGCAAACGATTGTACAGCCTGTTCAAGAAGTGATTGTTAAGAAGGTTCCAGATGTCTTTAAAGAATTTACTTGTGTGGGTAAAGTTTACTCATGTGTATCAGGAGGAGCAGGTAAAGAAGTCACAATTTTAAGAGATACGGGAGCTAGTCAATCTTTAATGGTAAGAGATGAGGAGTTATGTAGTTTAGGAAGAATATTGCCAGAAAAGGTGGTAATATGTGGAATTCAGGGTGAGAGGAGTAGTGTCCCATTATATAAGGTACGGTTGGAAAGTCCAGTGAAGAGTGGTGAAGTGGTAGTAGGAGTAATAGAGAAACTATCTTGTCCAGGAATACAGTTTATCTTGGGAATGATATAGCTGGATCGCAGGTGGGAGTGATGCCTACTGTGGGTGATAAGCCAGTGGAAAATCAAACAACTGAAGTGTTGAAGGGCGAATATCCTGGGATTTTTCCGGATTGTGTAGTAACAAGTCACAGGTTAAGACAAGAGGAGAAATCAAAGAGTGAAGATGACGTTGAAGTACAAAATTATCAGAAACGATTTTTGATCAGGTGGTTGAAAAAGAACAAGAACAGGTGGAGGATGAGGCGGATATTTTTAGTTCAGGAAAGTTGGCGGAGTTACAACAAAAAGATATAGAAATAAAACGGATGGATCAGAAAGCATACACGGAAGAGGAATCTGAGTGTATACCAGAGTGTTATTACCATAAAAGTGATGTCTTGCTGAGAAAATGGAGATCTTTACATATGCAGGCGGATGTAAAGTGGGCAGAAGTTCATCAAGTAGTATTGCCGGTAGGGTATAGAAAGGAGGTGTTGCGAGTTGCACATGAGGTACCAGTGGGAGGTCATTTGGGAATAAGGAAAACTCAAGCTAAAATCCAGAAACATTTTTATTGGCCTGGACTATGTAAAGATGTAGTTAAATTTTGTCAATCATGTCACAGATGTTAAGTGATTTGGAAACCTCAAGCAGCGATAAAACCAGCGCCCTTAATACCCATTCCAGCATTTGAGGAACCTTTTACAAGGGTCCCAATTGATTGCATTGGACCGCTTCCGCTTCCTAAAACCAAAAGTGGGAATCAATATCTTTTGACTATAATGGATGTGTCTACTAAGTTTCCAGAGGCCATTCCAGTCCGCAATATTACAGCTAAAAAGATTGTGGAGGAGTTACTTAAATTCCTTACTAGATATGGACTATCCACAGAAATACAATCAGATCAAGGATTACATTTTACCTCAAGGTTATTCAAAGAAGTTATGGATAGCTTTAGGATAAAACAATTTAAATCAACTGCGTACCATCCAGAATGGCAGGGAGCGTTCGAAAGGTGGCATCAGACATTAAAGACAATGTTGAGGGCTTGTCACGATTATCCAGAGCATTGGGATAAAGGAATTCCATTCGTACGGTTTGCAATTAGGGATGCAACTAATGAGTCAACCAAATTCAATCCTTTTGAACTAATTTTTGGTCATGAGGTAAGAGGACCACTTAAATTGATTGAAGGAAAAATTGGTGGGTGAGAAATCGGAAATTACATTATTGAATTACGTGTCAAATTTTAGGGAACGATTAAATAGAGCAGGTGAATTGGCTCGACAACATTTAAAAGTTGCACAAAATGTGATGAAACGGGTAGCGGACAAGAAATCCAAAGTTCGTAGTTTTGCCAGTGGAGATAAAGTTTTAGTGTTGTTACCAGTGGTAGGTGAGCCTTTAAAAGCAAGGTTTTGTGGACCTTATCAGATTGAAAGGAAATTAAGTGAGGTGAATTATGTGGTAAAAACACCAGATAGCAGGAAGACTCACCGAGTGTGTCATGTGAATATGCTTAAAAGGTCGGGAGGGTTCACATGTTCTGGGTGTGTCCAAAACTTGGGAGATATTGACAGGGGTTTGCGGAGGTCATGTCCAGAGTTTTGAAAACAGGTGTGGCAATGAGTCCAGAGGTGGCGATTTTCGGGGTGTCGGAAGATCCGGGAATCCAGGAGGCGAAAGAGGCAGATGTTCTGGCCTTCGCTTCCCTGGTAGCCCGGAGACGGATACTGCTAACTTGGGAGGGACTCAAAGCCCCCGAAGTCGGAGACCTGGTTAACCGACATGGCAAGCTCTCTCGGCCTAGAAAAGGTTACGTTCGCCTTGAGAGGGTCACTGTTAGGGTTCGCCCGGAGTGACGAACCAAATCCAGATGACTGTGAATTTGACATACCTCAAATTAAATTGGCACAGGTTAACAAAGAGATGGAGAGTATGCTTAAAAATGGCATAATTGAAATGAAATGAAAATCGCTTGTCACAAGTAGGCTTCAAATGAAGTTACTGTGAAAAGCCCCTAGTCGCCACATTCCGGCGCCTGTTCAGGGAGGCTGTTACGGGAATTGAACCGTGCTGCTGGCCTGCCTTGGTCTGCTTTCAAAGCCAGCGATTTAGCCCTGTGCTAAACAACCCCTCAAACAATTGAAGTGGGTTGCAGCCAATGGAGCTCACCCATCGTGATGGTACCAAAACCAGACGGTACCCAGCGATTGTGTGTGGACTATAGAAAGGTGAATGCAGTTACAAGAACGGACGCTTATCCTATCCCACGTTTGGAGGATTTGCATTGGGAAAATGGGAAAATCAGCTTTTATTTCCAAACTGGATTTACTTAAAAGGTTACTGGCAGGTACCTTTATCCGAAAGGGCGAAGGAGGTTTCAGCTTTTGTGACTCCAGATGGCATATGCCAGACATGGAAAGAACATTTAGAACATCTGATGGAGTTATTCGATCGACTTTAGGGGGCGGGTTTGGTGATAAACATGGCCAAAAGTGAATTTGGACAGGCCCAAGTCATTTTCCTTGGCCATACAATCGGACAGGGTCGAATGGTCACACGGGATGTGAAGACAACAGTTATTGAGGAGTTTTGATACCCTCAAGATGAAGGGAAATAATGCGATTTCTTGGCATGAGTGGATTTGATCGAACATTTGTGCAAACGTTTTGTGGCGTGATTGCTCCACTGATGGACTTGCTGAAGAAACGGCGAAAATTTCTGTGGACAGTGGAGTTTCAACAGGCATTTGACTGCCTGAAAGCGGTGATAACCAATGCTTCAGTGTTGGAGAATTACAAGGGACTCTGATCAGATTGAACTAAAGTATCTGATGGTAAAGATAAATGCCGAGGCGTAGAGAAATGGACGGATCGTGCAAGGACCTTCTTGTTCAAAGGGACCGTCAATCGAGAAGGATTTCAGTTGGAGGAAGAAGAACAAAAAGAAAATGGACTATTATTATAACTGTTTCCGGGTGTTGTTTTTTGAAACAAAAAAGTATATTTACTGTGTGCATTTCTTAAAGGGTCGTGGAAAGGTGAAAAATTAAACTATCTTGAAGTTGATGGGGGTTTTTTTCTCCTTGGGGGGGGAGGTGTCATGTGAGAGTACCTTTAAGAAATGGGTGTTTAAGAAATGTACCTTTAAGAAATGGGTGTTTAATACTGCAGTGATGTCAGAGAGTGGGTGGCGCTGGGCTGTCTGTCAGCTTTTTACTTTCGTTTTAGGCTGTTTGCTGCAGGGTGTTTTATAGTTTTGTTTCCAGAGCTGGATAGCTGCAGTCACAGCCAGAAGGGGTATTAGTCTCTCGTTCTGTAATCTAAAGACTGTAATAATAATAATAATCACTTATTGTCACAAGTAGGCTTCAATGAAGTTACTGTGAAAAGCCCCAGTCGCCACATTCCGGCGCCAGTTCGGCGAGGCCGGTACGGGAATTGAACCTTGCTGCTGACCTTGTTCTGCATTGAAATCGATCCTTTGGTGATTTAAAACTAATAACTGCTCTCAAGTCGTGACTTTAACCTGATGTGCATCTGTTTGAAGGTTTTTTAAGTCTTCTGGATGCTAAAAAGACAGCTGAAGGATTACTTAGTGTTGTATTCTTTGGGGGTTGGATTTGAATTGATGGTTGCTAAGATGTTCACTGTATGTTTTAAAAAGGTTAACTTGAGTTCATAGAATAAACATTGTTTTGCTTTAAAAAATACTTTTCCATTTCTGCTGTCCCACACCTGGAGAGTGGGCCGTGCGCTCCCCGTACCACAATCTAGTAAAAGTGGTGGGTCGGGGGAACTCCATGATACACTTTGGGGTTCTCTGAACCCTGGTCCATAACAACCTCACCATGCCCGTCACCCCCCACCCCCGCCACACACACACACACATCCTCCCCCACCCGCCCCGTATTCACGCAGTCAAGTTAAGGGCTGGGTACTTACATCCACCACCACTGCCAGGCCGACAGTAAAAGCGAGAAAGTAAAAGGTAAATCGCCAGCTGTAGAGAAAGTACAAAACACCCCTCAATACGCCCATCAGTGAGTAACATACACACTAACCCCTTCCCCCCCCCCCTCGGGGCCTTTCCTCCCCCCCCCCCCTCCTCCTTTTGGCGGCCAACACCAAAGGTGACATCGTGGCTGCTTTTAGTGTTGGGGGGGTTTCCCGCGGTGTCCTGGGAATGATCAACCCCCCCCTCGCCCAACATCACTCGAGATTCAGACCAATCAGCGGGAACGTCAACAGACGCGTTTCCGCGGGGATCTCGGCTGTCACGCCAAGGGTGGTCACGGCTGCAACCCGCCCGCGGCGAGGACGTCCCACCGGGCGACATTCGACCCACCTCGTCCCCGATGAAGCGAGAGACCCTCCTTGCTCCATCTCCCAAGGTTGCCAACTCCTCCGGTGCCGCCCTGGAGCCTGGGTGGGGGATACCACCCTCTAGCCCGGGGGCAAGATGTCCTGGAAACTCTAAACCACGGGGGGGCGCTTCCAACTGGAGTCGACAAACCCGGTAACACTCGGATCCCACCCCCCCACTCCCGGACACGCAGCAATCAGACAGGTGCTCGAGGGAGAGGGCCTCTCTCTGTCCTGTGAGACTCCGTTACAGCCCTCAAGAGGGTCCGGGGACGAGGAGATTTTAGTTGCGAGGTTTTGGTTTGCATGTTAATCTCTCTTCGCTCCAGATTCAAGATAGGGTGCTCTCAGGGGGGGGGGTTGGAGAAGACAAGGTCTCGGCGGTCTACCAGGAGATGCAGGAGGAGGAGGAGGCCTCGGTGGAAGAGCTAAAGGGTAAATGGGAGGAGGAGCTGAGGGAGGAGATAGACGAGGGTATGCGGGTGGACGCCCTGGGTAGGGTTAATTCGTCCTCCTCTTGTGCCAGGCTTAGCCTGATACAATTTAAGGTTCTGCACAGGGCGCAGATGACTGGGGCAAGGCCGAGTCGGGTTTTTTTGGAGTAGAGGACAGGTTTGTGAGGTGTTCGGGGAGCCCAGCAAATCACGCCCACATGTTCTGGGCGTGCCCAGCGCTGGATGGGTTCTGGAGTGGCATTGCGAGGACGGTGTCTAAGGTGGTAAACACTCGGGTTAAAAAGAGCTGGGGGTTGGCACTATTTGGGGTGTCGGACGAGCCGGGAGTGCAGGAGGCGAAAGAGGCCGGTATTCTGGCCTTTGCGTCCCTGGTAGCCCGGCGGAGGATTCTGCTCCAGTGGAAGCCTGGATCAGCGATAAGGCAGGGTTCATTAAACTGGAGAGGGTAAAATTTGCCTTGAGAGGGTCTGTGCAGGGGTTCTTCAGGCAGTGGCAACCGTTCCTAGACTTTCTAGCGGAAGGTGGTCAGCAGCAGCAGCAACCCGGGGGGGGGTTCGGGTATGTGTTTATTATTGTTTCATGGGGGGGGTGGGGGGGGGGGGGGGGGGAGTGTTGTACATTGGGGGAATTCGCGATATAAATGCACAATGTTTCTCTGGGTGTTTTATGCTGTTCTTTTTTCTGTAAGGAGGGGCGGGATTTGTTGAAAATTTGCTAAAATTGAATAAAAATATATATTTTCTAAATCTCTTTTCGCTGCAAGGGAAGGAGGGGGAGATTCGACGGGGGCATCCAAGATGGTGGGAGGTTTAGGGTGGCAACAGAAAGCGGTTGGCATTGGCTCAGGGTGTGAGGACCCGGGTTTGGGGGTGGGGGGGGGGAAAAGAGAGAAAGAGGGGAGCGACCACCTGGGTTAGTTCCAGCAGGCGGACGCCAGAAGCCTGACGAGTAGGCCGAGCACCAAACTTTACGTCATCCTCACCATCTGTGGGCAACACTAGCAAAGCCACGGGGCGACGGTGATCTCTCGGACAGCCAAGTGGCTCGCTTCGCTACTGCCGGGGGAGGAGGGGGGGGGGGGGGGGGGGGGGAGTTTCCACCCTGGGGAGGGCAATAACAGCTTCTCGTCAAAACATCCCGCTGTCGTCAGGAGGGAAATTTAATTGTAGAAATCGCCCAGCTTTTGGGTGCTGCGCCAGGTTTGACGATCATCCATTGTCCGAAAAACCTCACCTGGTCCCCTAACGGGAGAGAAATCTGCCGTCCTCACCCCGGCCTGGCCTACACGCGACGCCAGACCCACCCCACGCGCAGCAATGTGGTCGACAATGCAACCCCGCAGTGCCCACAGGGCATGGTGCTTATCGATGGGGACACCGGAAAATCCGGAATGAAAAGTCTCTTGTTGACTCCTTGTGGGAGGGGAAATCTGCCGTCCTTTCCAAGGCCCGGTCTACAGGCCGACTCCCGACTACCCCGCCCCCCTCCCTACAGAGCAATGCGGTGGACTCCGAAGGTCAATAATAGACGCACGCTCGCTCTCTCTCTCGCTTACCAGGCTTCTCGAAACTTCTTGAGCACACTCGGCCGATCCAGATTCCTCCTCCGTCGGAACCAGCTCTCCACCTGCCGTGGGGTCAGGCTGCACTTCTTGGCCAGGCCCTCGATGTCCGTCTGCAAGGAAGGGGACTTTGAATCATGGAACGGAACAGAACAGGCGGCTCCCCCCCCTCCCCCGGCATCCCCACTTTCCGTCACCTCTCCCTACCCGCCCCCCCTCAACTTCTTGACCGAGCACCTTCAATCTCCTGACCCTCCCACTCCAGTGAAATGAAAATCGCTTATCGTCACAAGTAGGCTTCAAATGAAGTGACCGTGAAAAGCCCCTAGTCGCCACATTCCGGCGCCTGTTCGGGGAGGCCGGTATGGGAATCAACCAGCCCTGCCAACACTGGACACTCCTCAATCATTCCCGAACTTGGCCCATCGGCGCAAGTGGGGCCTTGTAGGGAACCTGGGCCGAAGCAGTGGTGACCCCAAATCGATATATCAGCGGAAGGCTCAGCGAGCTCGCCTTTGGCCACTGCGGAAGTAGTTATCTGACTTAATTGCAACCCCCCCCCCCCAAAAAAACAACGAAACCTCCAGCCAATTATGAGCCCAAAACGCCACCATCTGTTTAATACCATGGACCACTGTAAATACATCCATTAGGCGGCACTTAATCCAAACGCCTTTTGGAAGTCCACATACACAACATCTACCACACTACCCAAATCGACCCTCTGAATCCGGTTAGTCGAGACACGCTTTGCATTTCACACACCCTTGATGATAATAAAAATATTTATCGTCACAAGTAGGCTTACATTAACACTGCAATGAAGTTACTGTGAAAATCCCCTCGTCGCCACATTCCGGCGCCTGTTCGGGTACACCGAGGGAGAATTCAGAATGTCCAATTCAACAAACAGGCACGCCCTCCGGGTCTTGTGGGAGGAAACCCACGCACACACGGGGAGAACGTGCAGACTCCGCACAGACAGTGACCCAAGCCGGGAATCAAACCCGGAACCCTGGAGCTGAGGCAACGGTGCTAACCACTGTGCTACCGTGCCGCCCCATCCATCTCCCTGCTGTCTCCCGTTTTCCCAACAGCCCCTTACCACCTTCCACCCCCCCACCCCCTCACGTTGAGGAAATAATTCACCTTCTGACAAAAATCATCTCCCGTCGAAATATCTTCAACGTAATAAAAAGGACCCAAAATGATTCATGGTAACATTTCAAAATCAAAATCTGACAGAGATATTAACGGTCAAACGTCAAGAGAGAGAGAGAGAGAGAGAGAGAGGTTCAGGGAGAGAGGGGTGGAGGGGTTTAGGGAGGAAATTCCAGACCTCAGGCGCCCCCCAGACAGCTGAAGACACGGCCGCCAATGGCGGAGCGACGGGAATGGGGGGGGGGGGGGGGGGGGAATGCTCGAGAGGTCAGGATTGGAGGAGCACAGAGATCTCAGAGGGTTGTAGGGAGCTGGAGGAGGTTACAGGGATAGGGAGGGTGTGTCGGGGCTGGAGGAGGTTACAGAGATAGGGAGGGGGTGTAGGGACTGGAGGAGGTTACAGAGACAGGGAGCGGGTGTAGGGACTGGAGGAGGTTACAGAGATAGGGTGGGGGTGTGGGGGCTGGAGGAGGTTACAGAGATAGGGAGGGGGGTGTAGGGGGCTGGAGGAGGTTACAGAGACAGGGAGCGGGTGTAGGGACTGGAGGAGGTTACAGAGATAGGGAGCGGGTGTAGGGACTGGAGGAGGTTACAGAGATAGGGAGGGGGTGTAGGGGCTGAAGGAGGTTACAGAGATAGGGAGGGGGTGTAGGATCTGGAGGAGATTACAGAGATAGGGAGGGGGCGTAGGGGCTGGAGGAGGTTACAGAGATAGGGAGGGGGTGTAGGGGCTGGAGGAGGTTACAGAGGTAGGGAGGGGGGTGTAGGGGTTGGAGGAGGTTACAGAGACAGGGAGGGGGTGTAGGGGCTGGAGGAGGTCACAGAGGTAGGGAAGGGGTGTAGGGGCTGGAGGAGGTCACAGAGATAGGGAGGGGGTGTAGGGGTTGGAGGAGGTTACAGAGACAGGGAGGGGGTGTAGGGGCTGGAGGAGGTTACAGAGATAGGGAGGGGGTGTAGGGGCTGGAGGAGGTTATAGAGATAGGGAGGGGGTGTAGGGGCTGGAGCAGGTTACAGAGATAGGGAGGGGGTGTAGGGACTGGAGGAGGTTACAGAGATAGGGAGGGGGGTGTAGGGGCTGGAGGAGGTTACAGAGATAGGGAGGGGGGTGTGGGGGCTGGAGGAGGTTAGAGATAGGGAGGGGGGTGTAGGGACTGGTGGAGGTTACAGAGATAGGGAGCGGGTGTAGGGGCTGGAGGAGGTTACAGAGATAGGGAGGGGGGTGTCGGAGCTGGAGGAGGTTACAGAGATAGGGAGGGGGGTGTCGGGGCTGGAGGAGTTAACAGAGATAGGGAGGGGGCGTAGGGGCTGGAGGAGGTCACAGATATAGGGAGGGGGCATAGGGGCTGGTGGAGGTTACAGAGATAGGGAGGGGGTGTACGGGCTGGAGGAGGTTACAGAGATAGGGAGGTGGTGTAGGGTCTGGAGGGGTTTACAGAGATAGGGAGGGGGTGTAGGGTCTGGAGGGGTGTAGGGGCTGGAGGAGGTTACAGAGATAGGGAGGGGGTGTAGGGGCTGGAGGAGGTTACAGAGACAGGGAGCGGGTGTAGGGACTGGAGGAGGTTACAGAGATAGGGAGGGGGTGTAGGGTCTGGAGGAGGTTACAGAGACAGGGAGCGGGTGTAGGGGCTGGAGGAGGTTACAGAGATAGGGAGAGGGTGTAGGGGCTGGAGGAGGTTACAGAGATAGGGAGGGGGTGTAGGGGCTGGAGGAGGTTACAGAGATAGGGAGAGGGTGTAGGGGCTGGAGGAGGTTACAGAGATAGGGAGGGGGTGTAGGGGCTGGAGGAGGTTACAGAGATAGGGAGGGGTTAGGGGCTGGAGGAGGTTACAGAGATAGGGAGGGGGTGTCGGGGCTGGAGGAGGTTACAGAGATAGGGAGCGGGTGTAGTGACTGGAGGAGGTTACAGAGACAGGGAGCGGGTGTAGGGGCTGGAGGAGGTTACAGAGATAGGGAGAGGGTGTAGGGGCTGGAGGAGGTTACAGAGACAGGGAGCGGGTGTAGGGACTGGAGGAGGTTACAGAGATAGGGAGGGGGTGTAGGGTCTGGAGGAGGTTACAGAGACAGGGAGCGGGTGTAGGGGCTGGAGGAGGTTACAGAGATAGGGAGAGGGTGTAGGGGCTGGAGGAGGTTACAGAGATAGGGAGGGGGTGTAGGGGCTGGAGGAGGTTACAGAGATAGGGAGAGGGTGTAGGGGCTGGAGGAGGTTACAGAGATAGGGAGTGGGTGTAGGGGCTGGCGGAGGTTACAGAGATAGGGAGGGGGTGTAGGGGCTGGAGGAGGTTACAGAGATAGGGAGAGGGTGTAGGGGCTGGAGGAGGTTACAGAGATAGGGAGGGGGTGTAGGGGCTGGAGGAGGTTACAGAGATAGGGAGGGGGTGTTGGGGCTGGAGGAGGTTACAGAGATAGGGAGGGGGTGTAGGGGCTGGAGGAGGTCACAGAGATAGGGAGGGGGTGTAGGGGCTGGAGGAGGTTACAGAGATAGGGAGGGGGTGTAGGAGCTGGAGGAGGTTACAGAGACAGGGAGCGGGTGTAGGGGCTGGAGGAGGTTACAAAGATAGGGAGAGGGTGTAGGGGGCTGGAGGAGGTTACAGAGATAGGGAGGGGGTGTAGGGGCTGGAGGAGGTTACAGAGATAGGGAGGGGGGTGTAGGGGCTGGAGGAGGTTACAGAGATATGGAGGGGGTGTAGAGGCTGGAGGAGGTTACAGAGATAGGGAGGGGGTGTAGGGGCTGGAGGATGTTACAGAGATAGGGAGGGGGGTGTAGGGGCTGGAGGATGTTACAGAGATAGGGAGGGGGGTGTAGGGGCTGGAGGATGTTACAGAGATAGGGAGGGGGTGTAGAGGCTGGACGAGGTTACAGAGATAGGGAGGGGGTGTAGAGGCTGGAGGAGGTTACAGAGATATGGAGGGGGTGTAGAGGCTGGAGGAGGTTACAGAGATAGGGAGGGGGGTGTAGGGGCTGGAGGAGGTTACAGAGATAGGGAGGGGGTGTAGAGGCTGGAGGAGGTTACAGAGATAGGGAGGGGGGTGTAGGGGCTGGAGGAGGTTACAGAGATAGGGAGGGGGTGTAGAGGCTGGAGGAGGTTACAGAGATAGGGAGGGGGTGTAGGGGCTGGAGGAGGTTACAGAGATAGGGCGGGTGTGTAGGGGTTGGAGGAGGTTACAGAGATAGGGAGGGGGTGTAGGGTTGGAGGAGGTTACAGAGATAGGGAGGGGGTGTAGGGGCTGGAGGAGGCAAACTGGGTGACAGGACGGACTTGGGACATTGTCGACGCGGAGATAGAATGAGAAGAGATTCCGTGCTGAGGAGTGGGGGGAAAGGAGGTCCGAGTCACTGACCAGCGAGGCCCTACCTGATTGGGATGCTTCGAGGACGCCGCAAAAGACTTTTCTAGAATCGGGTTGGGTTTCACCTTTAACCGCACCTTCTCCCTGATGCCCAGTACACGGGCAAAGTACGTGGCTACAGATCTGGGGGGAGAGAGAGACAAGACATAGATAACTGGTCAACAAGTGCACGGGGAGGAGAGAATAACATGGCCGCCTCCACAGCTGCCCGATGTCTGGCATCTCAGGTGGTGGGGGGGGGAAATCGAAAGCCAGGTACGGGACCGGACTAGCAATCCAGAGGCCCCGGGGGTAACAGGGGACCTGGGTTCGAATCCCGCCCCCCGCAGAAGACAGATCAAGAGTTACCTCGGGACCTGATGGCGGCCATTCCCCCTCCCCAAATCAATCCCAGGACAGAGGGGGCAAAAAGGAGAACCGTTAACGCCTTCGAGAATGGAGCAACGTCAAGGCTGGCCTCATTCAAACCCCGGGCCTGGGAGGAAAAGGCCTCCTCCGGCTACTTCCCGGGAAGCAGTCGCGCCTCGAAGGTGCCCCCGCCCCCCCCCGCGCGAGCCTAAAATCGCCACAAGACCCAGGGTGAACAGCCGAGCGAGCTCACTATCCATGAGTTTCACAGAGTCCCCCGGTTAGGCCCAAGGCTTCGAGAGCCAGAAGCCAATTCCCAGAGCAACGCACCACCAGGATATTCGAGTGACATGGAAGTCTTGGGAGAACACGCGACCGCTAAAGGAATTTCAGCTGCCCGCCCTCCCCCGCACCCACAAGACCCGGCCCCCTCGAGATTGAAAAAAAAAAATTTCTTACCTTTCAAAAACATAGCGGATAATCATGAATATGAAGGCACATGGTATTGTGACGTAGAGGTCTCCAGCCTTGGCGTAGACGCGCCCATCGCGATCCTCCAGGTCCGTCCAGGTCAGATTGTATGGAAGCCAGAGTCGATCCCACCAGAACCAGTCGTATATCGTCTGAAACATCCTGCCCAGGAGAGTCAAGCGGGTTAATAATGCAAGCGGACAGCCTGGCATCTGCCCTAACCACTTGCCTGGACGAGCGCGGCTCCCGACAACACTCGAGAAGCTCGGCGCCATCCAGGACAAAGCAGCCCGGCTCGATCGACACGCTAACCGCCGACATTCACTCCCTCCCCCCCCCGACGCACAGCAACAGCCGTGTGCACCGTCTACAAGACGCACCGCGGCCACTCGCCTTCGACAGCACCTTCCAAACCCGCCACCTCTACCGTCTAGAAGGACGAGGGGGGGGGGGGCAGCAGACACACGGGGAACGCCCCCCACCTGCAAGTTTCCCCCTCCGAGCCGCTCGCCATCCCGACTCGGGAATATATCGGCCGTCCCTTCACTGTGGCCGGGGTCGGAATCCCGGAACTCCCTCCCTGACAGCACGGTGGGTGTACCTACACCCCACGGGGACTGCAGCGGGTTCAAGATGGCGGCTCACCCACCCAAGGGGCAATTGGGGCGTCAATATGCAGCAGTCACTCGTACATCTGATCGGGGATGGAGGAGAAACGGGAGTGGGGCGAGAGAACGTGGGACTCGCTGAAAGATAGGCTCTGCATTTCCCTAGCACCTTTCACCCACTCAGGACCTGCCCAAAAGGGCCTCACACAATCAACCGTGAGCTTCTGCTGAAGTGCAGTCGCTGCGGCAACGTAGAGAACATGGCCGCCGCCTGCACATCGCAACATCCCACAACTCGCGACCGAGGCAACGACCACTCCACATCGTAGAATCCCGACAGCGTAGAAAAAGGCCATTCGGCCCATCGATTCTGCACTAACCCTCTGAAAGAGCAACCTATCTAGGCCCACTCCCCCGCCCCATAACCCCACCTAACCTTTTGGACACTAAAAAGGGACAAGTTAGCACGGCCAATCCGCCTAACCTGCACGTCTTTGGACTGTGGGAGGAAACCGGAGCACCCGGAGGAAACCCACGCAGACACGGGGAGGACGTGCAGACTCCGCACACTCAACCCAAGGCCGAAATCAAACCCCAGGTTACCCGGCGCCTTGGGTGTGAGAATAAATTGGAGAGCGCTCCTCCAAAGAGCCCAGCCCTGACGCAATGGGCCCGCAGTCCTCCTCGAGTGGGCAGGATTCTATCAGAGAGTCCACAGCGAGCCCCGGACACCGGGCGAGAAAAACCTGGTCGCAAATCAGGGCCTAGCAAAAAGAGGCTACCTTGCTGGTACAGCAGGCTATGATTAGGAAGGCCCCAGTTACAGGAAGGCCTTCGGCGATGCCGCACTGGAACACCGCCCTGTGCGGTTTTGGACTGGTCCCAGGGAGGAGGAGGATTGTCCGGAGTAAAATCGGGCCTCTGTATCCTCTGGCGTTTGAACGGATGAGAGGCGAACTCATCGAGGGCCTACAAGATTCCGAAGGGTCTGATCAGGTGGGCACAGATGGGGTCCGCTGGTCAGGGTACCAGGTTAAGGTGTCGGCCATTTTGGACAGAGGCGAGGAGGAATTACTTCCCGCAGGAGGGTGGGGAATCTTTGGGATTCTCCACCACCCCAGAGCATTGTGGGTTCTCCGCCGTCCAAGACGTTCGGCAGCGCCTTCCAAACCCGCCACCTCGGCCATCGGGAAGGGCGAGGGGGCGGCAGACACACGGGGAACCCCCCCCCCCCCCGCCCACCTGGAGATTCCCCTCCGAGCCGCTCGCCATCCCAACTCGGAAATATATCAGCCGTTCCTTCACTGTCGCTGGGACAGAATCCTGGAACTCCCTCCCCAACAGCACGGTGGGTGTACCTACACCACACGGGGACTGCGGCGGGTTCAAGATGGCGGCTCACCCCCCCCCCCCCCACCTTCTCAGGGGGTGACTAGGGATGGTGGATTGATGCTGGGCCTGGCGAGCAAGGTCCCCACATCCCACAAAAAGTGTTTTTGGTCACTCAGGGAATTATGCGATATGGAGGGCGGGCGGGGAAAATGGAGCTGGAGCCCAAGATTAGCCACGAGCACATGGAATTGCAGAGCAGGCTCGAAGGGCCGAATGGCCCACTCTGGTTCCTGTTTCTTATGCACGTAACCCAGCGTTGATGGCCAGGAAGCGGTTCACACACATCAGCTTTCGATTCAGATGTCAGAACATTCCTGCAGAATGTTTGAGGTGAGGGACGCCGCCAGTGTCCCTGCTGATTTCATCCGTGGGAAGTGCACCCATCTCCAGCTCCTCAGAAACCGCGTTAGGGAACTGGAGCCGGAGCTGGATGAACTTCGGATCATTCGGGAGCCAGAGGTGGTCATCGATAGAAGCTTCAGGGATGTAGTTACTCCGAAGAATAAAGGTAGATGGGTGACGGTGAGAGGGGCTGGGAGGAAGCAGTCAGTACAGGAATCCCCTGTGGTCGTTTCCCTTAGTAACAAGTATACCGCTTTGGATACTGTTGAGGGGGACGACTTACCAGGGGTAAGCCATGGGGTACAGGTCTCTGGCACAGAGTCTGTCCCTGTTGCTCAGAAGGGAAGGGGGGAGAGGAGTAGAGTCATTGGAGACTCCATAGTTAGGGGGATAGATAGGAGATTCTGTGGGAATAAGAGAGACTCGCGGTTGGTGTGTTGCCTCCCAGGTGCCAGGGTCCGTGATGTCTCGGATCGTGTTTTCGGGATCCTTAAGGGGGAGGGGGAGCAGCCCCAAGTCGTGGTCCACATAGGTACCAACGACATAGGTAGGAAAAGGGATGGGGATGTAAGGCAGGAATTCAGGGAGCTAGCGTGGAAACTTAGATCTAGGACAAACAGAGTTATTATCTCTGGGTTGTTACCCGTGCCACGTGATAGCGAGACGAGGAATAGGGAGAGAGAGGAATTGAACAGGTGGCTACAGGGATGACGCAGGAGGGAGGGTTTCAGATTTCTGGATAATTGGGGCTCATTCTGGGGTCGGTGGGACCTCTACAAACAGGATGGTCTACACCTGGACCAGAGGGGTACCAATATCCTGGGGGGGAAATTTGCTAATGCTCTTCGGGAGGGTTTAAACTAGTTCAGCAGGGGCTTGGGAACCTGAATTGTAGCTCCAGTATACAGGAGGTTGAGGGGAGTGAGGTCATGAGTAAGGTTTCAAAGTTGCAGGAGTGTACCGGCAGGCAGGAAGGTGATTTAAAGTGTGTCTTCTTCAATGCCAGGAGCATCCGGAATAAGGTGGGTGAACTTGCGGCATAGGTTGGTACCTGGGACTTCGATGTTGTGGCCATTTCGGATAGAGCAGGGACAGGAATGGTTGTTGCAGGTGCCGGGGTTTAGATATTTCAGTAAGCTCAGGGAAGGTGGTAAAAGAGGGGGAGGGGTGGCATTGTTAGTCAAGGACAGTATTACAGTGGCAGAAAGGACGTTTGATGAGGACTCGTCTACTGAGGTAGTATGGGCTGAGGTTAGAAACAGGAAAGGAGGGGTCACCCTGTTAGGGGTTTTCTATAGGCCTCCGAAAAGTACCAGAGATGTAGAGGAAAGGATTGCAAAGATGATTCTGGATAGGAGCGAAAGCAACAGGGTAGTTATTATGGGGGACTTTAACTTTCCAAATATTGACTGGAAACGCATATAGTTCGAGTACTTTAGATGGGTCCGTTTTTGTCCAATGTGTGCAGGAGGGTTTCTTGACACAGTATGTAGATAGGCCAACGAGAGGAGAGGCCATATTGGATTTGGTACTGGGTAATGAACCAGGACAGGTGTTAGATTTGGAGGTAGGTGATAGTGACCACAATTCGATTACGTTTACTTTAGTGATGGAAAGGGATAGGTATATACCGCAGGGCAAGAGTTATATCTGGGGGAAAGGCAATTATGATGCGATGAGGCAAGACTTAGGATGCATCGGATGGAGAGGAAAACTGCAGGGGATGGGCACAATGGAAATGTGGAGCTTGTTCAAGGAACAGCTACTGCGTGTCCTTGATAAGTATGGACTGTCAGGCAGGGAGGAAGTGGTCGAGCAAGGGAACCGTGGTTTACTAAAGCAGTTGAAACACTTGTCAAGAGTTAGAAGGAGGCTGATGTAAAGATGAGACATGAACGTTCAGTTAGGGCGCTCGAGAGTTACACGTTAGCTAGGAAGGACCTAAAGAGAGAGCTAAGAAGAGCCAGGAGGGGACATGAGAAGTCTTTGGCAGGTAGGATCAAGGATAACCCTAAAGCTTTCTGTAGATATGTCAGGAATAAAAGAATGACTAGGGTAAGAGTAGGGCCAGTCAAGGACAGTAGTGGGAAGTTGTGCGTGGAGTTCGAGGAGATAGGAGAGATGCTAAATGAATATTTTTCGTCAGTATTCACACAGGAAAAAGACAATGTTGTCGAGGAGAATAGTGAGATTCAGGCTACTAGACTAGAAGGGCTTGAGGTTCATAAGGAGGAGGTGTTAGCAATTCTTGAAAGTGTGAAAATATATAAGTCCCCTGGGCCGGATGGGATTCCCTAGGATTCTCCGGGAAGCTAGGGAGAAGATTGCTGAGCCTTTGGCTTTGATCTTTAAGTCATCTTTGTCTACAGGAATAGTGCCAGAAGACTGGAGGATAGCAAATGTTGCCCCCTTGTTCAAGAAGGGGAGTAGAGACAACCCCGGTAACTATAGACCAGTGAGCCTTACTTCTGTTGTGGGCAAAGTCTTGGAAAGGTTTATAAGAGATAGGATGTATAATCATCTGGAAAGGAATAATTCGGTTAGAGATAGTCAACACGGTTTTGTGAAGGGTAGGTCGTGCCTCACAAACCTTATTGAGTTCTTAGAGAAGGTAACCAAACAGGTGGATGAGGGTAAAGCAGTTGATGTGGTGTATATGGATTTCAGTAAAGCATTTGATAAGGTTCCCCCGGTAGGCTACTGCAGAAAATATGGAGGCATGGGATTCAGGGTGATTTGAAGTGAAAATCGCTTGTCACAAGTAGGCTACAATGAAGTTACAGTGAAAAGCCCCTAGTCGCCACATTCTGGCGCCTGTTCGGGGAGGCTGGTACGGGAATTGAACCATGCTGCTGGCCTGCTTTAAAAGCCAGCGATTTAGCCCAGTGTGCTAAACCCGCCCCTCGTGTGCTAAACCAGCCCCTTTAGCAGTTTGGATCAGAAATTGGCTAGCTGGAAGAAGGCAAAGAGTGGTGGTTGATGGGAAATGTTCAGACTGGAGTCCAGTTACTAGTGGTGTACCATAAGGATCTGTTTTGGGGCCACCGCTGTTTATCATTTTTATAAATAACCTGGAGGAGGGCGTAGAAGGATGGGTGAGTAAATTTGCAGATGACACTAAAGTCGGTGGAGTTGTGGACAGTGCGGAAGGATGTTACAAGTTACAGAGGGACATAGATAAGCTGCAGCGCTGGGCTGAGAGGTGGCAAATGGAATTTAATGCAGAAAAGTGTGAGGGGATTCATTTTGGAAGGAATAACAGGAAGACAGAGTACTGGGCTAATGGTAAGATTCTTGGTAGTGTGGATGAGCAGAGAGATCTCGGTGTCCATGTACATAGATCCCTGAAAGTTGCCACCCAGGTTGAGAGGGTTGTTAAGAAGGCGTGCGGTGGGTCAGCTTTTATTGGTAGAGGGATTGAGTTTCGGAGCCATGAGGTCATGTTGCAGCTGTACAAAACTCTGGTGCAGCCGCATTTGGAGTATTGCATGCAATTCTGGTCGCCGCATTATAGGAAGGATGTGGAAGCATTGGAAAGGGTGCAGAGGAGATTTACCAGAATGTTGCCTGGTATGGAAGGAAGATCGTATGAGGGAAGGCTGAGGGACTTGAGGCTGTTTTCGTTAGCGAGAAGAAAGTTAAGAGGTGACTTAATTGAGGCATACAAGATGATCAGAGGATTAGATAGGGTGGACAGTGAGAGCCTTTTTCCTCGGATGGTGATGTCTAGCACGAGGGGACATAGCTTTAAATTGAGGGGAGATAGATATAGGACAGATGTCAGAGGTAGGTTCTTTACTCAGAGAGTAGTAAGGGCGTGGAATGCCCTGCCTGCAACAGTAGTGGACTCGCCAACACTAAGGGCATTCAAATGGTCATTGGATAGACATATGGACGATAAGGGAATAGTGTAGATGGGCTTTGGAGTGGTTTCACAGGTCGGCGCAACATCGAGGGCCGAAGGGCCTGTACTGCGCTGTAATGTTCTATGTTCTAACAGGCCCAGTGTCTCAACCTTGCCTTAACGGTTCCCCTCAGTACGTCAGCCCTCGACTCAGGCAGAACAGTCTTGACTATTTTGTTACTGCGAGGAAGGGACACGTCACTCCAGGACTGATTGCATGAGGAAATAGAGGTGGTATTTCGAAACAAAGTTTAACCTTCAACCACTAGCGGTATTCCCACTCCGCAAAACCACCTCCGCTCTCAATCCACTTCAACGACCATTGGCCCATCGGAATATCTGCTGTCCTTGGAGAAGGAGGAGGTCTTTAAAAGCAATGTCGAAAGAAAAGATCTGACTCCTGTTAGAACCAAGCAGAAACTCTCGCTGCATTTCTTCAGAAGCGGTTTCCGCTCACTTCTTTGGAAGAATCTGCTAATCGGTCATAGAACATACGGTACAGAAGGAGGCCATTCGGCCCATCGAGTCTGCACCAACCCACTTAAGCCCACACTTCCACCCGATCCCCATAACCCAATAACCCCTCCTAACTTTTTTGGGCACTAAGGGCAATTTAACATGGCCATTCCACCTAACCTGCACGTCTTTGGACTGTGGGAGGAAACCGGAGCACCCGGAGGAAACCCACGCAGACACGGGGAGAACGTGCAGACTCCGCACAGACAGTGACCCAGCGGGGAATCGAACCTGGGACCGTGGCGCTGCGAAGCCACAGTGCCAGCCACGTGTGCGACCGTGCTGACTGCCGGCGTAACCCTTTAACTGAACTACGGGGGAGCAAACCGCTCGACCCTTCATCTTGAACTCCACCGACCTGCTTTTCGGCAAAACGCCCAATACCTTGGGCTCCACCCAGTAACGACATCACCTCACCAAGCTGAAATCTAATTAACTCCACAGGGAATCCCCTTCATCCAAACAAAAGTGCATTAGCCCAAGATTTTTTTTAAAAAGACGGTCTTAATTGCACCTCTGGCTCCCAAATACTTTCAAACCTTTAAAAGCCGCTACTGCAGCAGTCGAACACACTAAGCCAGGATTTGAACCCATACTGTATCAAATACATATAATAATATATCTGAAATACCTGCATTCCACGTACACAAGCAAACGTTCTTTCACACTTTCCACTACTGCCCTCTCAGCTCACAACAGCCCTGCGCGTGCAGTTGAAAATCCTCCCGGTCCCCATTCTGGGGTTGGAGCCGTCTGGGATGGCCACGTCCCGATTGCAAAATGGGCACGTGCAAAGAATGCAGGGAAAATTGGACAACACCGAAAAGATCGGTCTGTTGATTAGAGCCTTAGCTCTCAGACAGGCCCGGTATTGCTAAACCATCTACATACTAAATGAGCCATCCCCGGGAACAAAAGGCAACAGTTAGGTAAACACCTAGTTAGGACAGACACCCCGGCGCCAGGGGATACTAAAACAAAGCAAACCAACGGCCACCTAGGACATGGCCAGCAACCTCCCAGCCCTCTATTGGAAGAAAATCGATAGGAACGATTGGGAAACGACCCAATCAATTGGGGCCAAGTTCAAGGCCCGCCCAAAAGCGCACAAAGTCCTTTTTGGGAGTATAAAAAGAATTCCCCAAGAGAGGGTCGCTCTCTTTGGCCTTGGCTCTCAGCGAGTAGAGACCTGCCAGAGCTACGCCAGACCAAGTAAGTCCCAAGCCAACGCACGCTACGAGATAGGCGCTCCTAGTTGCTACCCTGTAAACAGCTCAACCCAGCGGCCTCAGAACCGAGCAACGGTCATTGTTCCTCTGACTGAGTGGGCACCCGAAGCTAAGTATAGGCTTTAGTAATAGAGATCGTTTAGGTTGTAGAGTTTTATGCATGAGTAGATTTGACTGCGTGTAAATAAATGAGCGTTGCTTTTGAAGTTACTAACTGGCGTATCGAGTCCTTGATCAGTATTCGGTTCTGAACCTTGTGGCGGTGTCAAAAGATACCTGCCGACTCTTGAGCAAACGTGATTAAACAGAGGCAAATTAAGAGACCACAGCAAGTTAACAACAGGGTAACCTCTCTCTGCACCCTCTTTCCCAGGCCTCGACATCCCTTCTGAACGTGCGAGGGACCACTTGGGGCCTAACCAGAGAGGTTTCCTTTCCCCCCCCACCCCCCCCAATTTAGAGTACCCAATTCTTTTCTTCCCCCCCCCCCCCCCCGATTGAGGGGCGATTTGGCGTGGCCAATCCACCTGCCCCGCACATCTCTTGGGGTCGTGGGGGCGAGGCCCACCCGGACACCGGGGGGGGGGGGGGGGGGGGGGGGGGGGGGGAGAACGTTCAAACTCCACACGGACGGACGGTGTCCCGGGGGCCGGGATCGAACCCGGGTCCTCGGCGCCGTGAGGCAGCAGTGCTAACCGCTGCACCATCATGCTGCCTCCAAGAGATTTGTTTATAACAAATTTTTTTTTAACGTGAAAGGCGTATCCCTCGATTATCTCGAACAAGAAGAAAATTACAGCACAGGAACAGGCCCTTCGGCCCTCCCAGCCTGCGCCGATCCTTTATCTAAACCTGTCGCCTATTTTCCAAGGATCTACTTCCCTCTGTTCCCCGCCCGTTCATATATCTGTCTAGATGCATCTTGAATGATGCTATCGTGCCCGCCTCTACCACCTCCGCTGGCAAAGCATTCCAGGCACCCACCACCCTCTGCGTAAAACAACTTTCCACCCACATCTCCCTTAAACTTTCCCCCTCTCACCTTGAAACCGTGGCCCCTTGTAAATGACACCCCCACTCTTGGAAAAAGCTTGTTGCTATCCACCCTGTCCATACCTCTCATAATTTTTTTGTCACCCACGTTGACAAAAGCCAGATATCGCGGGCCCCGAACCTTCTCGTCAACTAGCCCACGCCTCCGAGGATTTGTGACGATGAATCTGGAGGGCCCGGTGCTTCTGCACCACCCCACCCCCACCCCGCTGCTCCTGCCTCCTACCCGCCCCCCCCTCCCCTCACCCCACCCCGCCTCAGAAACCCTCTGGGTTTGAACACCTCAGCACCTGGTTTCCCCGCTCGACCCCACCACCCAAAGGGCTTCACACCGCAACTGCGTTCGCCATTCGTCAGCCCAACCTTACTCATTGTTTCGTTAGACACTGCTAAGTTGTGGCCCCACCACCACCCCACAAAATAAAAGGTTGAAGATTGATTCTAGACGCCCTCCAGTGCCGAAGGAGGCCATTCGGCCCATTGAATCCGCGCCAACCCTCCGAAAGAGCGCCCAACCCAGGTCTAATCCCCCCCCCCCACACCTAAGGGAAAATTTAGCACAGCCAATCCACCTAACCTGCACATCTTTGGACACTAAGGGACAATTTAGCACGGCCAATCCACCTAACCTGCACATCTTTGGACACTAAGGGGCAATTTAGCACGGCCAATCCACCTAACCTGTACATCTTTGGACACTAAGGGACAATTTAGCACGGCCAATTCACCTAACCTGCACATCTTTGGACACTAAGGGACAATTTAGCACGGCCAATCCACCTAACCTGCACATCTTTGGACACTAAGGGACAATTTAGCACGGTCAATCCACCTAACCTGCATCACTTTGGACACTAAGGGGCAATTTAGCACGGCCAATCCACCTAACCTGCACATCTTTGGACACTGAGGGACAATTTAGCACGGCCAATCCACCTAACCTGCACATCTTTGGACACTAAGGGCAATTTAGCACGGCAAATTCACCTAACCTGCACATCTTTGGACACCAAGGGACAATTTAGCACGGTCAATCCACCTAACCTGCATCACTTTGGACACTGAGGGACAATTTAGCACGGTCAATCCACCTAACCTGCATCACTTTGGACTGTGGGAGGAAACCAGAGCACCCGGAGGAAACGCACGCAGACACGGGGAGAACGCGCAGACTCCGCCCAGTCACCTGACCGCGCACCTTGGTGCTCAGCGATCACCCATTCATCACTCCACTCGGCCTGCTAGCCCCGTGTCGGAACAGCAAGAGACACCGTGGATTCACGGACAACATCCCGCTTATCTTGGTGTTACTCCTGATGTAACAAAAATGACCACAGCACCCTCAAAGAGCAAAGAGCCAACCTCCTCAGCACAACTGCTGCCTCTTTAACGGGGTGGGGCTGTGCAATCGGCCTGGGGTGGAAGGACTGGAGTCATTTCCTCCGGAGCAGAGGAGGTCTAGCAGAGGGGAAATACACCGTCAATGGCAAAACTCTTAGGAATATAGAAAGTCTAGAGCGATCATTCATTTTGGTGGGACAAATTTGAATGTGGATTACAGGGTCAACGGCAGGGTTCTGAGGAATGTGGAGGAACAGAGAGATCTTGGGGTTCATGTCCACAGATCTCTGAAGGTTGCCACTCAAGTGGATAGAGCCGTGAAGAAGGCCTATAGTGTGTTCGCGTTTATTAACGGGGGGCTTGAGTTTAAGAGCCGCGAGGTTATGCTGCAACTGTACAGGACCCTGGTGAGACCACATTTGGAGTATTGTGTGCAGTTCTGGTCACCTCACTATAGGAAGAATGTGGAAGCATTGGAAAGGGTGCAAAGGAGATTTACCAGGATGCTGCCTGGATTGGAGGGTGGGTCTTATGAGGAAAGGTTGAGGGAGCGAGGGCCTTTCTCTTTGGAGCGGAGGAGGATGAGAGGCGACTTGATAGAGGTTTATAAGAAGATGAGGGGGATAGATAGAGTGGACGTTCAGAGACTATTTCCTCGGGTGGATGTAGCTGTTACAAGGGGGCATAACTATAAGATTCAGGGTGGGAGATATAGGAGGGATGTCCGAGATAGGTTCTTTACTCAGAGAGTGGTTCGGGTGTGGAATGGACTGCCTGCTGTGATAGTGGAGTCGGACACTTTAGGAACTTTCAAGCTGTTATTGGACAGGCACATGGAGCACACCAGAATGACAGGGAGTGGGATAGCTTGCTCTTGGTATCAGACAAAGCTTGGCACAACATCGAGGGCCGAAGGGCCTGTTCTGCGCTATGTTCGATGTTCTACCCGGGCGTGCAGGTCCACAGGTCTTTGAAGGTGGCAACGCAAGTGGACAAGGCAGTCCCGAAAGCATACGGAAGGGCGGCACGGGGGGGGGGGGGGGGGGCGCAGTGGTTAGCACTACCGCCTCACGGCGCCGAGGCCCCGGGTTCGATCCCGGCCCTGGGTCACTGTCCGTGTGTGGAGCTTGCACATTCTCCCCGTGCCTGGGTGGGTTTCGCCCCCACAACCCAAATGATGTGCAGGGTAGGTGGATTGGCCGCACTAAATTGCCCCTTAATTGGATTTTCTAAATTTATGGGGGGGGTGGGGGGTGGGGGGGGGGGGGGGGGTGGAGGCATACGGAATGCTTGCCGTCATTAGACGGGGCATCGATTATAAAAACTGGCGAGTCAGGCTGCAGTTGTCTAGAACCTTGGTAAGGCCGCACTTGGAATGTTGCGGACAATTCTGGTCGCCACGCTACCAGAAGGATGTGGAGGCGTTGGAGAGGGTGCAGAGGAGGTTTACCAGGATGTCGCCTGGTCTGGAGGGCATTAGCGATGAGGAGCGGCTGAATAGACCCGGTTTGTTCTCACTGGAACGACGGAGGTTGAGGGGCTACCTGATCGAGGTCTACAAGATTATGAGGGGCGTGGATAGAGGGGATGGGCAGGCACTCTTTCCCAGGGTGGAGGGGTCAGTCACCAGGGGGGGGGGGTGGGGGGAGGGGGCATAGGTTAAAGTGCGTGGGGCAAAGTTTAGAGGAGATGTGCAAGGCAGGTTTTTTTTTTTACACAAAGGGTGGGGAGTGCCTGGAACGCGTTGCCAGGGGAGGTTGTGGAACTGCTGAGGGTTTTGGCCAAGGTTATATCATGACCGGAACAGGCTTGAAGGACCGAAGGGCCTGTCCCTGCGCTGTATTCTTCGCAGAGGGGGGACGCTGATAGAGGGATACAAAATTGAACAACATCCCGCCACCTCGCACGAGGACGGAGACCTCGGCGGGAACGCTCCTGGAGAAGGTCGGCATCAACACGAGCCTGCCGTTACACCGAGGGCCTTGCCAACCCCCTCCCACGCCCCAGCCGCCCACCATGCACGGCTGAGACCACCGCGCCGGGGAGTCACCGCAGAGGCCGAGGGCCGGAAGGAATAGAACCAGGATGCCACCATTTTAAAAACAGGCCACTTCCCCCATCACCAATCCCACAACCTGCCCCCCCCACCCCTGCCAACACTGGGCACGGGCTTAATTGCCACACACTCAAAAAAAACAACGAAACCTCTAGCCAATTATGAGCCCAAAACGCTCACCATCTGTTTAATACCACGGACCTCTATTTTGTAAATACGTCCATTATGCTGCAGTTAATCCAAACGCCTTTTGGAAGTCCATATACACAACATCTACCACACTACCCAAATCGACCCTCTCAATCCGGTTAGTCGAGACACGTTTTGCATTTCACACACCCTTGTTTATAATAATAATATTTATTGTCACAAGTAGGCTTACATTAACACTGCAATGAAGTTACTGTGAAAATCCCTAGTCGCCACACTCCGGCGCCTGTTCAGGTACACGGAGGGAGAATTCAGAATGTCTAATTCACTTAACGGGCACGTCTTTTGGGACTTGCTGGAGGAAACCGGAGCACCCGGAGGAAACCCACGCAGACACGGGGAGAACGTGCAGACTCCGCACAGACAGTGACCCAAGCCGGGAATTGAACCCGGGACCCTGGCGCTGTGAAGCAACATTGCTAACCACTGTGCTACCGTAACCCAGGTTTCTCCCGACAGAGAATTGATTTTGCCCTTCACAACACCTTTTGGAAGTCCATATACACAACATCCACCACACTACCCAAATCGACCCTCTCAATCAGGTTAGTCGGACACCATTTGCATTTCACACACCCTTGCTAATCCCAAATTCTGTACTTCACAACACAGTGTACAGCGATAAAGAGCTGCAGCTACGAGGGTAGATGGAAGATGGTGGGGACTGTTGCCTCGGATAAAAGGCGGCCGAGAGACTTGATGAGAGATCCTGAAGGGGTAAGGACAGAGGGGAGCTGTTCCCACTCGAGAGGGAATCAAAAACTCGAGGTCAGAGATTCAAAGTCATTGACAAAAAGGAATAGAAGGGAGCTGAGGGAGGGTGGTGGAGGCAGATCTCGATCGAAACGGATTTGGGATTGCTGCTCGAGAAGGGAAAATGGGCGAGGTAGAATGCTCTTTCAGAGGGCACAGTGCAGGCTCGATGGGCCGAATGGCCTCCCGCTGCCCTACGCCCCCTCGCATTTCTGTTCCCTGGACATACACGAGCTTCAGTGCGTGCGGCGGGCGCCCGTCAGCGGGAGACGCGTTTACATTCCTATAGCGCCTCGTGGCCTCCCCCAGAGTGTGTGTGGGAGTTCATCAGACGATGAAGTACTTCTGCTCCCCCCCCCCCCCCCCTCCCTACCCCTCTACCCCCCCGGACGGCCTCCTAAGTAGGCTTCAAATGAAGTTACTGTGAAAAGCCCCTAGTCGCCACATTCCGGCGCCTGTTCGGGGAGGCTGGAACGGGACTTGAACCGCTAAGCGATTTTTTCATTTCATTTCCCCCCCCCCCCCCCGCCCCTTTCCCCCATCCCCTGCCCCACTCAAACGCAGTCAGGACATCCAATTCGAGCACAGCAAGATCACACTGACACCAATGTGTTAATTGGTCACCCAGCTCACCCGATCATTCCTCCCGACCAACATCGCTTTCTTCAGAAGTAAAAAAAAAGGAAGAGAAAAAAGTCCATCCGCTCATTTATTTCGCTGGTCGCTTGCGGGATCCTGCTGTGCACCGGTCAGCCTCCGCGGTTGCTACATTACGGCAGCGAGCGGCGCGGAGGGCGGAGTGCGCCGGCACGGAGGCCCGCAAGCCGTGTGATCGGCACCGGGAGAAAGGCAAACTCTCTCTCCCGCTCTCTCTCTAAAAGTCACCGTGGAATTACGCCAGGGGTAAGATTAACAGGACCGCTCGTCCACAGATCCGGTGGCGACGGGAGTTCCAAATCCCACCGGGGCCTAAATGGAGGTCGATAAAGAAAATCCGAGGGCAGCGCGGTGGGTTAGCACTGCTGCCTCGCGGCGCCGAGGTCCCAGGTTCGATCCCGGCTCTGGGTCACTGTCCGTGTGGAGTTTGCACATTCTCCCCGTGTCTGCGAGGGTTTCGCCCCCACAACCCAAAGATGTGCAGGCGAGGTGGATTGGCCACGCTAAATTGCCCCTTAATTGGAAAAAATTTGGGGTACCTCTAAATTTATTTATTTTTTTAAATCCGGCATCCCGAAAAATAACTCTATTCTCGTTAAAGAAAAAACCCACATGGGGTTCACCAATGTCCCCTATAGAGAGCGAAATCTGCCATCCTTAAGGCGGTCTGGCCTACATGTGACTCCAGACAACACCGCCTCTCCCCCGCCCACACACACAGGCAACGCGATCGACTCTTAACTACCCTCCGCCCCTCCGACGCGGCCTACAACTCGAGTTGTATGGGAACCGCGACAGGAGAGGGTTGAAATCGGGTAGGCCTCAACCCTGGGGGGACGGTGGGGGGGGGCGGGCGCCGCTGTTCAGGAACGGCCTCAAAACGGCAGGTGGGCATGAGCGACACACGCCAGGCCGTCGCCGACAGACCTAACGGCTCAAAAACGCGGTCCGGGAATCCCCCGACACGCGGTCAAAACTAACTCAAACGGAACTCGCAGAAGTATGGAAAAGAGGGCGGTTGAGATTCGGGGTTAAAAAGAAGAAAGGGATCTCGGAAATTGGGAGGCCAGAGGGTTCTGGCAAAGTCTGCAGGCAAACAGCTCCGTTAGCTCGGGCGCCACATCAAAGTCACCTCTCGGAAAGTTATGTAAACAGTGAGATCATAACAGACGATAATGCGCGATCTTGCCTCCTCCTGCTGCTCTGTCAAGGTTAGAAATAGGGCCAAGGGCAAGGTGAAGGAAAGCAACAGAAAACAAACTCGAGTCAGGCTTTTGCGGCCTAGTCCACACCGGCTTCCCGGTCCCTCAGGACTCCCTGCTCTCTTGCTCAACACCCACAGGCACAGCCTGAAGCATACTACCACCCCCCCCCCCCCCCCCCCCCCCCCGGACTGGGCCTCAGCAAATCTCGGGCCTCTCCCGTGGAGGTGGGGGATTAAGATCGGGGTAGCGACGCTGGTGTCCCCTCTCTCTCACGCCACTTCGCTGCAGTCACATCGTGAGACGTCAACCTGCCCGTTGGGGAGCTGGACTCGTCCCATGGCAGGGAAGCCCCGGGTTACAGCCACGGTTTTAACCCCTCGAGTGCTGCCAGGCGAGAGGTGCATAATACTCCCTTTTAACGATTCAGGGTGAGGGAGGACAAATAACATCCCAGCCAACACGGACCCCATCAAACACTCCCAGGACAGGTACAGCACGGGGTTGGATACAGAGTAAAGCTCCTTCTACACTGTCCCCATCAAACACTCCCAGGACAGGTACAGCACGGGGTTAGATACAGAGTAAAGCTCCCTCTACACTGTCCCCATCAAATACTCCCAGAACAGGTACAGCACAGGGTTAGATACAGAGTAATGCTCCCTCTACACCGTCCCCATCAAACACTCCCAGGACAGGTACAGCACAGGGTTAGATACAGAGTAAAGCTCCCTCTACACTGTCCCCATCAAACACTCCAGGACAGGTACAGCACGGGGTTAGATACAGAGTAAAGCTCCCACTATACTGTCCCCATCAAACACTCCCAGGACAGGTACAGCACGGGGTTAGATACAGAGTAAAGCTCCCTCTACACTGTCCCCATCAAACACTCCCAGGACAGGTACAGCACGGGGTTAGATACAGAGTAAAGCTCCCACTATACTGTCCCCATCAAACACTCCCAGGACAGGTACAGCACGGGGTTAGATACAGAGTAAAGCTCCCTCTACACCGACAAGTGGTGAATCAGTTGTTGGATTAAGGATCCCACATCCACGGCGTCGACACTCTCAATAGTCACGGGAAGGCGGTGTCATGATAGACAAACATGCAACCAATGAACACTCAGAATAGGACACAACCAATGGGCAGTCAGGACACTCCGAGGTGGCATCACCACAAGGGGGCGTGACATAAACACTATAAAAGGGATGAGGCACTCACACCCTGCCTCTTTCCACAGACATGTGGAACACGTGGCTTAGAGCAAGCTGCTACAGTTAGACGGAGTTACTACAGTTAGATTAGCGGAGAGTCGAACTCCATTTGAGAACTGTGTGAATAGTTCAGTCAACACGTTGAACTCATTTCAGAGTCTGGAGCAGCCTTTAGTCAAGACTGCATCAAGTAGCAGCCCGTGTAATCCGAAGCAGCACGACACAACAGGCGGTGGCACAGTGGGATTGTAGCTGAACTAGTAATCCCGACACCCAGGGTTATGATCTGGGTTCGAGTCCCACAGGGCAGGCGGAATCGTACCTTACAGACAATGTCCCAGACTCCACCATCACCATTGCTGGGTATGTCCTGTCTAACCGGCAGGGCAGAGGTGGCAGCACAGGGGTATACAGTCGGGAGGCAGTTACCCTGGGGGTCCCCAACATCGCCTCTGGACCCCATGAAGTCTCACGGCTTCGGGTTAAACACGGGCAAGGAAACCTCCTGCTGATAGCATAGTGGATAGCACAATTGCTTCACAGCTCCAGGGTCCCGGGTTCGATTCCCGGCTTGGGTCACTGTCCGTGCGGAGTCTGCACGTCCTCCCCCGTGTGTGCGTGGGTTTCCTCCGGGTGCTCCGGTTTCCTCCCACAGTCCAAAGATGTGCAGGTTAGGTGGGGGGGGCCACGATAAATTGCCCTGGGGTTGTTTAGCACACTGGGCTAAATCGCTGGCTTTGAAAGCAGGCCAACAGCGCGGTTCAATTCCCGTACCGGCCTCCCCGAACAGGCGGCGGAATGTGGCGACGAGGGGCTTTCCACAGTAACTTCATTTGAAGCCTACTCGTGACAAGCAGCGATGGTCACTTCATTTCATTTCCTTAGTGTCCAAAATTGCCCGTGGCCTTGGGTGGGGTGACTGGGTTATGGGGCTAGGGTGGGGGTGTGGCCTTGGGTAGGGCGCTCTTTCCGAGAGCCGGTGCAGACTCGATGGGCCGAATGGCCTCCTTCTGCGCTGTAAATTCTATGAATCAGCTCTCCGCCATGTCGAACACCACTTGGGAGGACGCACGGAGGGTGGCGAGGGCGCAGAATGTACTCCGGGTGGCTTCAATGTCTACCCCCAAGAGTGGCTCGGTTGTACCACCACGGGCCGGGTCCGAAAGGACATCGCCGCCAGGCTGAGACTGGCGAGGGTACCAACGAGAGGGAAGAACAGGCTGGACCTCATCCTCACCACCCTGCGGGCTGCAGGTGCCTCCGTCCCGGTCCGTATCGGGAGGAGCGACCACCGCACAGTCCGCGTGGAGACAAAGTCCCGTCTTCACATTGAGGATACCCTCCATCGTGTTGTGTGGCCGACCTGCCGCCGTGCGCAATGGGGTAGACTTCGAACGGATCGAGCAACTCAGGACTGGGCAGCAAGGAGGCGCTGTGGGGCCATCAGCGGCAGCAGAATTGTGTTCAACCTTAATCAGTAACCTCCTGGCCCGGCATATCCCCCCCCCCACTCCACCATTACCGCCAAGCCAGGGGATCAACCCTGGTTCAGTGACGAGCGCAGGAGAGCAGGCCGGGAGCGACACCGGGCATCCCGAAAAATGAGGTGCCAACCTGGTGAAGACAAAACACAGGACTACTCGTGCCAAACAGCAAGTGATAGACAAGAGCGAAGCGATTCCACAACAACCGCATCAGATCGAGGCTCCGCCGTCCCGCCCACATCCAGCCGTGAATGGTGGCGGACAATCAAACAACTCACGGGAGGGGGGGAGGCTCCTCAAATATCCCCGTCCTCAACGGCGGAGGAGCCCAGCACATCTGGGCGGGAGACGAGGCGGAGGCATTCGCAACAGTCTTCAGCCGGACGTGCCGAGTGGCTGATCCGTCTCGGTCTCCTCCGGAGGTCCCCAGCGTCGCAGATGTCCGTCTTCAGCCAACACGATTCACCCCGCGTGAGATCAAGGAACGGCTGAAGACACTGGATACCGCGAAGGCTCTGGGCCCTGACACTATCCCGGCAATGGTACTGAAGACTTGTGCTCCAGAACTTGCCGCACCCCTAGCCAAGCTGTTCCAGTACAGCTGCAACACTGGCATCGACCCGGCAATGGGGTAAATTGCCCAGGTCTGTCCCGTAAACAGGACAAATCCAACCCAGCCAATTACCCCCCTATCAGTCTACTCTCCATCATCGGCAACGTGATGGAAGGGGTCATCGACGGCGCGATCAAGCGGCACTTACTCAGCAATAACCTGCTCACGGACGCTCAGTTTGGGTTCCGCCCAGGGTCACTCAGCTCCTGACCTCGTTACAGCCTTGGTTCCAACACGGACAAGAGAGCTGAACCCCAGAGGTGAGGCTCGAGGTGACTGCCCTCGACGTCAAGGCAGCGTTTTTTAAAAATTCATTTACGGGATGTGGCTTTGTCTGGCTAGGCCGGCATTTAATCCCCGTCCCTAGTTGCCCTTCAGAAGGTGGTGGGTGAGCCGCCTTCTTGAAGTGCTGCAGTCCTGGAGGTGCAGGTACACCCCCTGTGCTGTTAGGGAGGGAGCTCCAGGATGTTGCCCCAGCGACAGCGAAGGAACGGCCGATATATTTCCAAGTCTGGCTGGGGGAGTGACTTGGAGTAGGAACCTCCAGGTCGTGGGGTTCCCAGGTATCTGCTGCACCCCCCCCCCCCCCCTCGTCCTTCTCGATGGTAGAGGTCGCGGGGTTCGAAGGTGCTGTCGAAGGAACCTTGGCAGTTAGAAGACGGTACACACGGCTGCCACTGCTCGTCGGTGGTGGAGGGAGCGAATGTTTGTGGAATGGGGAGCAATCAAGCGGGGCTACTTTGTCCTGGATGGTGTCGAGCTTCTCGAGTGTTGTTGGGAGCCATGCCCATCCAGGCGAGTGGAGAGTCTCCCATCGCACTCCTGACTTGTGTCCTTGTCGATGGTGGACAGGCTTTGGGGGGGGGGGTGGTCAGGAGGTGAGTTTCTCTCCGCAGGATTCCCAGCCTCTGACCTGCTCTGGGAGCCGCAGTATTTATACGGCTGGGCCCAGTTCAGTTTCCGATCAATGGTAACCCCCAGGATGTTGATAGTGGGGGATTCAGCGACGGTAATGCCATTGAATGTCACGGGGCGATGGTTAGATCCTCTCTTGTCGGAGATGGTCATTGCCTGGCACTTGTGTGGCGCGAATGTAACTTGCCCCTCGCCAGCCCGAGCCTGGATATTGTCCAGGTCTTGCTGCATTTGGACAGCAGTCCAACATTCACTCCCTCCAGCCCCCCCCCCCCCCGACGCACAGCGACAGCCGTGTGCACCGTCTACAAGACGCACCGCGGCGACTCGCCTTCGACAGCACCTTCCAAACCCGCCACCTCTACCGTCTAGAAGGACGAGGGGGGGGGGGGGGGCAGCAGACACACGGGGAACACCCCCCACCTGCAAGTTCCCCCCTCCGAGCCGCTCGCCATCCCGACCCGGGAATATATCGGCCGTTCCTTCACTGTGGCCGGGTCAGAAACCCGGAACTCCCTCCCTAACAGCACGGTGGGTGTACCTACACCACACGGGACTGCGGCGGGTTCAAGATGGCGGCTCCCCCACCACCTTCTCGAGGGGCAATTAGGGAGGGGCATGGCCAGCAACACCCTCATCCTGTAAATTATTATTATTATTATTATTTTTTTAAACTGGATGTTTCCGTGCTACACTTCCGATTAAGGCTATCTTGTCAGAACATGCGGTGTCGTGGTTCCCTGGGCTGTTCGTCTATCAAAGGGTGAGGCAACTACTTAAGGAGTCGTCATTGAGGCACCCACTGACAGTTGCTGTTCCGGGAATCGCCCCAATTACGCGGTTGAGTGGAATAATGCTCAATGCCTGAGTCACTCCCCGTGATTCACTCATTGCAAAAGAAAGCTGTGCCACTATCGCCTCAGCCTGCCTGACCCACTCCCAAAAAGGAAATGGACAGAGAGTTGCCGCCTCCCGGCCTAGTCAGGCTTCGGATCGGGCCTACCTGCGCTGTTTCGGCCTTCCCTTGGTTACGGGGCCTCTCTCAGCCCGTGAAAGGTTTCAGCTCACCGAGTGGCACCCTCACCTGTTGACTCAGTCGCTCAGGGGTTCAAACAGCAAGTGGCCGTTCTGCCCCTCTATCTCGTTCCACTGATGAATGCCGATCTGGAACCCAGCTCGGTCTAACCACCTTTTCTTTTTAAACCTCCCCCAAATCCACTTAAAAGTTATAACTTGACCCTCAATTTTAACTTGACCCCCAATTTCAGTGTTTTTATTTTGGAAGAGGGAACTAAAGAGTTCTGAATTTCCAATTCCCGTTCAGGAAGTGACTCCTGCCCTGCCCTCCCCTCAGAAAGGCCTGGCTCTCAAATGTTTGAAGAGAAATGGCTCCTTGATCTCTACGCTCTCCCCCCCCCCCACCCCACCCCACCCCACCAGGAACTCTGACCTCCCCCCCCCCCCCCCCCCCTCCACCACCACACCAGGACCTCTGACCGCCCCCCCCCCCCAACCAGGACCTCTGACCCCCCCCCCCCCCCCCAACCAGGACCTCTGACCCCCCCCCCCCCCCCCCCCCCCCCCCCGCCGCAATGCACCAATTCACCTATAAGGGGGTCATCGAGCCCCACTCCTCACCTCATAAAGGGCTCCTACGGAACCAGTGCCACCCTGGCAGTGCCCCCCCCCCCCACGAGCCTGACGCCGACCCTCAAACCTGAGGAGTGCCAGCTCAGTACCCTGGCAAGGCCAGGCTGGCAGAACCCGACCAGGGTGCCTCGGCCAGCATTGGCAGTGCTAAAGTGCCCCCCCCCTCTCCCCCCAAGTGCCGTTCTGCCTGCTCCCCATTTTGGGGGGGGGGGGGCCTGTGCTAAACGGCGGCTGGCTTGGGGTTACCTCGCCCCTGGCGCTCATTTGAAAGGTCCTACCCCCTCCACACGCTCCCTGGTTCTGGATTCCACCTGGCCCGTGTTAGAATAGTTACAGCACGGGAGGAGGCCATTAACTCTGGCTCTCCGTACTGGCTCTCGAACAGCAACTCATCCGAGTCCCACTTGCCCGCAAGGCGCCCAGAACAGGCCGCAGGCCTTTTGAGGCCCAGCTAGTATCCGAGGCAAGAACTCCGACACCGGGACAATCGCCTCCCGAGTCACTCCATTTTTTACAGATGCGCCACAAGAGAGCCTCCTATCGGGCTGCATCGCAGCCTGGGTCTGGCAACCGCTCGGCCCAGGACCGCAAGGAACTTCAGAGAGTCGTGAGCACCGCCCAGTCCGTCACACGAACCTGCCTCCCACCCGTCGACTCCGTCTGCACCTCCCGCTGCCCGGGGGAAGCGGGCAGCATAATCAAAGACCCCCTCCCACCCGGCTTACTCACTCTTCCAGCTTCTTCCATCGGGCAGGAGAGACAGAAGTCTGAGAACACGCACGAGCAGACTCCAAAACAGCTTCTTCCCCGCTGTCACCAGGCTCCTAAACGACCCTCTTATGGACTGATCTGATTTCTACTGAGTAGTACGACGCTGCGTATGCTTCGCCTAATATCTATGTATTTACATTGTGTACTTATCGTATGTTCCATGTCTCATGTACGGTACAATCTGTCCGGACTGTTCGCAGAACAATTTCTACTGTATCTCGGTACACGTGACAATGAATCAACTCAACAGCCGTCGGCCAGGAATCGTGGTCACAGGGTCTACCCTACCGCTAGCGAAGATGGACCCCCCCCCCCCTGCCTTCGAGGGGCAAACGCATCCATGTCCGAAGCGTCCCCGGCAAAGTCAGAAGACACAATGGAGCAGATTTGATAGCAGTGTCCCCTACTATCCGACCTTTCCCACGCCCCCGCTATCTTCCCGCGCGTCACTCTCGCCGGAACACCGTGTGAAGGCTTGTGGCGAAGGCAGCTACGGATTAGGATACATTTCCCCAGCAAAGAAAACAAACAAAAAAATAGAAAAGAAAAAAGAAACGGAAAAAAAAAAAAAAAAAAAAAAAAAAAAATCGATCGAAGAGTGTCGCGCGTGAAGGAGAGTTCGAGAACTCGGAGACCTCGACTAATCTCAGTCGCAACAATGTGGACAGGAGGCCTGCCAAGAGAGCTGGGAGGAACAAAAAATGTAACCCTTGCCCCCCCTCAGTCGCTACAAGGCCAATGCTCAAACCCAGGACTTGCGTCCACGTCGGGAATTTAACCGAGTTAAGAGGCCCCCCCACAACATCCTTGCCAGAAGCATCAGGAAAAAACCTTGAACCCTCCCTAACCCCCCCCCCTCCCTCCGACAGCACGAGCAGAGTGGATGGGAGCTGCAAGCGAGGAGCCAAAGCTTAGGGTCCCCTCCTGCGCCCCCCTCCCCAGGGTCTCCTCCTGCGCCCCCTCCCCAAAGGCGAGCTGCCTGCGGAAGAGCGATGGGGAAAAATAATAGGGGAGGGGGGTGTAGGGGGCTGGAAGAGGTTACAGAGATAGGGAGGGGGTGTAGGGGGCTGGAGGAGGTTACAGAGATAGGGAGGGGGTGTAGGGGGCTGGAGGAGGTTACAGAGATAGGGAGGGGGTGTAGGGGGCTGGAGGAGGTTACAGAGATGGGGAGGGGGTGTAGGGGGCTGGAGGAGGTTACAGAGATGGGGAGGGGGTGTCGGGGCTGGAGGAGGTTACAGAGATGGGGAGGGGGTGTAGGGGGCTGGAGGAGGTTACAGTGATAGGGAGGGGGTGTAGGGGGCTGGAGGAGGTTACAGAGATAGGGAGGGGGTGTAGGGGGCTGGAGGAGGTTACAGAGATAGGGAGGGGGTGTAGGGACTGGAGGAGGTTACAGAGATAGGGAGGGGGGTGTAGGGGGCTGGAGGAGGTTACAGAGATAGGGAGGGGGTGTAGGGGGCTGGAGGAGGTTACAGAGATGGGGAGGGGGTGTAGGGGGCTGGAGGAGGTTACAGAGATGGGGAGGGGGTGTAGGGGGCTGGAGGAGGTTACAGAGATGGGGAGGGGGTGTAGGGGGCTGGAGGAGGTTACAGAGATAGGGAGGGGGTGTAGGGGCTGGAGGAGGTTACAGAGATAGGGAGGGGCTGTAGGGGGCTGGAGGAGGTTACAGAGATAGGGAGGGGGTGTAGGGGGCTGGAGGAGGTTACAGAGATAGGGAGGGGGTGTAGGGGCTGGAGGAGGTTACAGAGATAGGGAGGGGTGTAGTGGCTGGAGGAGGTTACAGAGATAGGGAGGGGTGTAGGGGCTGGAGGAGGTTACAGAGATAGGGAGGGGGTGTAGGGGGCTGGAGGGGGTTACAGAGATAGGGAGGGGGTGTAGGGGGCTGGAGGAGGTTACAGAGATAGGGAGGGGGTGTAGGGGGCTGGAGGAGGTTACAGAGATAGGGAGGGGGTGTAGGGGCTGGAGGAGGTTACAGAGATAGGGAGGGGGTGTAGGGGCTGGAGGAGGTTACAGAGATAGGGAGGGGGTGTCGGGGCTGGAGGAGGTTACAGAGATAGGGAGGGGGTGTAGGGCTGGAGGAGGTTACAGAGATAGGGAGGAGGTTACAGAGATAGGGAGGGGTGTAGGGGCTGGAGGAGGTTACAGAGATAGGGAGGGGTGTAGGGGCTGGAGGAGGTTACAGAGATGGGGAGGGGTGTGGGGGCTGGAGGAGGTTACAGAGATAGGGAGGGGGTGTAGGAGGTTACAGAGATAGGGAGGGGGATGTAGGGGCTGGAGGAGGTTACAGAGATAGGGAGGGGGTGTAGGGGCTGGAGGTTACAGAGATAGGGAGGGGTGTGGGGGCTGGAGGAGGTTACAGAGATAGTGAGGGGGTGTAGGGGCCAGAGGAATGGGGTGTGTGACAGGGACGTACTGCGATGAAGGATACAAGGACAGTTGTGAATCCTCTCAAGATCTGTTCCTTGTTGTGACAGAGGACAGTATGTTTCACGTCCTCATCAAGAACACTCAAGAAGCCTAATTCAACAGGCCCCAAGTGTTCAAATCACTCTCTCAGTCTCTCAGAAACCATCCAATTCAGAGGTTAGGTAATAGCAAAAACAGGGAATACCGGCACGATTAATCACTTATTGTCCTTTTGAGCGCAACCATCATTCACAATGACAACAGCACAGGACGAGGCCATTCGACCCATCATGTTTACGCCAATCCCCTTGTGATTTTGAACCTCTCGATTAAATCTCCACCCCCCCCCCCCCCTCCGTTATCTCCGAGGTGATCAATCCCGGCTTCTTCCAGTCTCTCTCCACATGGAACTGAAATCCCCTCATTCTCCTGGTCCCCCCCCCTCCCCAATTCTGGGTAAATCTCCCACCGCACCCCAATCCAGAGGGCCTCGACATCTCTTCCTAAAAGTGCGGGGGCTCCGGTTTGGGATGAAATCCACAGGCTGAGGCCGAACCAGTATTTAACCAAAAAGGGGTTTCGTTCCCTTGCTTTTGTCCATTCCCATCCCACGTTTGTGGGTTCCTGAACCCCTTATAAAATTGAACCAATTAAGGTGTTGTCCCCACAAACTCCAATGGATGCACCCCCCCACCCAGCAATCTAACTCACATCACCCCCCCCAACCTGTATTTGATGAGCCCTCGTCACAACAGCAACAAAAACTCTTATCCACGTTTTCAAATACCTCCCCCAGCCCCCTTACGACCCTCCAAAACATCTGCAACCCCTCCAATTCGGGCCTTTTTCTGGTTGCATTTCCTCGGCACACCCCATCTCTTTCTTACTCCCCATTGCTCGAACGTTGGGAGGAGTCAGTGGCCTCCTCGGAAATAGGAGCGTGCTTCCTTCTGCGCAGGGAGGCCTTCACTGAATACTTCATAAGAGCGGTAGCAAGAAAGTAAAATGGAGTAAGAGATGGAATTGTCACGGGACTTTCTTGCCTGCTTTGGGCCTACCCGAGATCTGGAAATCCTACCCTAATTTTTTGCGCCTCCCTCTCTCTCTCTCTCTCTCTCTCTCTCTCGCTTCCCACCTTGACATTCCTTAAAGCTCAAAGTTAGTGTTGACCTGACCCCAATAGCGCCTGTGCCTCAAATGTCTATTTTTTCTCTCTTAACACTCTGTTCAAAGGCCTTTGGGTGAAGGTGTAAGATACAGGCAAAGTGGTTGTCGTCTTATTGATCAGCTAGTTGGACAAATAAAAATAAAAATCCCAATCCCACCACAATTTCCCTGACAACAGCAAAAAAACAAAAACAAAAAAAAAAAAAAAAAAACA
>NC_092732.1:34575957-34620779 GCF_047496885.1 Scyliorhinus torazame | reverse complement strand
GTGTGAGGGTGTGTGTGAGAGGGTGAGTGTGTGTGTGTGAGAGGGTGTGTGTGTGTGTGTGAGAGGGTGTGTGTGTGTGTGTGTGAGAGGTGTGTGTGTGAAGAGGGTGTGTGTGTGAGAGGGTATGGTGTGAGCGGGTGTGTGTGAAGGGTGTGTGTGTGTGTGAGGGTATGTGTGTGTGAGAGGTGTGTGTGTGAGAGGGTGAGTGTGTGTGTGAGAGGGTGTGTGTGTGTGTGAGAGGGTGTGTGTGTGTGAGAGGGTGTGTGTGTGTGAGGGGTATGTGTGTGTGAGAGGGTGTGTGTGTGAGAGGGTGAGTGTGTGTGTGTGAGAGGGTGTGTGTGTGTGTGAGAGGGTGTGTGTGTGTGAGAGAGTGTGTGTGTGAGAGGGTATGTGTGTGTGTGTGAGAGGGTGTGTGTGTGTGAGAGGGTGTGTGTGTGTGGTGTGTGTGTGTGTGAGAGGGTGTGTGTGTGTGAGAGGGTGTGTGTGTGAGAGGGTTTGTGTGTGAGAAGGTGTGTGTGTGTGAGAGAGTGTGTGTGTGAGAGAGGGTGTGTGTGAGAGGGTGTGTGTGTGTGTGAGGGTATGTGTGTGTGAGAGGGTGTGTGTGTGAGAGGTGAGTGTGTGTGTGAGAGGGTTGTGGTGTGTGTGTGAGAGGGTGTGTGTGTGTGAGAGGGTGTGTGTGTGTGAGAGGGTGTGTGTGTGTGAGGTATGTGTGTGTGAGAGGGTGTGTGTGTGAGAGGGTGAGTGTGTGTGTGTGAGAGGGGTGTGTGTGTGTGTGAGAGGTGTGTGTGTGGAGAGAGTGTGTGTGTGAGAGGGTATGTGTGTGTGTGAGAGGGTGTGTGTGTGTGAGAGGGTGTGTGGTGTGTGAGAGAGAGTGTGTGTGTGTGTGTGAGAGGGTGTGTGTGTGTGAGAGGGTGTGTGTGTGAGAGGGTATGTGTGTGAGAGGTGTGTGTGTGTGAGGAGAGTGTGTGTGTGAGAGAGTGTGTGTGTGTGAGAGGTGTGTGTGTGAGAGGGTGTGTGTGTGTGAGAGGGTGTGTGTGTGAGAGAGGGTGTGTGTGAGAGAGGTGTGTGGGAGGGTTGTGTGTGTGAGAGGGTGTGTGTGTGTGAGAGGGTGTGTGTGTGTGTGAGAGGGTGTGTGTGTGTGAGAGGGTGTGTGTGTGAGAGGGTATGTGTGTGTGAGAGTGTGTGTGTGTGTGTGTGAGAGGTGTGTGTGTGAGAGGGTGTGTGTGTGTGTGAGAGAGGGTGTGTGTGTGTGAGAGGGTGTGTGTGTGTGAGAGGGTGTGTGTGAGAGGGTATGTGTGTGTGTGTGAGAGTGTGTGTGAGAGGGTGTGTGTGTGTGAGAGGGTGTGTGTGAGAGGGTATGTGTGTGTGTGTGAGAGTGTGTGTGAGAGGGTGTGTGTGTGAGAGGGTATGTGTGTGTGAGAGGGTGTGTGTGTGTGTGTGAGAGGGTGTGTGTGTGTGAGGGTGTGTGTGTGTGAGAGGGTGTGTGTGTGTGAGAGGGTGTGTGTGTGTGTGTGAGAGGGTGTGTGTGTGTGTGTGAGGGTGTGTGTGTGTGTGAGAGGGTGTGTGTGTGTGTGTGTGAGAGGGTGTGTGTGTGAGAGGGTATGGGTGTGAGAGGGTGTGTGTGAGAGGGTGTGTGTGTGTGAGAGGGTGTGTGTGTGTGAGAGGGTGTGTGTGTGAGAGGGTGAGTGTGTGTGTGTGAGAGGGTGAGTGTGTGTGTGTGAGAGGGTGTGTGTGTGTGTGAGAGGGTGTGTGTGTGTGAGGGTATGTGTGTGTGTGAGGGTATGTGTGTGTGAGAGGGTGTGTGTGTAAGAGGGTGAGTGTGTGTGTGTGAGAGGGTGTGTGTGTGTGTGAGAGGGTGTGTGTGTGTGAGAGAGTGTGTGTGTGAGAGGGTATGTGTGTGTGTGTGAGAGGGTGTGTGTGTGAGAGGGTGTGTGTGTGTGAGAGAGAGTGTGTGTGTGTGTGTGAGAGGGTGTGTGTGTGTGAGAGGGTGTGTGTGTGAGAGGGTATGTGTGTGAGAGGGTGTGTGTGTGTGAGAGAGTTTGTGTGTGAGAGAGTGTGTGTGTGTGAGAGGGTGTGTGTGTGAGAGGGTGTGTGTGTGTGAGAGGGTGTGTGTGTGAGAGGGTGTGTGTGTGTGAGAGGGTGTGTGTGTGTGAGAGGGTGTGTGTGTGAGAGGGTATGTGTGTGTGAGAGAGTGTGTGTGTGTGTGTGTGTGAGAGGGTGTGTGTGTGAGAGGGTGTGTGTGTGAGAGGGTGTGTGTGTGTGTGAGAGGGTGTGTGTGTGTGTGAGAGGGTGTGTGTGTGTGAGAGTGTGTGTGTGTGTGTGTGAGGGGTGTGTGTGTGTGAGAGGGTGTGTGTGTGTGTGTGAGAGGGTGTGTGTGAGAGGGTATGTGTGTGTGTGAGAGTGTGTGTGAGAGGGTGTGTGTGTGTGAGAGGGTATGTGTGTGTGAGAGGGTATGTGTGTGTGAGAGGGTGTGTGTGTGTGTGAGAGGGTGTGTGTGTGAGAGAGGGTGTGTGTGTGTGAGAGGGTGTGTGTGTGTGAGAGAGTGTGTGTGTGTGTGAGAGGGTATGTGTGTGCGAGAGAGTGTGTGTGTGTGAGAGTGTGTGTGTGTGAGAGGGTGTGTGTGTGAGAGGGTGTGTGTGTATGTGAGAGGGTGTGTGTGTGTGAGAGGGTGTGTGTGTGTGAGAGGGTATGTGTGTGTGTGTGAGAGAGAGTGTGTGTGTGTGTGAGAGAGTGTGTGTGTGTGAGAGCGTGTGTGTGTGAGAGAGGGAGAGTGTGTGTGAGAGGGTATGTGTGTGTGTGTGAGAGAGTGTGTGTGTGTGTGAGAGAGTGTGTGTGTGTGTGTGTGTGAGAGCGTGTGTGTGTGAGAGTGTGTGTGAGAGATAGAGAGGGAAGAGAGAGTGAGAGTGTGTGAGAGAGAGCGTGTGTGTGTGAGAGAGTGTGTGTGTGTTTGTGAGAGCGTGTGTGTGAGAGAGGGAGAGTGTGTGTGAGAGGGTATGTGTGTGTGTGTGAGAGAGTGTGAGACAGATAGAGAGAGAGTGTGTGTGAGAGAGAGTGTGTGTGTGAGAGCGTGTGTGTGTGAGAGAGTGTGAGACAGATAGAGAGAGAGAGTGTGTGTGAGAGAGAGTGTGAGAGAGAGTGTGTAAGATAGAGAATGTGAGAGAAGGAGAAAGAGGGAGAGAGAGAAACGATAGACCGGAGCCTCAGTTGAGGAGAAAGTCCTTTTGCCAGACACATTCTGTTTGAATCACGTGTTTCCTGTGGGCCACGGTCAGGGAAATCGCCCAGCCCCAGACTATGTGGTCGTTCATTCAGCAGTTATCCCGTCTGAGAGCACCGCCCTTAAAGGGACCAGGCTGCTCGGAGCCTTGAACTGGATGCCCGCTGATCCATGCTGGGGCTGCCGGAGGTGGTGGCGCTGGCTGGGCTGCTGGGACGAGGAGGAGGAGGAGGAGGAGTGTGCTATCAGCAGCCAGGCTTCCCTCGGAAGGCATGACGGCAATTTGAGGGCGCTCTGCATCTCTCCAGCGCCTCTTGACACCTCCGGAAGATCAGAGGCACTTCACATCCAATGAGAAACCTTGAATTATTATTTATTTTTGAAGTGCAGTGGCTGTCGTTACGTAGGGGGCGCGGCAGAGTAAGATCCCACAAAGATTCATGTGGCAATTGAGCCAGATCGTTCTGCCTTGCGTGACTTTGGACGAGGGCATAAATGTTAGCCGCGGGGCAATGTGTGTGTGTGTGTGTGTGGAGAAGAGGGGGTGGCAAGGGACTCCCCTTGTAATGTTCCGGTCGGATGCCCTGATTTATACTACAAGGAAATTTGTAGCTACAGCTATAAACTATTTATTAACATTAACTGTGGGTAAACTATACACAAAACAACAGATGAATGACAGTAACGTCAAGCACAAGCAACCTCTCACCCAGCTTCCTCCTGCCAGTCTGAAAGGGTCACCAGACTCTAACATTCACTTATATACTAGTGAGACTCCTAGTGGTCAGTCAGTCAATTACAACACAACCATGATATCACCAAACACCACCCATCTGCTCTTCAGTGTGGCGCTCCCCCAGTACTGACCCTCCTGGAGTGTGGCGCTCCCTCAGTACTGACCCTCCCACAGTGCGGCGCTCCCCCAGCACTGACCCTCCGACAGTGCGGCGCTCCCCCAGTACTGACCCTCCGGCAGTGCGGCGCTTCCTCAGTACTGACCCTCCGACAGTGTGGCACTCCCTCAGTACTGACCCTCTGACAGTGCGGCGCGACCTCAGCACTGACCCTCCGACAGTGCGGCGCTCCCTCAATACTGACCCTCCGACAGTGCGGCGCTCCCTCAATACTGACCCTCCGACAGTGCGGCGCTCCCTCAATACTGACCCTCCGACAGTGCGGCCTCCCTCAGTACTGACCCTCCGACAGTGCGGCGCTCCCTCAGCACTGCCCCTCCCACAGTGCGGCACTCCCTCAGTAGTGACCATCCGACAGTGCGGCGCTCCCTCAATACTGACCCTCCGACAGCGCGGCGCTCCCTCAGTACTGACCCTCCGACAGTCCGGCACTCCCTCAGGACTGACCCTCCGACGGTGCGGCGCTCCCTCTGTACTGACCCTCCCACAGTGCGGCGCTCCCTCAGTACTGACCCTCCCACAGTGCGGCACTCCCTCAGTACTGACCCTCCAACAGTATGGTGCTCCCTCAGTACTGACCCTCTGACAGTGTGGCGCTCCCTCAGTACTGACCCTCCCACAGTGCGGCACTCCCTCAATACTGACCCTCCAACAGTGCGGAGCTCCCTCAGTACTGACCCTCCGACAGTGCGGCGCTCCCTCAGTACTGACCCTCCCACAGTGCGGTGTTCCCTCAGTACTGACCCTCCCACAGTACGGCGCTCCCTCAGTACTGACCCTGCCACAGTGCGGCACTCCCTCAGTACTGCCCCTCCGACAGTGAGGCACTCCCTCAGTACTGACCCTCCGACAGTGCGGCGCTCCCTCAGTACTGACCCTCCGACAGTGCGGCGCTCCCTCAGTACTGCCCCTCCGATGGTGCGGTATTCCCTCGGTACTGACCCTCCCACAGTACGGCGCTCCCTCAGTACTGACCCTCCGACAGTGCGGCGCTCCCTCAGTACTGACCCTCTGACAGTGCGATGCTCCCTCAGCACTGACCCTCCCACAGTGTGGCACTCCCTCAGTACTGACCCACCCACAGTGCGGCGCTCCCTCAGCACTGACCCACAGTGCAGCACTCCCTCAGTACTGACCCTCCGACAGTGCGGCGCTCCCTCAGTACTGCCCCTCCGACGGTGCGGTGTTCCCTCAGTACTGACCCTCCAACAGTGCGGAGCTCCCTCAGTACTGACCCTCCGACAGTGCGGCTCTCCCTCAGTACTGACCCTCCGACAGTGCGGTGCTCCCTCAGTACTGACCCTCCGACAGTGCGGCGCTCCCTCAGTACTGACCCCCCCACAGTGCGGCGCTCTCTCAGTACTGACCCGCCGACAGTGCGGTGTTCCCTCAGTACTGACCCTGCCACAGTGCGGCGCTCCCTCAGTACTGCCCCTCCAACGGTGCGGTGCTCCCTCAGTACTGACCCGCCGACAGTGCGGCACTCCCTCAGTACTGACCCTCTGACAGTGCGGCGCTCCCTCAGTACTGACCCTCTGACAGTGCGGCACTCCCTCAGTACTGACCCTCCCACAGTGCGGCACTCCCTCAGTACTGACCCTCTGACAGTGCGGCGCTCCCTCAGTACTGACCCTCTGACAGTGCGGCACTCCCTCAGTACTGACCCTCCCACAGTGCGGCACTCCCTCAGTACTGACCCTCCCACAGTGCGGCGCTCCCTCAGTACTGCCCCTCCGACGGTGCGGTGTTCCCTCAGTACTGATCCCCCCACAGTGCGGCGCTCTCTCAGTACTGACCCTCCCACAGTGCGGCGCTCCCTCAGTACTGACTCTCCGACGGTGCGGTGTTCCCTCAGTACTGACCCTCCCACAGTGCGGCGCTCCCTCAGTACTGACCCTCTGACAGTGCGGCACTCCCTCAGTACTGACCCTCCCACTGTGCGGCGCTCCCTCAGTACTGACCCTCCCACAGTGCGGCGCTCCCTCAGTACTGACCCTCCCACAGTGTGGCGCTCCCTCAGTACTGACCCTCTGACAGTGCGGCACTCCCTCAGTACTGACCCTCTGACAGTGCGGCGCTCCCTCAGCACTGACCCTCCCACAGTGCGGCACTCCCTCAGTACTGACCCTCTGACAGTGCGGCACTCCCTCAGTACTGACCCTCCCACTGTGCGGCGCTCCCTCAGTACTGACCCTCCCACTGTGCGGCGCTCCCTCAGTACTGACCCTCCCACAGTGCGGCGCTCCCTCAGTACTGACCCTCTGACAGTGCGGCACTCCCTCAGTACTGACCCTCTGACAGTGCGGCGCTCCCTCAGTACTGACCCTCCGACAGTGCGGCACTCCCTCAGTACTGACCCTCTGACAGTGCGGCGCTCCCTCAGTACTGACCCTCTGACAGTGTGGCACTCCCTCAGTACTGACCCTCTGACAGTGCGGCGCTCCCTCAGTACTGACCCTCTGACAGTGCGGCGCTCCCTCAGTACTGACCCTCTGACAGTGTGGCACTCCCTCAGTAATGACCCTCCCACAGTGCGGCGCTCCCTCAGTACTGACCCTCCCACAGTGCGGCACTCTCACTGACTGTCGGCCTGTATTTTGTGCTGCTGTGCGATATGTGAACCCACTACATTGTGAGTCAGACACAGAGCTTCTCCCTGTAATGCACAGTACGAAGTCTTACAACACCAGGTTAAAGTCCAACAGGTTTGTTTCGATGTCACGCGCTTTCGGAGCGCTGCTCCTTCCTCAGGTGAATGAAGAGGTATGCTCCAGAAACTTATATATAGACAGACTCAAAGATAGCCAAACAATGCTTGGAATGTGAGCATTAGCAGGTGATTAAATCTTTACAGATCCAGAGTTGGGGCATTTCCACACCCTGTAATGCAGTCATTCTCAGTTTGTTCTTTGGGCAGGTCTGATGAGAATATTGTTTTGGTATCTACAAGTGAAACCCTGTCTCCACATATTGACTGATTCAATCAGACAGAATGGTCTTTGTGGATTTGTGAGATAGGATAAGGGTAGGGGGCCATTCAGCCCTCCGTGTCTGTACCGTCATCCAATTAGATCATTGCTGATCTGTAATTCAACTCCATTTACCCAGAATGCTTACTTCCCTTAACCGCAACACCCTGGGGGTTACCATTGAGCAGAAACTGAACTGGGCCCAGCCGTATAAATACTGTGGCTACCAGAGCAGGTCAGAGGCTGGGAATCCTGCGGAGAGAAACTCACCTCCTGACCCCCCCCCCCACCCCCCCCCCCCCCCCCCCCCCCCCCCCCCACCCCCCCCCCCCCCCCCCCCCCCCCCCCCCCCCCCAAGCCTGTCCACCATCGACAAGGACACGAGTCAGGAGTGCGATGGAGACTCTCCACTCGCCTGGATGAGCGCGGCTCCCAACAACACTCGAGAAGCTCGACACCATCCGGGACAAAGCAGCCCCGCTCGATCGACCCGCTAACCGCTGACATTCACTCCCCCCCCCTCCCCGACGCACAGCGACAGTGTGCACCGTCTATAAGACGCACCGGGGCCACTCGCCTTCGACAGCACCTTCCAAACCCGCCACCTCTACCGTCTAGAAGGACGAGGGAGGGCAGCAGACACATGGGGGACACCCCCCACCTGCAAGTTCCCCCTCCGAGCCGCTCGCCATCCCGACTCGGGAATATATTGGCCGTCCCTTCCCTGTCGCCGGGACAGAATCCCGGGACTCCCTCCCTAACAGCATGGTGGGTGTACCTACACCATATGGGACTGCGGCGGGTTCAAGGTGGCGGCTCACCCACCACCTTCTCAAGGGGCAACTAGGAATGAGGGACGAATGCTGGGCCAATGGAGACCCAGGCCTCTGCCTAAGGGTGGCTCTGATCCACAGCCCCATGGCCAGACACCTCAGGTAGGGCAAGGATTCAGGTTCTAAATAGAGGGAATCGAGCCCTGCGTCGTGGCCACCAAATTACTCCCCGTGGACCATCCAGCCAATGACCCAAGCGTCCCCACACTGAGTTACTGTGGCAACACACTCTTTTCCATGCACGTTGTCGTCTGGGGCTCTGGAGTGTGACTGGCGAGAAGCCAACATTCTTCCATCGAATTCATCGAATTCCTATAGTGCACAAGGAGGCCATTCAGCCCATCGAGTTTGCACCGACCCTCCGAAAGAGCACCTTCCCTAGGCCCACTCCCCCGCCCTATCCCTGTAACCCCACCCAACCTGCACATCTTTGGACACTAAGGGACAATTTAGCACGGCCAATCCACCTAACCTGCACATCTTTGGATACTAAGGGACAATTTAGCACGGCCAATCCACCTAACCTGCACATCTTTGGACACTAAGGGACAATTTAGCACGGTCAATCCACCTAACCTGCACATCTTTGGACACTAAGGGACAATTTAGCACGGCCAATCCACCTAACCTGCACATCTTTGGACACTAAGGGGCAATTTAGCACGGCCAATCCACCTAACCTGCACATCTTTGGTCACTAAGGAAGAATTTAGCACGGCCAATCCACCTAACCTGCACATCTTTGGACACTAAGGGACAATTTAGCACAGCCAATCCACCTAACCTGCACATCTTTGGACACTAAGGGACAATTTAGCACGGCCAATCCACCTAACCTGCACATCTTTGGACACTAAGGAAGAATTTAGCACGGCCAATCCACCTAACCTGCACATCTTTGGACACTAAGGGACAATTTAGCACGGCCAATCCACCCAACCTGCACATCTTTGGACACTAAGGGACAATTTAGCACGGCCAATCCACCTAACCTGCACATCTTTGGATACTAAGGGACAATTTAGCACGGCCAATCCACCTAACCTGCACATCTTTGGACACTAAGGGACAATTTAGCACGGTCAATCCACCTAACCTGCACATCTTTGGACACTAAGGGACAATTTAGCACGGCCAATCCACCTAACCTGCACATCTTTGGACACTAAGGGGCAATTTAGCACGGCCAATCCACCTAACCTGCACATCTTTGGTCACTAAGGAAGAATTTAGCACGGCCAATCCACCTAACCTGCACATCTTTGGACACTAAGGGACAATTTAGCACAGCCAATCCACCTAACCTGCACATCTTTGGACACTAAGGGACAATTTAGCACGGCCAATCCACCTAACCTGCACATCTTTGGACACTAAGGAAGAATTTAGCACGGCCAATCCACCTAACCTGCACATCTTTGGACACTAAGGGACAATTTAGCACGGCCAATCCACCTAACCTGCACATCTTTGGACACTAAGGGACAATTTAGCACGGCCAATCCACCTAACCTGCACATCTTTGGTCACTAAGGAAGAATTTAGCACGGCCAATCCACCTAACCTGCACATCTTTGGACACTAAGGGACAATTTAGCACGGCCAATCCACCTAACCTGCACATCTTTGGACACTAAGGGGCAATTTAGCACGGCCAATCCACCTAACCTGCACATCTTTGGACACTAAGGGACAATTTAGCACAGCCAATCCACCTAACCCGCACATCTTTGGACACTAAGGGACAATTTAGCACGGCTAATCCACCTAACCTGCACATCTTTGGACACTAAGGGACAATTTAGCACGGCCAATCCACCTAACCCGCACATCTGTGGACACTAAGGGACAATTTAGCATGGCCAATCCACCTAACCTGCTCATCTTTGGACACTAAGGGACAATTTAGCACGGCCAATCCACCTAACCTGCACATCTTTGGACACTAAGGGACATTTTAACACGGCCAATCCACCTAACCTGTACATCTTTGGACTGTGGGAGGAAACCGGAGCACCCGGAGGAAACCCACGCAGATACGGGGAGGACGTGCAGACTCCACACACAAGACAGGCCCTCCCCAAGGCCGGAATTGAACCGGGCTCCCTGGCGTTCTGAGGCGGCAGTGCGGATGCACCGTGCCGTCCAGGAGTCTCCCCCGCACTTCCTGCCTGCCATCACCCTGTGTTTGCGGAAAGGACTTTCACAGGTTGACACTGGAGCTGTTTTTTTTTGGCCGCCTCACAAGCACGCCTCCCTCAGCCGTCACATCCTGGGGCGGGACCCCAACCGGGAGATTCTGGCTCAGGGTTGAGGGCACTGCCCGCTGTGCGACAGGACCCCAGATCCTGCTCAATTCCTCGTTCAAAACCCCCCTTTAAAAAAAAAAGAACTCTTTTTATTTCCTTTGTTTCGATCTCTTTTATTCTTTTTGGTCCCTTGACCCATATTCGGAATGTGCATTTCAGCAGAGGACTGGAGCTGAAGCAGCCTGCTTGTCAGGACAGCGTGTCCCGAGGTTTTGTATTTTGGAGAGAAACCAGACTCGTCGGCACCGGTGCGTTGGCCAGGGACAGTGTTCTGCTGGACAACAGTCAGTCGTTGATTCTTGCGGGATGCCTTCTGAGAGAACGGGGCAGAAGTGATTGGACCTTGAAAAGAGAAGGAACGCTCTCCCTCTCTCTCTCGTGCTGCTTTATCGTTCTGAAACCAGCGACAGCCTGGCACTCCTTTACTATGAACCTGAAATGATCTGGAATCTACAGAGCACTTAGACAGCTTTGCCAGAGAAAACCATCTCAAGCCTGTAGAAGGAAGAAGTACCAAAACGAAAGCTTGAACTCCTGCAGGACATTAACTGGCAGCTATCTTAGTGCAAAGATACTTTTATTTTTATCATTATTTTCTTCCCTCACCCCCACCCTTTAAAAATAAATAAATTTAGAGTCCCCAATTCATTTTTTCCAATTAAGGGGTAATTTAGCGTGGCCAATCCACCTAGCCTGCACATCTTTGGGTTGTGGGGGCAAAACCCACGCAGGCACGGGGAGAATGTGCAAACTCCACACGGACAGTGGCCCAGAGCCAGGATCGAACCTGGGACCTCGGCGCCGTGAGGCAGCAGTGCTAACCCACTGCGCCACCGTGCTGCCCCTCTCTCCCCCACCCTTTCAATTTGTGTCTTTGTGTGTGTCTGTGAGTGTGTGTTAATGTGTGTGTGTCTATGTGAGTGTGTTAATGTGGGTGCGTCTATGTGTGTGTCTATGTGAGTGTGTGTTGATGTGTGCGTCTGTGAGAGTGTGTGAGTGTGTTTGTGAGAGTGTATGAGAATGTGTGTATGAGAGTGAGTGTGTGTGCAAGAGTGAGTGTGTTAGTGAGTGTATGTGTATGTGAGGGTGTCTGTGTGTGAGGGTGTGTTTGAAGGTGTGTGTGAGGGTTTGTGTGTGAGGGTGAGTGTGTGAGGGTGAGTGTGTGAGGGTGTGTGTGTGAGGGTGTGTGTGTGAGGGTGTGTGTGAGGGTGTGTATGTGAGGGTGTGTATGTGAGGGTGTGTGTGTGAGGGTGTGTGTGTGAGGGTGTTTGTGTGAGGGTGTGTGTGAGGGTGTGTGTGAGGGTGTATGTGAGGGTGTGTGTGAGGGTGTGTGTGAGGGTGTGTGTGAGGGTGTGTGTGTGAGGGTGTGTGTGAGGGTGTGTGTGAGGGTGTGTATGTGAGGGTGTGTGTGAGGGTGTGTGTGAGGGTGTGTGTGAGGGTATGTGTGTGAGGGTGTGTGTGTGAGGGTGTGTGTGTGAGGGTGTTTGTGTGAGGGTGTGTGAGGGTGTGTGAGGGTGTGTGTGAGGGTGTGTGTGTGAGGGTGTGTGTGAGGGTGTGTGTGTGAGGGGGTGTGTGTGAGGGTGTGTGTGTGAGGGTGTGTGTGTGAGTGAGTGTGTGAGGGTGAGTGTGAGGGTGTGTGTGAGGGTGTATGTGAGGGTGTGTGTGAGGGTGTGTGTGAGGGTGTGTGTGTGAGGGTGTGTGTGTGAGGGTGTGTGTGTGAGGGTGTGTGTGTGTGAGGGTGTGTGTGTGAGGGTGTGTGTGAGGGTGTGTGTGTGAGGGTGTGTGTGTGAGGGTGTGTGTGAGGGTGTGTGTGTGAGGGGGTGTGTGTGAGGGTGTGTGTGTGAGGGTGTGTGTGTGAGTGAGTGTGTGAGGGTGAGTGTGAGGGTGTGTGTGAGGGTGTGTGTGAGGGTGTGTATGTGAGGGTGTGTGTGAGGGTGTGTGTGTGTGAGGGTGTGTGTGTGAGGGTGTGTGTGTGAGGGTGTGTGTGTGTGTGTGTGTGAGGGTGTGTGTGTGAGGGTGTGTGTGTGAGGGTGTGTGTGTGTGAGGGTGTGTGTGTGAGGGTGTGTGTGTGTGAGGGTGTGTGTGTGTGAGGGTGTGTGTGTGTGAGGGTGTGTGTGTGAGGGTGTGTGTGTGAGGGTGTGTGTGTGTGAGGGTGTCTGTGTGAGGGTGTGTGTGTGAGTGTGAGGCTGTATATAGTGGTCCGGGGTTGGGAAAGGAGAACGAGGTAGGTAGCACAGTGGCTAGCACTGTTGCTTCACAGCGCCAGGATCCCAGGTTCGAATCCCGGCTTGGGTCAGTGCGGAGTCTGCACGTTCTCCCCGTGTCTGCGTGGGTTTCCTCCGGGCGCTCCGGTTTCCTCCCACAAGTCCCGAAAGACGTGCTTGTTAGGTGAATTGGCCATTCTGAATTCTCCCTCCGTGTACCTGAACAGGCGCCGGAGTGTGGCGACTAGGGGATTTCCTCAGTAACTAAATTGCAGTGTCGATATAAACCTACTTGTGCCAAGAAAGATTATTATTATTATTAAAGGTAGTCAGTTATATTGTTCTTAGTTGAATCCTATTCCTGTTAAGTAATAAAAGGTTATTTCTGTTCAAGCTGCAAATTGGGAGGCTGCACTTCATCGAGGCTCAGCCAAGGTCCTCGAGTATTTAAAAATAAAATCGAAGGTCGCTGGTGTTGAGAAACTGGGTGAAACAGGGCTGGAACGAACCGCTCTGCAGCCCAGGGGCTCGGACCAAAAGTGTATTTATTGACGTTTGACATTTGAACAGACATTACAACAGGAACGGACCAGCTCGGTGCCTCGAGGTGCCTGGATTCAGAGTAAACAGAACAATCGAAGTGGCTCAGTCCAGTCGCTGGGCCTGGCGCCCCAGACGCAGCCCCAGAGGGCCCGAGATAGGTTCGAGGGGGGTGGAAACATGGCGGCACAGGGCGCGCTGTCCCACACGGCCAGTCCTCCCGACGGTCAGGGGAGCTCCTGATGGGAATCTCGGCCCCATCGCCCTTCGTCCATTTTGAATGGCAGGACTGGATCTTCCTCTTTAACCTCGTCTACTCCAAGGGGAACAATCGCAGCTCCTCGTGTGAGGCAGGTCTCAGAGGAGGGGAGCTCAAAGGAGGTTTATTTTGGAGGGGGGGGGGGGGGGGGAGAGGTTTTCAGACGGACACAAGGCACAGGGAACGGGCCAACAGGAGAGAACTGCCCCTGGCCAGTTATTTGTCTTTACACATTTTAACGGCGGCAACTTTGCCCCTGCATTTATATAGCACCCGTGAGACTTCCCAGAGTCCCTTCACGGCAGCCAGGGAGAGAGAGAGACAGACAGAGAGGGAGAGGGAGGCGGACACGTTTAGGGAGGAAATTCCAGAGCTCAGGCCCCCCCGCCCCAGGCAGCTGAAGACACGGCCGCCAAGGGGAATCGGGGGGGGGGGGGGGGGGGGGATGATGCTCGAGAGGCTGGGATTGGAGGGGCGCAGAGATCTCGGAGGGTTGGAGGGAGCTGGAGGAGGTTACAGAGATAGTGAGGGGGTGTAGGGGACTGGAGGAGGTTACAGAGATAGGGAGGGGGTTAGGGGCTGGAGGAGGTTACAGAGATAGGGAGGGGGTGGAGGAGGTTACAGAGATAGGGAGGGGTGTAGGGGCTGGAGGAGGTTACAGAGATAGGGAGGGGTGTAGGGGCTGGAGGAGGTTACAGAGATAGGGAGGGGGTGTAGGGGCTGGAGGAGGTTACAGAGATAGGGAGGGGCGTAGGGGCTGGAGGAGGTTACAGAGATAGGGAGGGGATGTAGGGGCTGGAGGAGGTTACAGAGATAGGAAGGGGGTGTCGGGGCTGGAGGAGGTTACAGAGATAGGGAGGGTTGTGTTAGGGCTGGAGGAGGTTACAGAGATAGGGAGGGGGTGTAGGGGCTGGAGGTTACAGAGATAGGGAGGGGGTGTAGGGACTGGAGGAGGTTACAGAGATATGGAGGGGGTGTAGGGATTGAAGGAGGTTACAGAGATAGGGAGGGGGTGTAGGGGCTGGAGGAGGTTACAGAGATAGGGAGGGGGGTGTAGGGGCTGGAGGAGGTTACAGAGATAGGGAGGGGACATCGGGGCTGGAGGAGATTACAGAGATAGGGAGGGGGTGTAGGGGCTGGAGGAGGTTACAGAGATAGGGAGGGGGTGTAAGGGCTGGAGGAGGTTACAGAGATAGTGAGGGGGTGTCGGGGCTGGTGGAGGTTACAGAGATAGGGAGGGGGTGTAGGGGGCTGGAGGAGGTTACAGAGATAGTGAGGGGGTGTAGGGGCTGGAGGAGGTTACAGAGATAGGGAGGGGGTGTAGGGGCTGGAGGAGGTTACAGAGATAGGGAGGGGATGTAGGGGCTGGAGGGGGTTACAGAGATAGGGAGGGGCTGTAGGGGCTGGAGGAGGTTACAGAGATAGGGAGGGGGTGTCGGGGCTGGAGGAGGTTACAGAGATAGGGAGGGGGGTGTCGGGGCTGGTGGAGGTTACAGACATAGGGACGGGGTGTAGGGGCTGGAGGAGGTTACAGAGATAGGGAGGGGGTGTCGGGGCTGGAGGAGGTTACAGAGATAGGGAGGGGGTGTAGGGGCTGGAGGAGGTTACAGAGATAGGGAGGGGGTGTAAGGGGTGAAGAGGGACTCAGTGCGACTTGAACACGGTGGCGCAGTGGTTAGCACTGCTGCCTCACTGCGCCGAGGTCCCAGGTTCGATCCCGGCTCTGGGTCACTGTCCCTGTGGAGTTTGCACATTCTCCCCGTGCCTGTGTGGGTCTCACCCCCACAACCCAAAGATGTGCAGGGTCGGTGGATTGGCCGCGCTAAATTGCCTTTAGTTGGAAAAATAAACAGAAAGATTTTGGACACCGAGGGGAGCAGAGTTTTTAATGAAGTGACTATTCGGGAGGGGTGGAAGGTGGGGGAACAGTAACCAGGGGGGAACATTCCTATGAAAAGATCCTTGTTTTTGCATTCCTTGTTGGCCCGTCCCAACATTTATTACCCATCCCTAATTGCCCCTCGCGAAGGTGGTGGGTGAGCCGCCATTTTGAGCTGCGACAGTCCCGTGTGGTGTAGGTACACCCACTGTGCTGTTAGGGAGGGAGTTCCGGGATTCTGACCCGGCGACCGTGAAGGGACGGCCGATATATTCCTGAGTCGGGGTGGCGAGCGGCTCGGAGGGGGAACTTGCAGGCGGGGGGGGTTCCCCATGTGTCCGCTGCCCCCCCATCGTCCTTCTAGACGGTAGAGGTGGCGGGTTTGGAAGGTGCTGTCGAAGGCGAGTCGCCGCGGTGCGTCTTGTAGACGGTGCACACGGCTGTCGCTGTGCGTCGGGAGGGGGGGTAGGGGGAGTGAATGTTAGTGCAGGAACCCAGCAGGGGAATGTATATGGTGCTGCTGCCCCCTTCTGGCTTCCCAGTGCGGCAGCCGAGCCTCGGGTTCCCAAAGCTAAAAGGACGAGGGTGATGGTGAGGGGGCCTGGACGATGGGGGGTCAAGCTCGGGGCTAAAGAGAAGGCAAAGTTCGGGGAATGGACTGGTGCAAATGGGGGAACAACCAGACCCCACAGCCCCTGCTCGCTACTGAGCCCAATGTAATTCATTCCAAAGCTCCCTCCACTCTCCCAGGGCTCAATCTAATTGTTTTTTCCATTATCCCAGTTTTCCCCACCCTGTGGGAGACCTGTTGGTCCGTCACTTGCTCCCTCTTGACCCCTCGGGACACCTCTCAGGCCCCTTCATTCCCAGATACATGGCCCAACGCTCGTGTTCATTCTCCAATTGTTCAGGACCCTCCCACTCACCCACCCCTCGTGGTCAGCCTTGGCATCTTCTCCAGCAATGGAATACCCGCCTGGTGTCTCTCTGACCAGAATTGGACCAAGGGCTACAGGTGGGGACAGGACATGGACACGAGGGCAGCACTGTGGTGCAGTGGTTAGCACTACTGCCTCACGGCACTGAGGACTCGGGTTCGATCCCGGCCCCGGGTCACTGTCCGCGTGGAGTTTGCACATTCTCCCCGTGTCTGTGTGAGATTCGCCACGCTAAATTGCCCCTTAACTGGAAAAAATGAATCGGGTAGCCTAAATGTATTTTAAAAAAAGGAAGTGGACACGGTGCTCGAGATGGGGACAGGAAGTGGACACGGTGCTCAAGATGGGGACAGGAAGTGGACACGGTGTTCGAGGTGGAGGCAGGAAGTGGACACTGTGCTCGAGGTGGGGACAGGAAGTGGACACGGTGCTCGAGATGGGGACAGGAAGTGGACACGTGCTCGAGATGGGGACAGTAAGGGGACACGGTGCTCGAGATGGGGGCAGGACGCGGACACGGTGTTCGAGGTGGGGGCAGGAAGTGGACACGGTGTTCGAGATGGGGGCAGGAAGTGGACACGGTGTTCGAGGTGGGGGTCAGGAAGTGGACACGGTCTTTGAGGTGGAGACAGGAAGTGGACACGGTGCTCGAGATGGGGGCAGGACGTGGACACGGTGTTCGAGGTGGGGGCAGGAAGTGGACACGGTGTTCGAGGTGGGGGCAGGAAGTGGACACGGTGTTCGAGGTGGGGGTCAGGAAGTGGATACGGTCTTCGAGGTGGGGACAAGAAGGGGACACGGTGCTCGAGGTGGGGACAGTAAGGGGACACGGTGCTCGAGATGGGGACAGGAAGTGGACACGTGCTCGAGATGGGGACAGTAAGGGGACACGGTGCTCGAGATGGGGGCAGGAAGTGGACACGGTGTTCGAGGTGGGGGCAGGAAGTGGACACGGTGTTCGAGGTGGGGGCAGGAAGTGGACACGGTGTTCGAGGTGGGGGCAGGAAGTGGACACAGTGCTCGAGGTGGGGGCAGGAAGTGGATACGGTGCTCGAGGTGGGGGCAGGAAGTGGATACGGTGTTCGAGGTGGGGGCAGGAAGTGGACACGGTGTTCGAGGTGGGGACAGTAAGGGGACACGGTGCTCGAGATGGGGGCAGGACGTGGACACGGTGTTCGAGGTGGGGGCAGGAAGTGGACACGGTGTTCGAGGTGGGGGCAGGAAGTGGACACGGTGTTCGAGGTGGGGGTCAGGAAGTGGACACGGTCTTCGAGGTGGAGACAGGAAGTGGACACGGTGCTCGAGATGGGGACAGGAAGTGGACACGTGCTCGAGATGGGGACAGTAAGGGGACACGGTGCTCGAGATGGGGACAGTAAGGGGACACGGTGCTCGAGGTGGGGACAAGAAGGGGACACGGTGCTCGAGATGGGGACAGGAAGTGGACACGGTGCTCGAGATGGGGACAGGAAGTGGACACGTGCTCGAGATGGGGACAGTAAGGGGACACGGTGCTCGAGATGGGGGCAGGAAGTGGACACGGTGTTCGAGGTGGGGGCAGGAAGTGGACACGGTGTTCGAGGTGGGGGCAGGAAGTGGACACGGTGCTCGAGGTGGGGGCAGGAAGTGGATACGGTGCTCGAGGTGGGGGCAGGAAGTGGACACGGTGTTCGAGGTGGGGGCAGGAAGTGGACACGGTGCTCGAGGTGGGGGCAGGAAGTGGACACGGTGCTCGAGGTGGGGGCAGGAAGTGGACACGGTGCTCGAGGTGCGGACTGGAAGTGGACACGGTGCTCGAGATGGGGACAGGAAGTGGACACGTGCTCGAGATGGGGACAGGAAGGGGACACGGTGCTCGAGATGGGGACAGTAAGGGGAAACGGTGCTCGAGATGGGGACAGGAAGTGGACACGTGCTCGAGATGGGGACAGTAAGGGGACACGGTGCTCGAGATGGGGGCAGGAAGTGGACACGGTGTTCGAGGTGGGGGCAGGGAGTGGACACGGTGTTCGAGGTGGGGGCAGGAAGTGGACACGGTGCTCGAGGTGGGGGCGAGTAAGTGGACACGGTGCTCGAGGTGGGGACCGGAAGTGGACACGGTGTTCGAGGTGGGGACAGGAAATTGTCACGTTGGGGACAGGAAGTGGTCACAGTGGGGACAGGAAGTGGACACGGTGTTCAAGGTGGGGACAGGAAGTGGACACGGTGTTCGAGGTGGAGACAGGAAGTGGACACGGTGCTCGAGGTGGGGACAGGAAGTGGACACGGTGCTCAAGGTGGGGACAGGAAGTGGACACGTGCTCGAGGTGGGGACTGGAATTGGACACGGTGCTCGAGGTGGGGAGAGGAAGTGGACACGGTGCTCGAGATGGGGACAGGAAGTGGACACGGTGCTCGAGATGGGGACAGGAAGTGGACACGGTGCTCGAGATGGGGACAGGAAGTGGACACGGTGTTCGAGATGGGGACAGGAAGTGGACACGGTGTTCGAGATGGGGACAGGAAGTGGACACGGTGCTCGAGGTGGGGACAGGACGTGGACACGGTGCTCGAGGTGGGGACAGGACGTGGACACGGTGCTCGAGGTGGGGACAGGATGTGGACACGGTGCTCGATGTGGGGACAGGACGTGGACACGGTGCTCGAGGTGGGGAGAGAGGAAGTGGTCACGGTACTCGAGGTGGGGGAGAGGAAGTGGACACGGTGTTCGAGGTGGAGACAGTAAGTAGACACGGTGTTCGAGATGGGGACAGGAAGTGGACACGGTGCTCGAGATGGGGACAGGAAGTGGACACGGTGCTCGAGATGGGGACAGGAAGTGGACACGGTGCTCGAGATGGGGACAGGAAGTGGACAAGGTGCTTGAGATGGGGACAGGAAGTGGACACGGTGCTCGAGGTGGGGACAGGAAGTGGACACGGTGCTCGAGGTGGGGGCAGGAAGTGGACATGGTGCTCGAGGTGCGGGGAGGAAGTGGACACGGTGCTCGATGGGGACAGGAAGTGGACACGGTGCTCGATGGGGACAGGAAGTGGACACGGTGCTCGAGATGGGGACAGGAAGTGGACACGGTGCTCGATGGGGACAGGAAGTGGACACGGTGCTCGATGGGGACAGGAAGTGGACACGGTGCTCGATGGGGACAGGAAGTCCCATCTAAGCTATGAGGAGCGATTGAATAAACTCGGTTTGTTCTCACTGGAACGAAGGAGGTTGAGGGGCGACCTGATAGAGGTATACAAAATTATGAGGGGCATAGACAGAGTGGATAGTCAGAGGCTTTTCCCCAGGGTAGAGGGGTCAATTACTAGGGGGCATAGGTTTAAGGTGAGAGGGGCAAAGTTTAGAGTAGATGTACGAGGCAAGTTTTTTACGCAGAGGGTAGTGGGTGCCTGGAACTCACTACCGGAGGAGGTAGTGGAGGCAGGGACGATAGGGACATTTAAGGGGCATCTTGACAAATATATGAATAGGATGGGAATAGAAGGATACGGACCCAGGAAGTGTAGAAGATTGTAGTTTAGTCGGGCAGTATGGTCGGCACGGGCTTGGAGGGCCGAAGGGCCTGTTCCAGTGCTGTACATTTCTTTGTTCTTTGTTCTTTGTTCTTTGAAGTGGACACGGTGCTCGATGGGGACAGGAAGTGGACACGGTGCTCGATGGGGACAGGAAGTGGACACGGTGCTCGAGGTGGGGACAGGAAGTGGACACGGTGCTCGAGATGGGGACAGGAAGTGGACACGGTGCTCAAGGTGGGGGCCAGGAAGTGGACAAGGTGCTCGAGGTGGGGGACAGGAAGTGGACACAGTGCTCGAGGTGGGGACAGGAAGTGGACACGTGCTCGAGGTGGGGACTGGAATTGGACACGGTGCTCGAGGTGGGGACTGGAATTGGACACGGTGCTCGAGGTGGGACTGGAATTGGACACGGTGCTCGAGGTGGGGACTGGAATTGGACACGGTGCTCGAGGTGGGGACAGGAAGTGGACACGGTGCTCGAGGTGGGGACAGGAAGTGGACACGGTGCTCGAGGTGGGGACAGGAAGTGGACACGGTGCTCGAGATGGGGACAGGAAGTCGACACGGTGCTCGAGGTGGGGACAGGAAGTGGACACGGTGCTCGAGGTGGGGACAGGAAGTGGACACGGTGCTCGAGGTGGGGACAGGAAGTGGACACGGTGCTCGAGATGGGGACAGGAAGTGGACACAGTGCTCAAGGTGGGAACAGGAAGTGGACACGTGCTCGAGGTGGTGACTGGAATTGGACACGGTGCTCGAGGTGGTGACTGGAATTGGACACGGTGCTCGAGGTGGGGACTGGAATTGGACACGGTGCTCGAGGTGGGGACAGGAAGTGGACAGGGTGCTCGAGGTGGGGGACAGGAATTGGACACGTGCTCGATGTGGGGGACAGGAAGTGGACAGGGTGCTCGAGGTGGGGGCAGGAAGTGGACAGTGCTCAAGGTGGGGGACAGGAATTGGACACGTGCTCGAGGTGGGGCCAGGAAGTGGACACGGTGCTCGAGGTGGGGCCAGGAAGTGGACACGGTGTTCAAGGTGGGGACAGGAAGTGGACACGGTGTTCGAGGTGGAGACAGGAAGTGGACACGGTGCTCGAGGTGGGGACAGGAAGTGGACACGGTGCTCAAGGTGGGGACAGGAAGTGGACACGTGCTCGAGGTGGGGACTGGAATTGGACACGGTGCTCGAGGTGGGGAGAGGAAGTGGACACGGTGCTCGAGATGGGGACAGGAAGTGGACACGGTGCTCGAGATGGGGACAGGAAGTGGACACGGTGTTCGAGATGGGGACAGGAAGTGGACACGGTGTTCGAGATGGGGACAGGAAGTGGACACGGTGCTCGAGGTGGGGACAGGACGTGGACACGGTGCTCGAGGTGGGGACAGGACGTGGACACGGTGCTCGAGGTGGGGACAGGACGTGGACACGGTGCTCGACGTGGGGACAGGACGTGGACACGGTGCTCGAGGTGGGGAGAGAGGAAGTGGTCACGGTACTCGAGGTGGGGGAGAGGAAGTGGACACGGTGTTCGAGGTGGAGACAGTAAGTAGACACGGTGTTCGAGATGGGGACAGGAAGTGGACACGGTGCTCGAGATGGGGACAGGAAGTGGACACGGTGCTCGAGATGGGGACAGGAAGTGGACAAGGTGCTCGAGATGGGGACAGGAAGTGGACACGGTGCTCGAGATGGGGACAGGAAGTGGACACGGTGCTCGAGGTGGGGGCAGGAAGTGGACATGGTGCTCGAGGTGCGGGGAGGAAGTGGACTCGGTGCTTGAGATGGGGACAGGAAGTGGACACGGTGCTCGAGATGGGGACAGGAAGTGGACACGGTGCTCGAGATGGGGACAGGAAGTGGACACGGTGCTCGATGGGGACAGGAAGTGGACACGGTGCTCGATGGGGACAGGAAGTGGACACGGTGCTCGATGGGGACAGGAAGTGGACACGGTGCTCGATGGGGACAGGAAGTGGACACGGTGCTCGATGGGGACAGGAAGTGGACACGGTGCTCGATGGGGACAGGAAGTGGACACGGTGTTCAATGGGGACAGGAAGTGGACACGGTGCTCGAGATGGGGACAGGAAGTGGACACGGTGCTCGAGATGGGGACAGGAAGTGGACACGGTGCTCGAGATGGGGACAGGAAGTGGACACGGTGCTCGAGATGGGGACAGGAAGTGGACACGGTGCTCGAGGTGGGGGCGAGGAAGTGGACAAGGTGCTCGAGGTGGGGGACAGGAAGTGGACACGGTGCTCGAGGTGGGGACAGGAAGTGGACACGTGCTCGAGGTGGGGACTGGAATTGGACACGGTGCTCGAGGTGGGGACTGGAATTGGACACGGTGCTCGACGTGGGGACTGGAATTGGACACGGTGCTCGAGGTGGGGACTGGAATTGGACACGGTGCTCGAGGTGGGGACTGGAATTGGACACGGTGCTCGAGGTGGGGACTGGAATTGGACACGGTGCTCGAGGTGGGGACAGGAAGTGGACACGGTGCTCGAGGTGGGGACAGGAAGTGGACACGGTGCTCGAGATGGGGACAGGAAGTCGACACGGTGCTCGATGTGGGCCCAGGAAGTGGACACGGTGCTCGAGGTGGGGACAGGAAGTGGACACGGTGCTCGAGATGGGGACAGGAAGTGGACACGTGCTCGAGGTGGTGACTGGAATTGGACACGGTGCTCGAGGTGGTGACTGGAATTGGACACGGTGCTCGAGGTGGGGACTGGAATTGGACACGGTGCTCGAGGTGGGGACAGGAAGTGGACAGGGTGCTCGAGGTGGGGGCAGGAAGTGGACAGTGCTCAAGGTGGGGGACAGGAATTGGACACGTGCTCGAGGTGGGGCCAGGAAGTGGACACGGTGCTCGAGGTGGGGACAGGAAGTGGACAGTGCTCTAGGTTGGGGAGAGGAAGTGGACACGTGCTCGATGTGTGGGACAGGAAGTGGACAATTGCTCGCGGTGGGGACTGGAATTGGACATGTGCTTGAGGTGGGGACAGGAAGTGGACATGGTGTTCGAGGTGGGGGCAGGAAGTGGACACAGTGCTCAAGGTGGGGGCAGGAAGTGGACACGGTGCTCGAGGTGGGAACAGGAAGTGGACACGGTGGTCGAGATGGGGACAGGAAGTGGACACGGTGCTCGAGATGGGGACAGGAAGTGGACACGGTGCTCGAGATGGGGACAGGAAGTGGACACGGTGCTCGAGATGGGGACAGGAAGTGGACACGGTGCTTGAGATGGGGGCAGGAAGTGGACACGGTGTTCGAGGTGGGGGCAGGAAGTGGACACGGTGTTCGAGGTGGGGGCAGGAAGTGGACACGGTGTTCGAGGTGGGGGCAGGAAGTGGACACGTTGTTCGAGGTGGGGGCAGGAAGTGGACACGGTGTTCGAGGTGGGGGCAGGAAGTGGACACGGTGTTCGAGGTGGGGGCAGGAAGTGGATACGGTGCTCGAGGTGGGGGCGAGGAAGTGGACACGGTGCTCGAGGTGGGGACCGGAAGTGGACACGGTGTTCGAGGTGGGGACAGGAAATGGTCACGTTGGGGACAGGAAGTGGTCACGGTGGGGACAGGAAGTGGACACGGTGTTCAAGGTGGGGACAGGAAGTGGACACGGTGTTCGAGGTGGAGACAGGAAGTGCACACGGTGCTCAAGGTGGGGACAGGAAGTGCACACATGCTCGAGGTGGGGACTGGAATTGGACACGGTGCTCGAGGTGGGGACTGGAATTGGACACTGTGCTCGAGGTGGGGAGAGGAAGTAGACACGGTGTTCGAGATGGGGACAGGAATTCGACACGGTGCTCTAGGTGGGGACAGGAAGTGGACACGGTGCTCGAGGTGGGGACAGGAAGTGGACACAGTGCTCGAGGTGGGGGCAGGAAGTGGGCACGGTGCTCGAGGTGGGGGCAGGAAGTGGACACGGTGCTCGAGGTGGGGACAGGAAGTGGACACGGTGCTCGAGGTGGGGACAGGACGTGGACACGGTGCTTGAGGTGGGGACAGGACATGGACACGGTGCTCGAGGTGGTGAGATAGGAAGTGGTCACGGTGCTCGAGGTGGGGAGATAGGAAGTGGTCACGGTGTTTGAGGTGGAGACAGGAAGTGGACACGGTGTTCGAGGTGGGGACAGGAAGTGGACACGGTGCTCGAGGTGGGGCCAGGAAGTGGACACGGTGCTCGAGGTGGGGCCAGGAAGTGGACACGGTGCTCGAGGTGGGGGCAGGAAGTGGACACGGTGCTCGAGGTGGGGACAGGAAGTGGACACGGTGCTCGAGGTGGGGACAGGACGTGGACACGGTGCTCGAGGTGGGGACAGGACGTGGACACGGTGCTCGAGGTGGGGACAGGACATGGACACGGTGCTCGAGGTGGGGAGATAGGAAGTGGTCACGGTGCTCGAGGTGGGGAGATAGGAAGTGGTCACGGTGTTTGAGGTGGAGACAGGAAGTGGACACGATGTTTGAGGTGGAGACAGGAAGTGGACACGGTGTTCGAGGTGGGGACAGGAAGTGGACACGGTGCTCGAGATGGGGACAGGAAGTGGACACGGTGCTCGAGATGGGGACATAAGTGGACACAGTGCTCGAGATGGGGACAGGAAGTGGACACGGTGCTCGATGGGGACAGGAAGTGGACACGGTGCTCGATGGGGACATGATGTGGACACGGTGCTCGAGATGGGGACAGGAAGTGGACGCGGTGCACGAGATGGGGACAGGAAGTGGACACGGTGCTCAAGGTGGGGGCGAGGAAGTGGACAAGGTGCTCGAGGTGGGGGACAGGAAGTGGACACGGTGGTCGAGGTGGGGACAGGAAGTGGACACGGTGCTCGAGGTGGGGACTGGAAGTGGACACGGTGCTCGAGCTGGGGACAGGACGTGGACACGGTGCTCGAGCTGGGGACAGGACGTGGACACGGTGCATGAGGTGGGGACAGGACGTGGACACGGTGCTCGAGGTGGGGAGATAGGAACTGGTCACGGTGCTCGAGGTGGGGAGATAGGAAGTGGTCACGGTGTTTGAGGTGGAGACAGGAAGTGGACACTGTGCTCGAGATGGGGACAGGAAGTGGACACGGTGCTCGAGATGGGGACAGGAAGTGGACACGGTGCTCGATGGGGACAGGAAGTGGACACGGTGCTCGATGGGGACAGGAAGTGGACACGGTGCTCGATGGGGACAGGAAGTGGTCACGGTGCTCGAGGTGGGGAGATAGGAAGTGGTCACGGTACTCGAGGTGGGGAGATAGGAAGTGGACACGGTGCTCGAGGTGGGGACAGGAAGTGGACACGGTGCTCGAGGTGGGGACAGGAAGTGGACACGGTGCTCGAGGTGGGGGCAGGAAGTGGACACGGTGCTCGAGGTGGGGGCAGGAAGTGGACACGGTGCTCGAGGTGGGGACAGGAAGTGGACACGGTGCTCGAGGTGGGGACAGGACGTGGACACGGTGCTCGATGGGGACAGGAAGTGGACACGGTGCTCGATGGGGACAGGAAGTGGACACGGTGCTCGATGGGGACAGGAAGTGGTCACGGTGCTCGAGGTGGGGAGATAGGAAGTGGTCACGGTGCTCGAGGTGGGGAGATAGGAAGTGGTCACGGTGTTTGAGGTGGAGACAGGAAGTGGACACGGTGTTTGAGGTGGAGACAGGAAGTGGACACGGTGTTTGAGGTGGAGACAGGAAGTGGACACGGTGTTCGAGGTGGGGACAGGAAGTGGACACGGTGCTCGAGATGGGGACAGGAAGTGGACACGGTGCTCGAGATGGGGACATAAGTGGACACAGTGCTCGAGATGGGGACAGGAAGTGGACACAGTGCTCGAGATGGGGACAGGAAGTGGACACAGTGCTCGAGATGGGGACAGGAAGTGGACACGGTGCTCGATGGGGACAGGAAGTGGTCACGGTGCTCGAGGTGGGGAGATAGGAAGTGGTCACGGTGGTTGAGGTGGAGACAGGAAGTGGACACGGTGTTCGAGGTGGGGACAGGAAGTGGACACGGTGCTCGAGGTGGGGACAGGAAGTGGACACGGTGCTCGAGATGGGGACAGGAAGTGGACATGGTGCTCGAGATGGGGACAGGAAGTGGACACGGTGCTCGATGGGGACAGGAAGTGGACACGGTGCTCGAGATGGGGACAGGAAGTGGACACGGTGCTCAAGGTGGGGGCGAGGAAGTGGACAAGGTGCTCGAGGTGGGGGACAGGAAGTGGACACGGTGCTCGAGGTGGGGGACAGGAAGTGGACACGGTGCTCGAGGTGGGGACAGGAAGTGGACACGGTGCTCGAGGTGGGGACAGGAAGTGGACACGGTGCTCGAGGTGGGGACAGGAAGTGGACACGGTGCTCGAGGTGGGGACTGGAAGTGGACACGGTGCTCGAGGTGGGGACTGGACGTGGACACGGTGCTTGAGGTGGGGACAGGACGTGGACACGGTGCTCGAGGTGGGGAGATAGGAAGTGGACACGGTGCTCGAGGTGGGGAGATAGGAAGTGGTCACGGTGTTAGAGGTGGAGACAGGAAGTGGACACGGTGCTCGAGATGGGGACAGGAAGTGGACACGGTGCTCGAGATGGGGACAGGAAGTGGACACGGTGCTCGAGATGTGGACAGGAAGTGGACACGGTGCTCAATGGGGACAGGAAGTGGACACGGTGCTCGATGGGGACAGGAAGTGGACGCGGTGCTCGATGGGGACAGGAAGTGGTCACGGTGCTCGAGGTGGGGAGATAGGAAGTGGTCACGGTGTTTGAGGTGGAGACAGGAAGTGGACACAGTGTTCGAGGTGGGGGCAGGAAGTGGACACGGTGTTCGAGGTGGGGGCAGGAAGTGGACACGGTGCTCGAGGTGGGGGCAGGAAGTGGACACGGTGCTCGAGGTGGGGGCAGGAAGTGGAGACGTGCTCGAGATGGGGACGGTAAGGGGACACGGTGCTCGAGATGGGGGCAGGAAGTGGACACGGTGTTCGAGGTGGGGGCAGGAAGTGGACACGGTGTTCGAGGTGGGGACAGGAAGTGGACACGGTGCTCGAGGTGGGGGCAGGAAGTGGACACGGTGCTCGAGGTGGGGGCAGGAAGTGGACACGGTGTTCGAGGTGGGGGCAGGAAGTGGACACGGTGTTCGAGGTGGGGGCAGGAAGTGGACACGGTGCTCGAGGTGGGGGCAGGAAGTGGACACGGTGCTCGAGGTGGGGGCAGGAAGTGGACACGGTGCTCGAGGTGCGGACTGGAAGTGGACACAGTGTTCGAGGTGGGGACAGGAAGTGGACACGGTGCTCGAGGTGGGGACAGGAAGTGGACACGGTGCTCGAGGTGGGGTCAGGAAGTGGACGCGGTGCTCGAGGTGGGGACAGGAAGTGGACACAGTGCTCGAGGTGGGGGTCAGGAAGTGGACACAGTGCTCGAGGTGGGGGCAGGAAGTGGACGCGGTGCTCGAGGTGGGGACAGGAAGTGGACGCGGTGCTCGAGGTGGGGACAGGAAGTGGACGCAGTGCTCGAGGTGGGGACAGGAAGTGGACACGGTGTTCGAGGTGGGGGCAGGAAGTGGACACGGTGCTCGAGGTGGGGACAGGAAGTGGACACAGTGCTCGAGGTGGGGACAGGAAGTGGAGACGGTGCTCGAGGTGGCGGCGAGGAAGTGGACACGGTGTTCGAGGTGGGGGCAGGAAGTGGACGCGGTGTTCGAGGTGGGGGCAGGAAGTGGACGCGGTGCTCGAGGTGGGGGTCAGGAAGTGGACGCGGTGCTCGAGGTGGGGACAGGAAGTGGACGCGGTGCTCGAGGTGGGGACAGGAAGTGGACACGGTGCTCGATGGGGACATGATGTGGACACGGTGCTCGAGATGGGGACAGGAAGTGGACGCGGTGCACGAGATGGGGACAGGAAGTGGACACGGTGCTCAAGGTGGGGGCGAGGAAGTGGACAAGGTGCTCGAGGTGGGGGACAGGAAGTGGACACGGTGGTCGAGGTGGGGACAGGAAGTGGACACGGTGCTCGAGGTGGGGACTGGAAGTGGACACGGTGCTCGAGCTGGGGACAGGACGTGGACACGGTGCTCGAGCTGGGGACAGGACGTGGACACGGTGCATGAGGTGGGGACAGGACGTGGACACGGTGCTCGAGGTGGGGAGATAGGAAGTGGTCACGGTGCTCGAGGTGGGGAGATAGGAAGTGGTCACGGTGTTTGAGGTGGAGACAGGAAGTGGACACTGTGCTCGAGATGGGGACAGGAAGTGGACACGGTGCTCGAGATGGGGACAGGAAGTGGACACGGTGCTCGATGGGGACAGGAAGTGGACACAGTGCTCGATGGGGACAGGAAGTGGACACGGTGCTCGATGGGGACAGGAAGTGGTCACGGTGCTCGAGGTGGGGAGATAGGAAGTGGTCACGGTACTCGAGGTGGGGAGATAGGAAGTGGACACGGTGCTCGAGGTGGGGACAGGAAGTGGACACGGTGCTCGAGGTGGGGACAGGAAGTGGACACGGTGCTCGAGGTGGGGGCAGGAAGTGGACACGGTGCTCGAGGTGGGGGCAGGAAGTGGACACGGTGCTCGAGGTGGGGACAGGACGTGGACACGGTGCTCGAGGTGGGGACAGGACGTGGACACGGTGCTCGAGGTGGGGACAGGACGTGGACACGGTGCTCGATGGGGACAGGAAGTGGACACGGTGCTCGATGGGGACAGGAAGTGGACACGGTGCTCGATGGGGACAGGAAGTGGTCACGGTGCTCGAGGTGGGGAGATAGGAAGTGGTCACGGTGCTCGAGGTGGGGAGATAGGAAGTGGTCACGGTGTTTGAGGTGGAGACAGGAAGTGGACACGGTGTTTGAGGTGGAGACAGGAAGTGGACACGGTGCTCGAGATGGGGACAGGAAGTGGACACGGTGCTCGAGATGGGGACATAAGTGGACACAGTGCTCGAGATGGGGACAGGAAGTGGACACAGTGCTCGAGATGGGGACAGGAAGTGGACACGGTGCTCGATGGGGACAGGAAGTGGTCACGGTGCTCGAGGTGGGGAGATAGGAAGTGGTCACGGTGTTTGAGGTGGAGACAGGAAGTGGACACGGTGTTCGAGGTGGGGACAGGAAGTGGACACGGTGCTCGAGGTGGGGACAGGAAGTGGACACGGTGCTCGAGGTGGGGACAGGAAGTGGACACGGTGCTCGAGATGGGGACAGGAAGTGGACACGGTGCTCGATGGGGACAGGAAGTGGACACGGTGCTCGAGATGGGGACAGGAAGTGGACACGGTGCTCAAGGTGGGGGCGAGGAAGTGGACAAGGTGCTCGAGGTGGGGGACAGGAAGTGGACACGGTGCTCGAGGTGGGGGACAGGAAGTGGACACGGTGCTCGAGGTGGGGACAGGAAGTGGACACGGTGCTCGAGGTGGGGACTGGAAGTGGACACGGTGCTCGAGGTGGGGACTGGAAGTGGACACGGTGCTCGAGGTGGGGACTGGACGTGGACACGGTGCTCGAGGTGGGGACTGGACGTGGACACGGTGCTTGAGGTGGGGACAGGACGTGGACACGGTGCTCGAGGTGGGGAGATAGGAAGTGGTCACGGTGCTCGAGGTGGGGAGATAGGAAGTGGTCACGGTGTTTGAGGTGGAGACAGGAAGTGGACACGGTGCTCGATGGGGACAGGAAGTGGACACGGTGCTCGATGGGGACAGGAAGTGGACGCGGTGCTCGATGGGGACAGGAAGTGGTCACGGTGCTCGAGGTGGGGAGATAGGAAGTGGTCACGGTGTTTGAGGTGGAGACAGGAAGTGGACACAGTGTTCGAGGTGGGGGCAGGAAGTGGACACGGTGTTCGAGGTGGGGGCAGGAAGTGGACACAGTGTTCGAGGTGGGGGCAGGAAGTGGACACGGTGCTCGAGGTGGGGGCAGGAAGTGGACACGGTGCTCGAGGTGGGGGCAGGAAGTGGACACGGTGCTCGAGGTGGGGGCAGGAAGTGGAGACGTGCTCGAGATGGGGACAGTAAGGGGACACGGTGCTCGAGATGGGGGCAGGAAGTGGACACGGTGTTCGAGGTGGGGGCAGGAAGTGGACACGGTGCTCGAGGTGGGGGCAGGAAGTGGAGACGTGCTCGAGATGGGGACAGTAAGGGGACACGGTGCTCGAGATGGGGGCAGGAAGTGGACACGGTGTTCGAGGTGGGGGCAGGAAGTGGACACGGTTTTCGAGGTGGGGACAGGAAGTGGACACGGTGCTCGAGGTGGGGGCAGGAAGTGGACACGGTGTTCGAGGTGGGGGCAGGAAGTGGACACGGTGTTCGAGGTGGGGGCAGGAAGTGGACACGGTGCTCGAGGTGGGGGCAGGAAGTGGACACGGTGCTCGAGGTGGGGGCAGGAAGTGGACACAGTGCTCGAGGTGGGGGCAGGAAGTGGACACGGTGCTCGAGGTGGGGGCAGGAAGTGGACACAGTGCTCGAGGTGCGGACTGGAAGTGGACACAGTGTTCGAGGTGGGGACAGGAAGTGGACACGGTGCTCGAGGTGGGGACAGGAAGTGGACACGGTGCTCGAGGTGGGGTCAGGAAGTGGACACGGCGATTGAGGTAGGGACAGGAAGTGGACACAGTGCTCGAGGTGGGGGTCAGGAAGTGGACACAGTGCTCGAGGTGGGGGCAGGAAGTGGACGCGGTGCTCAAGGTGGGGGTCAGGAAGTGGACGCGGTGCTCGAGGTGGGGACAGGAAGTGGACACAGTGCTCGAGGTGGGGGTCAGGAAGTGGACACAGTGCTCGAGGTGGGGGCAGGAAGTGGACGCGGTGCTCGAGGTGGGGACAGGAAGTGGACACAGTGCTCGAGGTGGGGGCAGGAAGTGGACGCGGTGCTCGAGGTGGGGACAGGAAGTGGACGCGGTGCTCGAGGTGGGGACAGGAAGTGGACGCGGTGCTCGAGGTGGGGACAGGAAGTGGACACGGTGTTCGAGGTGGAGACAGTAAGTAGACACGGTGTTCGAGATGGGGACAGGAAGTGGACACGGTGCTCGAGATGGGGACAGGAAGTGGACACGGTGCTCGAGATGGGGACAGGAAGTGGACACGGTGCTCGAGATGGGGACAGGAAGTGGACAAGGTGCTTGAGATGGGGACAGGAAGTGGACACGGTGCTCGAGGTGGGGACAGGAAGTGGACACGGTGCTCGAGGTGGGGGCAGGAAGTGGACATGGTGCTCGAGGTGCGGGGAGGAAGTGGACACGGTGCTCGATGGGGACAGGAAGTGGACACGGTGCTCGATGGGGACAGGAAGTGGACACGGTGCTCGAGATGGGGACAGGAAGTGGACACGGTGCTCGATGGGGACAGGAAGTGGACACGGTGCTCGATGGGGACAGGAAGTGGACACGGTGCTCGATGGGGACAGGAAGTCCCATCTAAGCTATGAGGAGCGATTGAATAAACTCGGTTTGTTCTCACTGGAACGAAGGAGGTTGAGGGGCGACCTGATAGAGGTATACAAAATTATGAGGGGCATAGACAGAGTGGATAGTCAGAGGCTTTTCCCCAGGGTAGAGGGGTCAATTACTAGGGGGCATAGGTTTAAGGTGAGAGGGGCAAAGTTTAGAGTAGATGTACGAGGCAAGTTTTTTACGCAGAGGGTAGTGGGTGCCTGGAACTCACTACCGGAGGAGGTAGTGGAGGCAGGGACGATAGGGACATTTAAGGGGCATCTTGACAAATATATGAATAGGATGGGAATAGAAGGATACGGACCCAGGAAGTGTAGAAGATTGTAGTTTAGTCGGGCAGTATGGTCGGCACGGGCTTGGAGGGCCGAAGGGCCTGTTCCAGTGCTGTACATTTCTTTGTTCTTTGTTCTTTGTTCTTTGAAGTGGACACGGTGCTCGATGGGGACAGGAAGTGGACACGGTGCTCGATGGGGACAGGAAGTGGACACGGTGCTCGAGGTGGGGACAGGAAGTGGACACGGTGCTCGAGATGGGGACAGGAAGTGGACACGGTGCTCAAGGTGGGGGCCAGGAAGTGGACAAGGTGCTCGAGGTGGGGGACAGGAAGTGGACACAGTGCTCGAGGTGGGGACAGGAAGTGGACACGTGCTCGAGGTGGGGACTGGAATTGGACACGGTGCTCGAGGTGGGGACTGGAATTGGACACGGTGCTCGAGGTGGGACTGGAATTGGACACGGTGCTCGAGGTGGGGACTGGAATTGGACACGGTGCTCGAGGTGGGGACAGGAAGTGGACACGGTGCTCGAGGTGGGGACAGGAAGTGGACACGGTGCTCGAGGTGGGGACAGGAAGTGGACACGGTGCTCGAGATGGGGACAGGAAGTCGACACGGTGCTCGAGGTGGGGACAGGAAGTGGACACGGTGCTCGAGGTGGGGACAGGAAGTGGACACGGTGCTCGAGGTGGGGACAGGAAGTGGACACGGTGCTCGAGATGGGGACAGGAAGTGGACACAGTGCTCAAGGTGGGAACAGGAAGTGGACACGTGCTCGAGGTGGTGACTGGAATTGGACACGGTGCTCGAGGTGGTGACTGGAATTGGACACGGTGCTCGAGGTGGGGACTGGAATTGGACACGGTGCTCGAGGTGGGGACAGGAAGTGGACAGGGTGCTCGAGGTGGGGGACAGGAATTGGACACGTGCTCGATGTGGGGGACAGGAAGTGGACAGGGTGCTCGAGGTGGGGGCAGGAAGTGGACAGTGCTCAAGGTGGGGGACAGGAATTGGACACGTGCTCGAGGTGGGGCCAGGAAGTGGACACGGTGCTCGAGGTGGGGCCAGGAAGTGGACACGGTGTTCAAGGTGGGGACAGGAAGTGGACACGGTGTTCGAGGTGGAGACAGGAAGTGGACACGGTGCTCGAGGTGGGGACAGGAAGTGGACACGGTGCTCAAGGTGGGGACAGGAAGTGGACACGTGCTCGAGGTGGGGACTGGAATTGGACACGGTGCTCGAGGTGGGGAGAGGAAGTGGACACGGTGCTCGAGATGGGGACAGGAAGTGGACACGGTGCTCGAGATGGGGACAGGAAGTGGACACGGTGTTCGAGATGGGGACAGGAAGTGGACACGGTGTTCGAGATGGGGACAGGAAGTGGACACGGTGCTCGAGGTGGGGACAGGACGTGGACACGGTGCTCGAGGTGGGGACAGGACGTGGACACGGTGCTCGAGGTGGGGACAGGACGTGGACACGGTGCTCGACGTGGGGACAGGACGTGGACACGGTGCTCGAGGTGGGGAGAGAGGAAGTGGTCACGGTACTCGAGGTGGGGGAGAGGAAGTGGACACGGTGTTCGAGGTGGAGACAGTAAGTAGACACGGTGTTCGAGATGGGGACAGGAAGTGGACACGGTGCTCGAGATGGGGACAGGAAGTGGACACGGTGCTCGAGATGGGGACAGGAAGTGGACAAGGTGCTCGAGATGGGGACAGGAAGTGGACACGGTGCTCGAGATGGGGACAGGAAGTGGACACGGTGCTCGAGGTGGGGGCAGGAAGTGGACATGGTGCTCGAGGTGCGGGGAGGAAGTGGACTCGGTGCTTGAGATGGGGACAGGAAGTGGACACGGTGCTCGAGATGGGGACAGGAAGTGGACACGGTGCTCGAGATGGGGACAGGAAGTGGACACGGTGCTCGATGGGGACAGGAAGTGGACACGGTGCTCGATGGGGACAGGAAGTGGACACGGTGCTCGATGGGGACAGGAAGTGGACACGGTGCTCGATGGGGACAGGAAGTGGACACGGTGCTCGATGGGGACAGGAAGTGGACACGGTGCTCGATGGGGACAGGAAGTGGACACGGTGTTCAATGGGGACAGGAAGTGGACACGGTGCTCGAGATGGGGACAGGAAGTGGACACGGTGCTCGAGATGGGGACAGGAAGTGGACACGGTGCTCGAGATGGGGACAGGAAGTGGACACGGTGCTCGAGATGGGGACAGGAAGTGGACACGGTGCTCGAGGTGGGGGCGAGGAAGTGGACAAGGTGCTCGAGGTGGGGGACAGGAAGTGGACACGGTGCTCGAGGTGGGGACAGGAAGTGGACACGTGCTCGAGGTGGGGACTGGAATTGGACACGGTGCTCGAGGTGGGGACTGGAATTGGACACGGTGCTCGACGTGGGGACTGGAATTGGACACGGTGCTCGAGGTGGGGACTGGAATTGGACACGGTGCTCGAGGTGGGGACTGGAATTGGACACGGTGCTCGAGGTGGGGACTGGAATTGGACACGGTGCTCGAGGTGGGGACAGGAAGTGGACACGGTGCTCGAGGTGGGGACAGGAAGTGGACACGGTGCTCGAGATGGGGACAGGAAGTCGACACGGTGCTCGATGTGGGCCCAGGAAGTGGACACGGTGCTCGAGGTGGGGACAGGAAGTGGACACGGTGCTCGAGATGGGGACAGGAAGTGGACACGTGCTCGAGGTGGTGACTGGAATTGGACACGGTGCTCGAGGTGGTGACTGGAATTGGACACGGTGCTCGAGGTGGGGACTGGAATTGGACACGGTGCTCGAGGTGGGGACAGGAAGTGGACAGGGTGCTCGAGGTGGGGGCAGGAAGTGGACAGTGCTCAAGGTGGGGGACAGGAATTGGACACGTGCTCGAGGTGGGGCCAGGAAGTGGACACGGTGCTCGAGGTGGGGACAGGAAGTGGACAGTGCTCTAGGTTGGGGAGAGGAAGTGGACACGTGCTCGATGTGTGGGACAGGAAGTGGACAATTGCTCGCGGTGGGGACTGGAATTGGACATGTGCTTGAGGTGGGGACAGGAAGTGGACATGGTGTTCGAGGTGGGGGCAGGAAGTGGACACAGTGCTCAAGGTGGGGGCAGGAAGTGGACACGGTGCTCGAGGTGGGAACAGGAAGTGGACACGGTGGTCGAGATGGGGACAGGAAGTGGACACGGTGCTCGAGATGGGGACAGGAAGTGGACACGGTGCTCGAGATGGGGACAGGAAGTGGACACGGTGCTCGAGATGGGGACAGGAAGTGGACACGGTGCTTGAGATGGGGGCAGGAAGTGGACACGGTGTTCGAGGTGGGGGCAGGAAGTGGACACGGTGTTCGAGGTGGGGGCAGGAAGTGGACACGGTGTTCGAGGTGGGGGCAGGAAGTGGACACGTTGTTCGAGGTGGGGGCAGGAAGTGGACACGGTGTTCGAGGTGGGGGCAGGAAGTGGACACGGTGTTCGAGGTGGGGGCAGGAAGTGGATACGGTGCTCGAGGTGGGGGCGAGGAAGTGGACACGGTGCTCGAGGTGGGGACCGGAAGTGGACACGGTGTTCGAGGTGGGGACAGGAAATGGTCACGTTGGGGACAGGAAGTGGTCACGGTGGGGACAGGAAGTGGACACGGTGTTCAAGGTGGGGACAGGAAGTGGACACGGTGTTCGAGGTGGAGACAGGAAGTGCACACGGTGCTCAAGGTGGGGACAGGAAGTGCACACATGCTCGAGGTGGGGACTGGAATTGGACACGGTGCTCGAGGTGGGGACTGGAATTGGACACTGTGCTCGAGGTGGGGAGAGGAAGTAGACACGGTGTTCGAGATGGGGACAGGAATTCGACACGGTGCTCTAGGTGGGGACAGGAAGTGGACACGGTGCTCGAGGTGGGGACAGGAAGTGGACACAGTGCTCGAGGTGGGGGCAGGAAGTGGGCACGGTGCTCGAGGTGGGGGCAGGAAGTGGACACGGTGCTCGAGGTGGGGACAGGAAGTGGACACGGTGCTCGAGGTGGGGACAGGACGTGGACACGGTGCTTGAGGTGGGGACAGGACATGGACACGGTGCTCGAGGTGGTGAGATAGGAAGTGGTCACGGTGCTCGAGGTGGGGAGATAGGAAGTGGTCACGGTGTTTGAGGTGGAGACAGGAAGTGGACACGGTGTTCGAGGTGGGGACAGGAAGTGGACACGGTGCTCGAGGTGGGGCCAGGAAGTGGACACGGTGCTCGAGGTGGGGCCAGGAAGTGGACACGGTGCTCGAGGTGGGGGCAGGAAGTGGACACGGTGCTCGAGGTGGGGACAGGAAGTGGACACGGTGCTCGAGGTGGGGACAGGACGTGGACACGGTGCTCGAGGTGGGGACAGGACGTGGACACGGTGCTCGAGGTGGGGACAGGACATGGACACGGTGCTCGAGGTGGGGAGATAGGAAGTGGTCACGGTGCTCGAGGTGGGGAGATAGGAAGTGGTCACGGTGTTTGAGGTGGAGACAGGAAGTGGACACGATGTTTGAGGTGGAGACAGGAAGTGGACACGGTGTTCGAGGTGGGGACAGGAAGTGGACACGGTGCTCGAGATGGGGACAGGAAGTGGACACGGTGCTCGAGATGGGGACATAAGTGGACACAGTGCTCGAGATGGGGACAGGAAGTGGACACGGTGCTCGATGGGGACAGGAAGTGGACACGGTGCTCGATGGGGACATGATGTGGACACGGTGCTCGAGATGGGGACAGGAAGTGGACGCGGTGCACGAGATGGGGACAGGAAGTGGACACGGTGCTCAAGGTGGGGGCGAGGAAGTGGACAAGGTGCTCGAGGTGGGGGACAGGAAGTGGACACGGTGGTCGAGGTGGGGACAGGAAGTGGACACGGTGCTCGAGGTGGGGACTGGAAGTGGACACGGTGCTCGAGCTGGGGACAGGACGTGGACACGGTGCTCGAGCTGGGGACAGGACGTGGACACGGTGCATGAGGTGGGGACAGGACGTGGACACGGTGCTCGAGGTGGGGAGATAGGAACTGGTCACGGTGCTCGAGGTGGGGAGATAGGAAGTGGTCACGGTGTTTGAGGTGGAGACAGGAAGTGGACACTGTGCTCGAGATGGGGACAGGAAGTGGACACGGTGCTCGAGATGGGGACAGGAAGTGGACACGGTGCTCGATGGGGACAGGAAGTGGACACGGTGCTCGATGGGGACAGGAAGTGGACACGGTGCTCGATGGGGACAGGAAGTGGTCACGGTGCTCGAGGTGGGGAGATAGGAAGTGGTCACGGTACTCGAGGTGGGGAGATAGGAAGTGGACACGGTGCTCGAGGTGGGGACAGGAAGTGGACACGGTGCTCGAGGTGGGGACAGGAAGTGGACACGGTGCTCGAGGTGGGGGCAGGAAGTGGACACGGTGCTCGAGGTGGGGGCAGGAAGTGGACACGGTGCTCGAGGTGGGGACAGGAAGTGGACACGGTGCTCGAGGTGGGGACAGGACGTGGACACGGTGCTCGATGGGGACAGGAAGTGGACACGGTGCTCGATGGGGACAGGAAGTGGACACGGTGCTCGATGGGGACAGGAAGTGGTCACGGTGCTCGAGGTGGGGAGATAGGAAGTGGTCACGGTGCTCGAGGTGGGGAGATAGGAAGTGGTCACGGTGTTTGAGGTGGAGACAGGAAGTGGACACGGTGTTTGAGGTGGAGACAGGAAGTGGACACGGTGTTTGAGGTGGAGACAGGAAGTGGACACGGTGTTCGAGGTGGGGACAGGAAGTGGACACGGTGCTCGAGATGGGGACAGGAAGTGGACACGGTGCTCGAGATGGGGACATAAGTGGACACAGTGCTCGAGATGGGGACAGGAAGTGGACACAGTGCTCGAGATGGGGACAGGAAGTGGACACAGTGCTCGAGATGGGGACAGGAAGTGGACACGGTGCTCGATGGGGACAGGAAGTGGTCACGGTGCTCGAGGTGGGGAGATAGGAAGTGGTCACGGTGGTTGAGGTGGAGACAGGAAGTGGACACGGTGTTCGAGGTGGGGACAGGAAGTGGACACGGTGCTCGAGGTGGGGACAGGAAGTGGACACGGTGCTCGAGATGGGGACAGGAAGTGGACATGGTGCTCGAGATGGGGACAGGAAGTGGACACGGTGCTCGATGGGGACAGGAAGTGGACACGGTGCTCGAGATGGGGACAGGAAGTGGACACGGTGCTCAAGGTGGGGGCGAGGAAGTGGACAAGGTGCTCGAGGTGGGGGACAGGAAGTGGACACGGTGCTCGAGGTGGGGGACAGGAAGTGGACACGGTGCTCGAGGTGGGGACAGGAAGTGGACACGGTGCTCGAGGTGGGGACAGGAAGTGGACACGGTGCTCGAGGTGGGGACAGGAAGTGGACACGGTGCTCGAGGTGGGGACTGGAAGTGGACACGGTGCTCGAGGTGGGGACTGGACGTGGACACGGTGCTTGAGGTGGGGACAGGACGTGGACACGGTGCTCGAGGTGGGGAGATAGGAAGTGGACACGGTGCTCGAGGTGGGGAGATAGGAAGTGGTCACGGTGTTAGAGGTGGAGACAGGAAGTGGACACGGTGCTCGAGATGGGGACAGGAAGTGGACACGGTGCTCGAGATGGGGACAGGAAGTGGACACGGTGCTCGAGATGTGGACAGGAAGTGGACACGGTGCTCAATGGGGACAGGAAGTGGACACGGTGCTCGATGGGGACAGGAAGTGGACGCGGTGCTCGATGGGGACAGGAAGTGGTCACGGTGCTCGAGGTGGGGAGATAGGAAGTGGTCACGGTGTTTGAGGTGGAGACAGGAAGTGGACACAGTGTTCGAGGTGGGGGCAGGAAGTGGACACGGTGTTCGAGGTGGGGGCAGGAAGTGGACACGGTGCTCGAGGTGGGGGCAGGAAGTGGACACGGTGCTCGAGGTGGGGGCAGGAAGTGGAGACGTGCTCGAGATGGGGACGGTAAGGGGACACGGTGCTCGAGATGGGGGCAGGAAGTGGACACGGTGTTCGAGGTGGGGGCAGGAAGTGGACACGGTGTTCGAGGTGGGGACAGGAAGTGGACACGGTGCTCGAGGTGGGGGCAGGAAGTGGACACGGTGCTCGAGGTGGGGGCAGGAAGTGGACACGGTGTTCGAGGTGGGGGCAGGAAGTGGACACGGTGTTCGAGGTGGGGGCAGGAAGTGGACACGGTGCTCGAGGTGGGGGCAGGAAGTGGACACGGTGCTCGAGGTGGGGGCAGGAAGTGGACACGGTGCTCGAGGTGCGGACTGGAAGTGGACACAGTGTTCGAGGTGGGGACAGGAAGTGGACACGGTGCTCGAGGTGGGGACAGGAAGTGGACACGGTGCTCGAGGTGGGGTCAGGAAGTGGACGCGGTGCTCGAGGTGGGGACAGGAAGTGGACACAGTGCTCGAGGTGGGGGTCAGGAAGTGGACACAGTGCTCGAGGTGGGGGCAGGAAGTGGACGCGGTGCTCGAGGTGGGGACAGGAAGTGGACGCGGTGCTCGAGGTGGGGACAGGAAGTGGACGCAGTGCTCGAGGTGGGGACAGGAAGTGGACACGGTGTTCGAGGTGGGGGCAGGAAGTGGACACGGTGCTCGAGGTGGGGACAGGAAGTGGACACAGTGCTCGAGGTGGGGACAGGAAGTGGAGACGGTGCTCGAGGTGGCGGCGAGGAAGTGGACACGGTGTTCGAGGTGGGGGCAGGAAGTGGACGCGGTGTTCGAGGTGGGGGCAGGAAGTGGACGCGGTGCTCGAGGTGGGGGTCAGGAAGTGGACGCGGTGCTCGAGGTGGGGACAGGAAGTGGACGCGGTGCTCGAGGTGGGGACAGGAAGTGGACACGGTGCTCGATGGGGACATGATGTGGACACGGTGCTCGAGATGGGGACAGGAAGTGGACGCGGTGCACGAGATGGGGACAGGAAGTGGACACGGTGCTCAAGGTGGGGGCGAGGAAGTGGACAAGGTGCTCGAGGTGGGGGACAGGAAGTGGACACGGTGGTCGAGGTGGGGACAGGAAGTGGACACGGTGCTCGAGGTGGGGACTGGAAGTGGACACGGTGCTCGAGCTGGGGACAGGACGTGGACACGGTGCTCGAGCTGGGGACAGGACGTGGACACGGTGCATGAGGTGGGGACAGGACGTGGACACGGTGCTCGAGGTGGGGAGATAGGAAGTGGTCACGGTGCTCGAGGTGGGGAGATAGGAAGTGGTCACGGTGTTTGAGGTGGAGACAGGAAGTGGACACTGTGCTCGAGATGGGGACAGGAAGTGGACACGGTGCTCGAGATGGGGACAGGAAGTGGACACGGTGCTCGATGGGGACAGGAAGTGGACACAGTGCTCGATGGGGACAGGAAGTGGACACGGTGCTCGATGGGGACAGGAAGTGGTCACGGTGCTCGAGGTGGGGAGATAGGAAGTGGTCACGGTACTCGAGGTGGGGAGATAGGAAGTGGACACGGTGCTCGAGGTGGGGACAGGAAGTGGACACGGTGCTCGAGGTGGGGACAGGAAGTGGACACGGTGCTCGAGGTGGGGGCAGGAAGTGGACACGGTGCTCGAGGTGGGGGCAGGAAGTGGACACGGTGCTCGAGGTGGGGACAGGACGTGGACACGGTGCTCGAGGTGGGGACAGGACGTGGACACGGTGCTCGAGGTGGGGACAGGACGTGGACACGGTGCTCGATGGGGACAGGAAGTGGACACGGTGCTCGATGGGGACAGGAAGTGGACACGGTGCTCGATGGGGACAGGAAGTGGTCACGGTGCTCGAGGTGGGGAGATAGGAAGTGGTCACGGTGCTCGAGGTGGGGAGATAGGAAGTGGTCACGGTGTTTGAGGTGGAGACAGGAAGTGGACACGGTGTTTGAGGTGGAGACAGGAAGTGGACACGGTGCTCGAGATGGGGACAGGAAGTGGACACGGTGCTCGAGATGGGGACATAAGTGGACACAGTGCTCGAGATGGGGACAGGAAGTGGACACAGTGCTCGAGATGGGGACAGGAAGTGGACACGGTGCTCGATGGGGACAGGAAGTGGTCACGGTGCTCGAGGTGGGGAGATAGGAAGTGGTCACGGTGTTTGAGGTGGAGACAGGAAGTGGACACGGTGTTCGAGGTGGGGACAGGAAGTGGACACGGTGCTCGAGGTGGGGACAGGAAGTGGACACGGTGCTCGAGGTGGGGACAGGAAGTGGACACGGTGCTCGAGATGGGGACAGGAAGTGGACACGGTGCTCGATGGGGACAGGAAGTGGACACGGTGCTCGAGATGGGGACAGGAAGTGGACACGGTGCTCAAGGTGGGGGCGAGGAAGTGGACAAGGTGCTCGAGGTGGGGGACAGGAAGTGGACACGGTGCTCGAGGTGGGGGACAGGAAGTGGACACGGTGCTCGAGGTGGGGACAGGAAGTGGACACGGTGCTCGAGGTGGGGACTGGAAGTGGACACGGTGCTCGAGGTGGGGACTGGAAGTGGACACGGTGCTCGAGGTGGGGACTGGACGTGGACACGGTGCTCGAGGTGGGGACTGGACGTGGACACGGTGCTTGAGGTGGGGACAGGACGTGGACACGGTGCTCGAGGTGGGGAGATAGGAAGTGGTCACGGTGCTCGAGGTGGGGAGATAGGAAGTGGTCACGGTGTTTGAGGTGGAGACAGGAAGTGGACACGGTGCTCGATGGGGACAGGAAGTGGACACGGTGCTCGATGGGGACAGGAAGTGGACGCGGTGCTCGATGGGGACAGGAAGTGGTCACGGTGCTCGAGGTGGGGAGATAGGAAGTGGTCACGGTGTTTGAGGTGGAGACAGGAAGTGGACACAGTGTTCGAGGTGGGGGCAGGAAGTGGACACGGTGTTCGAGGTGGGGGCAGGAAGTGGACACAGTGTTCGAGGTGGGGGCAGGAAGTGGACACGGTGCTCGAGGTGGGGGCAGGAAGTGGACACGGTGCTCGAGGTGGGGGCAGGAAGTGGACACGGTGCTCGAGGTGGGGGCAGGAAGTGGAGACGTGCTCGAGATGGGGACAGTAAGGGGACACGGTGCTCGAGATGGGGGCAGGAAGTGGACACGGTGTTCGAGGTGGGGGCAGGAAGTGGACACGGTGCTCGAGGTGGGGGCAGGAAGTGGAGACGTGCTCGAGATGGGGACAGTAAGGGGACACGGTGCTCGAGATGGGGGCAGGAAGTGGACACGGTGTTCGAGGTGGGGGCAGGAAGTGGACACGGTTTTCGAGGTGGGGACAGGAAGTGGACACGGTGCTCGAGGTGGGGGCAGGAAGTGGACACGGTGTTCGAGGTGGGGGCAGGAAGTGGACACGGTGTTCGAGGTGGGGGCAGGAAGTGGACACGGTGCTCGAGGTGGGGGCAGGAAGTGGACACGGTGCTCGAGGTGGGGGCAGGAAGTGGACACAGTGCTCGAGGTGGGGGCAGGAAGTGGACACGGTGCTCGAGGTGGGGGCAGGAAGTGGACACAGTGCTCGAGGTGCGGACTGGAAGTGGACACAGTGTTCGAGGTGGGGACAGGAAGTGGACACGGTGCTCGAGGTGGGGACAGGAAGTGGACACGGTGCTCGAGGTGGGGTCAGGAAGTGGACACGGCGATTGAGGTAGGGACAGGAAGTGGACACAGTGCTCGAGGTGGGGGTCAGGAAGTGGACACAGTGCTCGAGGTGGGGGCAGGAAGTGGACGCGGTGCTCAAGGTGGGGGTCAGGAAGTGGACGCGGTGCTCGAGGTGGGGACAGGAAGTGGACACAGTGCTCGAGGTGGGGGTCAGGAAGTGGACACAGTGCTCGAGGTGGGGGCAGGAAGTGGACGCGGTGCTCGAGGTGGGGACAGGAAGTGGACACAGTGCTCGAGGTGGGGGCAGGAAGTGGACGCGGTGCTCGAGGTGGGGACAGGAAGTGGACGCGGTGCTCGAGGTGGGGGCAGGAAGTGGAGACGGTGCTCGAGGTGGGGTCAGGAAGTGGACACGGTGTTCGAGGTGGGGGTCAGGAAGTGGACGCAGTGCTCGAGGTGGGGGTCAGGAAGTGGACGCGGTGCTCGAGGTGGGGGTCAGGAAGTGGACACGGTGCTCGAGGTGGGGACAGGAAGTGGACACGGTGCTCGAGGTGGGGACAGGAAGTGGACACGGTGTTCGAGGTGGGGGTCAGGAAGTGGACGCGGTGCTCGAGGTGGGGTCAGGAAGTGGACACAGTGCTCGAGGTGGGGGCAGGAAGTGGACACGGTGCTCGAGGTGGGGACAGGAAGTGGACACGGTGCTCGAGGTGGGGACAGGAAGTGGACACGGTGTTCGAGGTGGGGGCAGGAAGTGGACACGGTGTTCGAGGTGGGGGCAGGAAGTGGACACGGTGCTCGAGGTGGGGACAGGAAGTGGAGACGGTGCTCGAGGTGGGGGCAGGAAGTGGACACGGTTCTCGAGGTGGGGACAGGAAGTGGAGACGGTGCTCGAGGTGGGGACAGGAAGTGGACACGGTGCTCGAGGTGGGGACAGGAAGTGGACACAGTGCTCGAGATGGGGGTCAGGAAGTGGACATGGTGATTGAGGTGGGTGACAGGAAGTGGACACGGTGCTCGAGTTGGGGGTGAGGGAGAGATGGGAAGTGGACACGGTGCTGGATGGGGAAGTGGACGCTGACCCCGCCGCTCCCTCACAAAGCCACCGTCACTTGGATGTTGGTGCATGGGAGTTCCGTGAATCTGACCCCCAGCCACAGGGAAGGAACAACCGTTATATTCTCGAGTCGGGACGGCGAGTGGCCCAGAGGGGGGAACTTGCAGGTGGGGGTGTTCCCCATGTGTCTGCTGCCCCCCTCGTCCTTCTAGATTGTAGAGGTGGCGGTTTGGAAGGTGCTGTCGAAGGAACCTCGGCGAGTGGCCACGGGGCGTCTTGTGGACGGTGCACACGGCTGCCGCTGGGCAGGGGGGGAGAGTGAATGTTGGTGGAAATGTTTCATCAGCAATTTCATGAATTAATCGTACTCCCCGGAATGCAGGCAGTTGAGGGGGCCATTTGATCAAAGTTTTGAAGATATTAAGGGGGACAGATAAAGAGGGGGGGAAGAGGGAAATTATTATGGGCGTTTTAAACAATAAATTCAGAGTGCTCAATTATTGTTTTTCAATTAAGGGGCAATTTAGCGCGGCCAATCCACCGACCCTGCACATCTTTGGGTTGTGGGGCTGAAACTACCCGATTTCGGGAGTTAAAGGTCGGGAGCACTTCGGGCGGCCCAGTGGTTAGCCTCGGTCCCAGGTTCGATCCCGGCCCCGGGATCACTGTCCATGTGGAGTTTGCACTTTCTCCCAGTGTCTGCGTGGGTTTCGCCCCCATAACCCAAAGATTGGCCACGCTAAAGTGCACCTTAATTGAAGAGAAATGATTTGGGTACTCCTAAATTGATCGGTGGGGTGTCACATATTATCACTCGCCTCTTGACGCAGGAGCTTGGCTTCTGAGCGGTTTCCAATTGTAGCTCCCGCACTGGAGGGACAAGACACACACCACAGCCCTTGCCTGTCCTTTCCAGCCTATTTCTGACCAGTGGGCATTCGATGGCCACCCCCCTCCCCCACCCCAGCTCATTTGCAGGCGTGGTCAAATCCTTGCAGCCCCACAGACTTTATTCTCTCCCCCCGCCCCCGGAAATACTTACCCAGTTCTTTGCACATCACTGTTCATGGGGCCCAGGCAAAAACGTAATCCGCAAAGGTGCCACCCGTTCTCATGTCCATCAGTGAAATCTGGGTAAACCAACAGCAATGGCGACGTCCGCACATCCTAATCCCGCCAATCGGTTTCAAAGAGGCTTGTGTGTGAGAGTGCGTGTGTAAAATCCTGCTTTTGGGGTACGTGGGAGGCTATTTATGGAGCAGGGTTCCAACTGGGCACCCTCTCCGTGGCTCCTCCGGAACCATTAGTCCCGGCTGGCAACGTGAATCTTTGTGTGCACACATTTCCCCACCCACTCCCCCATCAAACACTCCCAGGCCAGGTACAGCACGGGGTTAAATACAGAGTAAAGCTCCCTCTACACTGTCCCCATCAAACACTCCCAGGACAGGTACAGCACGGGGTTAGATACAGAGTAAAGCTCCCTCTACACTGTCCCCATCAAACACTCCCAGGACAGGTACAGCACGGGGTTAGATACAGAGTAAAGCTGCCTCTACACTGTCCCCATCAAACAATCCCAGGACAGGTACAGCACGGGGTTAGATACAGAGTAAAGCTCCCTCTACACTGTCCCCATCAAACACTCCCAGGACAGGTACAGCACGGGGTTAGGTACAGAGTAAAGCTCCCTCTACACTGTCCCCATCAAACACTCCCAGGACAGGTACAGCACGGGGTTAGATACAGAGTAAAGCTCCCTCTACACTGTCCCCATCAAACACTCCCAGGACAGGTAGAGCACGGGGTTAGATACAGAGTAAAGCTCACTCTACACTGTCCCCATCAAACACTCCCAGGACAGGTACAGCACGGGGTTAGA
>NC_092732.1:34560957-34570957 GCF_047496885.1 Scyliorhinus torazame | reverse complement strand
AATTTATCAACTTCTGTCTCAAAGACACTCAACGTCCCGGCCTCCACCGCCCTCTGTGGCAATGAATTCCACAGACCCACCACTCTCTGGCTGAAGAAATTTCTCCTCATCTCTATTCTAAAGTGACTCCCTTTTATTCTAAGGCTGTGCCCCCGGGTGCTAGTCTCCCCTGCTAATGGAAACAACTTCCCTACGTCCCGAGGAAAGGGGGACAGGCAGGTTGGAAGAGAGGTGGGGGAGGGAGAGAGGGGGGGTGGGGGAGGGAGAGAGGGGGGGTGGGGGAGGGAGAGAGGGGGGGTGGGGGAGGGAGAGAGGGGGGGTGGGGGAGGGAGAGAGGGGGGGTGGGGGAGGGAGAGAGGGGGGGTGGGGGAGGGAGAGAGGGGGGGTGGGGGAGGGAGAGAGGGGGGGTGGGGGAGGGAGAGAGGGGGGGTGGGGGAGGGAGAGAGGGGGGGTGGGGGAGGGAGAGAGGGGGGGTGGGGGAGGGAGAGGGGGGGTGGGGGAGGGAGAGAGGGGGGGTGGGGGAGGGAGAGAGGGGGGGTGGGGGAGGGAGAGAGGGGGGGTGGGGGAGGGAGAGAGGGGGGGTGGGGGAGGGAGAGGGGGGGTGGGGGAGGGAGAGAGGGGGATGGGGGAGGGAGAGAGGGGGATGGGGGAGGGAGAGAGGAGGGGGGGGGAGAGGGGGGGGAGAGAGGGGGGGAGAGGGGGGGGAGAGGGGGGGGGAGGGGGGGGGGGGAGAGTGGGGGGGGAGGGGGGGGGAGAGGGGGGGGGAGAGAGGGGGGGGAGAGAGGGGGGGGAGAGAGGGGGGGGGAGAGAGGGGGGAGAGAGGGGGGGGAGAGAGGGGGGGGAGAGAGGGGGGGGAGAGAGGGGGGGGAGAGAGGGGGGGGAGAGAGGGGGGGGAGAGAGGGGGGGGAGAGAGGGGGGGGAGAGAGGGGGGGGAGAGAGGGGGGAGAGAGAGGGGGGAGAGAGGGGGGAGAGAGGGGGGAGAGAGGGGGGGAGAGAGGGGGGGAGAGAGGGGGGAGAGAGGGGGGGAGAGAGGGGGGGAGAGAGGGGAGATGGGGGGGAGGGAGGGGAGATGGGGGGGAGGGAGGGGAGATGGGGGGGAGGGAGGGGAGATGGGGGGGAGGGAGGGGAGATGGGGGGGAGGGAGGGGAGATGGGGGGGGAGGGAGGGGAGATGGGGGGGGAGGGAGGGGAGATGGGGGGGAGGGAGGGGAGATGGGGGGGGAGGGAGGGGAGATGGGGGGGGGGAGGGAGGGGAGATGGGGGGGGGGAGGGAGGGGAGATGGGGGGGGGAGGGAGGGGAGATGGGGGGGGGGGGAGGGAGGGGAGATGGGGGGGGGGGAGGGAGGGGAGATGGGGGGGGGGGAGGGAGGGGAGATGGGGGGGGGGAGGGAGGGGAGATGGGGGGGGGGGGAGGGAGGGGAGATGGGGGGGGGGGAGGGAGGGGAGATGGGGGGGGAGGGAGGGAGGGGAGATGGGGGGGAGGGAGGGGAGATGGGGGGGAGGGAGGGGAGATGGGGGGGGGAGGGAGGGGAGATGGGGGGGGGAGGGAGGGGAGATGGGGGGGGGGAGGGAGGGGAGATGGGGGGGGGAGGGAGGGGAGATGGGGGGGGGGGAGGGAGGGGAGATGGGGGGGGGAGGGAGGGGAGATGGGGGGGGGGAGGGAGGGGAGATGGGGGGGGGGAGGGAGGGGAGATGGGGGGGGGGAGGGAGGGGAGATGGGGGGGAGGGAGGGGAGATGGGGGGGGGAGGGAGGGGAGATGGGGGGGGGAGGGAGGGGAGATGGGGGGGGGAGGGAGGGGAGATGGGGGGGGGAGGGAGGGGAGATGGGGGGGGGAGGGAGGGGAGATGGGGGGGGGAGGGAGGGGAGATGGGGGGGGAGGGAGGGTGGAGGGAGAGGGGAGGGTGGAGGGAGAGGGGAGGGAGGGTGGAGGGAGAGGGGAGGGAGGGTGGAGGGAGAGGGGAGGGAGGGTGGAGGGAGAGGGGAGGGAGGGTGGAGGGAGAGGGGAGGGAGGGTGGGTGGAGGGCGAGGGAGGGTGGAGGGCGAGGGGGGGTGGAGGGCGAGGGGGGGTGGAGGGCGAGGGGGGGTGGAGGGCGAGGGGGGGTGGAGGGCGAGGGGGGGTGGAGGGCGAGGGGGGGTGGAGGGCGAGGGGGGGTGGAGGGCGAGGGGGGGTGGAGGGCGAGGGGGGGTGGAGGGCGAGGGGGGGTGGAGGGCGAGGGGGGGTGGAGGGCGAGGGGGGGTGGAGGGCGAGGGGGGGTGGAGGGCGAGGGGGGGTGGAGGGCGAGGGGGGGTGGAGGGCGAGGGGGGGTGGAGGGCGAGGGGGGGTGGAGGGCGAGGGGGGGTGGAGGGCGAGGGGGGGTGGAGGGCGAGGGGGGGTGGAGGGCGAGGGGGGGTGGAGGGCGAGGGGGGGTGGAGGGCGAGGGGGGGTGGAGGGCGAGGGGGGGTGGAGGGCGAGGGGGGGTGGAGGGCGAGGGGGGGTGGAGGGCGAGGGGGGGTGGAGGGCGAGGGGGGGTGGAGGGCGAGGGGGGGTGGAGGGCGAGGGGGGGTGGAGGGCGAGGGGGGGTGGAGGGCGAGGGGGGGTGGAGGGCGAGGGGGGTGGAGGGCGAGGGGGGTGGAGGGCGAGGGGGGTGGAGGGCGAGGGGGGTGGAGGGCGAGGGGGGTGGAGGGCGAGGGGGGTGGAGGGCGAGGGGGGTGGAGGGCGAGGGGGGTGGAGGGCGAGGGGGGTGGAGGGCGAGGGGGGTGGAGGGCGAGGGGGGTGGAGGGCGAGGGGGGGTGGAGGGCGAGGGGGGGTGGAGGGCGAGGGGGGGTGGAGGGCGAGGGGGGGTGGAGGGCGAGGGGGGGTGGAGGGCGAGGGGGGGTGGAGGGCGAGGGGGGGTGGAGGGCGAGGGGGGGTGGAGGGCGAGGGGGGGTGGAGGGCGAGGGGGGTGGAGGGCGAGGGGGGGTGGAGGGCGAGGGGGGGTGGAGGGCGAGGGGGGGTGGAGGGCGAGGGGGGTGGAGGGCGAGGGGGGGTGGAGGGCGAGGGGGGGTGGAGGGCGAGGGGGGGTGGAGGGCGAGGGGGGGTGGAGGGCGAGGGGGGGTGGAGGGCGAGGGGGGGTGGAGGGCGAGGGGGGGTGGAGGGCGAGGGGGGGTGGAGGGCGAGGGGGGGTGGAGGGCGAGGGGGGGTGGAGGGCGAGGGGGGGTGGAGGGCGAGGGGGGTGGAGGGCGAGGGGGGTGGAGGGCGAGGGGGGGTGGAGGGCGAGGGGGGGTGGAGGGCGAGGGGGGGTGGAGGGCGAGGGGGGGTGGAGGGCGAGGGGGGGTGGAGGGCGAGGGGGGGTGGAGGGCGAGGGGGGGTGGAGGGCGAGGGGGGGTGGAGGGCGAGGGGGGGTGGAGGGCGAGGGGGGGTGGAGGGCGAGGGGGGGTGGAGGGCGAGGGGGGGTGGAGGGCGAGGGGGGGTGGAGGGCGAGGGGGGGTGGAGGCGAGGGGGGGGTGGAGGGCGAGGGGGGGTGGAGGGCGAGGGGGGGTGGAGGGCGAGGGGGGGTGGAGGGCGAGGGGGGGTGGAGGGCGAGGGGGGTGGAGGGCGAGGGGGGGTGGAGGGCGAGGGGGGGTGGAGGGCGAGGGGGGGTGGAGGCGAGGGGGGGTGGAGGGCGAGGGGGGGTGGAGGGCGAGGGGGGTGGAGGGCGAGGGGGGGTGGAGGGCGAGGGGGGGTGGAGGGCGAGGGGGGGTGGAGGGCGAGGGGGGGTGGAGGGCGACGGGGGGGTGGAGGCGAGGGGGGGTGGAGGGCGAGGGGGGGTGGAGGGCGAGGGGGGGTGGAGGGCGAGGGGGGGTGGAGGGCGAGGGGGGTGGAGGGCGAGGGGGGGTGGAGGGCGAGGGGGGGTGGAGGGCGAGGGGGGTGGAGGGCGAGGGGGGGTGGAGGGCGAGGGGGGGTGGAGGGCGAGGGGGGGTGGAGGGCAGGGGGGTGGAGGGCGAGGGGGGGTGGAGGGCGAGGGGGGGTGGAGGGCGAGGGGGGGTGGAGGGCGAGGGGGGTGGAGGCGAGGGGGTGGAGGGCGAGGGGGGTGGAGGGCGAGGGGGGTGGAGGGCGAGGGGGGGTGGAGGGCGAGGGGGGGTGGAGGGCGAGGGGGGGTGGAGGGCGAGGGGGGGTGGAGGGCGAGGGGGGTGGAGGGCGAGGGGGGGTGGAGGGCGAGGGGGGGTGGAGGGCGAGGGGGGGTGGAGGGCGAGGGGGGGTGGAGGGCGAGGGGGGGTGGAGGGCGAGGGGGGGTGGAGGGCGAGGGGGGGTGGAGGGCGAGGGGGGTGGAGGGCGAGGGGGGGTGGAGGGCGAGGGGGGTGGAGGCGAGGGGGGGTGGAGGGCGAGGGGGGGTGGAGGGCGAGGGGGGGTGGAGGGCGAGGGGGGGTGGAGGGCGAGGGGGGGTGGAGGGCGAGGGGGGGTGGAGGGCGAGGGGGGTGGAGGGCGAGGGGGGGTGGAGGGCGAGGGGGGGTGGAGGGCGAGGGGGGTGGAGGGCGAGGGGGGGGTGGAGGCGAGGGGGGGTGGAGGGCGAGGGGGTGGAGGGCGAGGGGGGGTGGAGGGCGAGGGGGGGTGGAGGGCGAGGGGGGGTGGAGGGCGAGGGGGGGTGGAGGGCGAGGGGGGTGGAGGGCGAGGGGGGGTGGAGGGCGAGGGGGGGTGGAGGGCGAGGGGGGGTGGAGGGCGAGGGGGTGGAGGGCGAGGGGGGGTGGAGGGCGAGGGGGGGGTGGAGGGCGAGGGGGGTGGAGGGCGAGGGGGGGTGGAGGGCGAGGGGGGGTGGAGGGCGAGGGGGGGTGGAGGGCGAGGGGGGGTGGAGGGCGAGGGGGGTGGAGGGCGAGGGGGGGTGGAGGGCGAGGGGGGTGGAGGGCGAGGGGGGGTGGAGGGCGAGGGGGGGTGGAGGGCGAGGGGGGGTGGAGGGCGAGGGGGGGTGGAGGGCGAGGGGGGGTGGAGGGCGAGGGGGGGTGGAGGGCGAGGGGGGGTGGAGGGCGAGGGGGGGGTGGAGGGCGAGGGGGGGTGGAGGGCGAGGGGGGGTGGAGGGCGAGGGGGGGTGGAGGGCGAGGGGGGGTGGAGGGCGAGGGGGGGTGGAGGGCGAGGGGGGTGGAGGGCGAGGGGGGGTGGAGGGCGAGGGGGGGTGGAGGGCGAGGGGGGGTGGAGGGCGAGGGGGGGTGGAGGGCGAGGGGGGTGGAGGGCGAGGGGGGGTGGAGGGCGAGGGGGGGTGGAGGGCGAGGGGGGGTGGAGGGCGAGGGGGGGTGGAGGGCGAGGGGGGGTGGAGGCGAGGGGGGGTGGAGGGCGAGGGGGGTGGAGGGCGAGGGGGGGTGGAGGGCGAGGGGGGGTGGAGGGCGAGGGGGGGTGGAGGGCGAGGGGGGGTGGAGGGCGAGGGGGGGTGGAGGGCGAGGGGGGTGGAGGGCGAGGGGGGGTGGAGGGCGAGGGGGGGTGGAGGGCGAGGGGGGGTGGAGGGCGAGGGGGGGTGGAGGGCGAGGGGGGTGGAGGGCGAGGGGGGGTGGAGGGCGAGGGGGGGTGGAGGGCGAGGGGGAGGGTGGAGGGCGAGGGGGGGTGGAGGGCGAGGGGGGGTGGAGGGCGAGGGGGGGTGGAGGGCGAGGGGGGGTGGAGGGCGAGGGGGGGTGGAGGGCGAGGGGGGTGGAGGGCGAGGGGGGTGGAGGGCGAGGGGGGGTGGAGGGCGAGGGGGGGTGGAGGGCGAGGGGGGGTGGAGGGCGAGGGGGGGTGGAGGGCGAGGGGGGTGGAGGGCGAGGGGGGGTGGAGGGCGAGGGGGGGTGGAGGGCGAGGGGGGGTGGAGGGCGAGGGGGGGTGGAGGGCGAGGGGGGGTGGAGGGCGAGGGGGGTGGAGGGCGAGGGGGGTGGAGGGCGAGGGGGGGTGGAGGGCGAGGGGGGGTGGAGGGCGAGGGGGGGTGGAGGGCGAGGGGGGTGGAGGGCGAGGGGGGGTGGAGGGCGAGGGGGGGTGGAGGGCGAGGGGGGGTGGAGGGCGAGGGGGGGTGGAGGCGAGGGGGGGTGGAGGGCGAGGGGGGGTGGAGGGCGAGGGGGGTGGAGGGCGAGGGGGGGTGGGCGAGGGGGGGTGGAGGGCGAGGGGGGGTGGAGGGCGAGGGGGGGTGGAGGGCGAGGGGGGTGGAGGGCGAGGGGGGGTGGAGGGCGAGGGGGGGTGGAGGGCGAGGGGGGGTGGAGGGCGAGGGGGGGGTGGAGGGCGAGGGGGGGTGGAGGGCGAGGGGGGGTGGAGGGCGAGGGGGGGTGGAGGGCGAGGGGGGTGGAGGGCGAGGGGGGTGGAGGGCGAGGGGGGTGGAGGGCGAGGGGGGGTGGAGGGCGAGGGGGGGTGGAGGGCGAGGGGGGGTGGAGGGCGAGGGGGGGTGGAGGGCGAGGGGGGTGGAGGGCGAGGGGGGGGGTGGAGGGCGAGGGGGGGTGGAGGGCGAGGGGGGGTGGAGGGCGAGGGGGGGTGGAGGGCGAGGGGGGGTGGAGGGCGAGGGGGGGTGGAGGGCGAGGGGGGGTGGAGGGCGAGGTGGGGGGAGGCGAGGGGGGTGGAGGGCGAGGGGGGTGGAGGGCGAGGGGGGTGGAGGGGCGAGGGGGGTGGAGGGCGAGGGGGGGTGGAGGGCGAGGGGGGGTGGAGGCGAGGGGGGTGGAGGGCGAGGGGGGTGGAGGGCGAGGGGGGGTGGAGGGCGAGGGGGGGTGGAGGGCGAGGGGGGGTGGAGGGCGAGGGGGGGTGGAGGGCGAGGGGGGGTGGAGGGCGAGGGGGGTGGAGGGCGAGGGGGGGTGGAGGGCGAGGGGGGGTGGAGGGCGAGGGGGGGTGGAGGGCGAGGGGGGTGGAGGGCGAGGGGGGGTGGAGGGCGAGGGGGGGTGGAGGGCGAGGGGGGGTGGAGGGCGAGGCGGGGTGGAGGGCGAGGCGGGGTGGAGGGCGAGGGGGGGTGGAGGGCGAGGGGGGGTGGAGGGCGAGGGGGGGTGGAGGCGAGGGGGGTGGAGGGCGAGGGGGGGTGGAGGGCGAGGGGGGGTGGAGGCGAGGGGGGGTGGAGGGCGAGGGGGGGTGGAGGGCGAGGGGGGGTGGAGGGCGAGGGGGGGTGGAGGGCGAGGGGGGGTGGAGGGCGAGGGGGGGTGGAGGGCGAGGGGGGGTGGAGGGCGAGGGGGGGGTGGAGGGCGAGGGGGGGTGGAGGGCGAGGGGGGGTGGAGGGCGAGGGGGGGTGGAGGGCGAGGGGGGTGGAGGGCGAGGGGGGGTGGAGGGCGAGGGGGGGTGGAGGGCGAGGGGGGGTGGAGGGCGAGGGGGGGTGGAGGCGAGGGGGGGTGGAGGGCGAGGGGGGGTGGAGGGCGAGGGGGGGTGGAGGGCGAGGGGGGGTGGAGGGCGAGGGGGGGTGGAGGGCGAGGGGGGTGGAGGGCGAGGGGGGGTGGAGGGCGAGGGGGGGTGGAGGGCGAGGGGGGGTGGAGGGCGAGGGGGGGTGGAGGGCGAGGGGGGTGGAGGGCGAGGGGGGGTGGAGGGCGAGGGGGGTGGAGGGCGAGGGGGGTGGAGGGCGAGGGGGGTGGAGGGCGAGGGGGGGTGGAGGGCGAGGGGGGGTGGAGGGCGAGGGGGGGTGGAGGGCGAGGGGGGGTGGAGGGCGAGGGGGGTGGAGGGCGAGGGGGTGAGGGCGAGGGGGTTGGAGGGCGAGGGGGGGTGGAGGGCGAGGGGGGTGGAGGGCGAGGGGGGGTGGAGGGCGAGGGGGGGTGGAGGGCGAGGGGGGGTGGAGGGCGAGGGGGGGTGGAGGGCGAGGGGGGGTGGAGGCGAGGGGGGTGGAGGGCGAGGGGGGGTGGAGGGCGAGGGGGGGTGGAGGGCGAGGGGGGGTGGAGGGCGAGGGGGGGTGGAGGGCGAGGGGGGGTGGAGGGCGAGGGGGGGTGGAGGCGAGGGGGGGGTGGAGGGCGAGGGGGGGTGGAGGGCGAGTGGAGGGCGAGGGGGGGTGGAGGGCGAGGGGGGGTGGAGGGCGAGGGGGGGTGGAGGGCGAGGGGGGGTGGAGGGCGAGGGGGGGTGGAGGGCGAGGGGGGTGGAGGGCGAGGGGGGGTGGAGGGCGAGGGGGGGTGGAGGGCGAGGGGGGGTGGAGGGCGAGGGGAGGGTGGAGGGAGAGGGGAGGGTGGAGGGAGAGGGGAGGGTGGAGGGAGAGGGGAGGGTGGAGGAGAGGGGAGGGTGGGTGGAGGGTGAGGGGAGGGTGGAGGGAGAGGGGAGGGTGGAGGGAGAGGGGAGGGTGGAGGGAGAGGGGAGGGTGGGTGGAGGGAGAGGGGAGGGTGGAGGGAGAGGGGAGGGTGGAGGGAGAGGGGAGGGTGGAGGGAGAGGGGAGGGTGGAGGAGAGGGAGGGTGGAGGGAGAGGGGAGGGTGGAGGGAGAGGGGAGGGTGGAGGGAGAGGGAGGGTGGAGGGAGAGGGGAGGGTGGAGGGAGAGGGGAGGGTGGAGGGAGAGGGGAGGGTGGAGGGAGAGGGGAGAGGGGGAGGGAGAGGGGAGGGTGGAGGGAGAGGGGAGAGGGGAGGGAGAGGGGAGAGGGGAGGGTGGAGGGGGTGGGGGTGGAGGGAGAGGGGGGGGTGGAAGGAGAGGGGAGGGTGGAGGGAGAGTGGAAGGAGAGGGGAGGGTGGAGGGAGAGGGGAGGGTGGAGGGGTGGAGGGGGGTGGAGGGAGGGGGGGGGTGGAGGGAGAGGGGGGGGTGGAGGGAGGGGGGGGTGGAGGGAGAGGGGGGGGTGGAGGGAGAGGGGGGGGTGGAGGGAGAGGGGGGGGGTGGAGGGAGAGGGGGGGGGTGGAGGGAGAGGGGGGGGTGGAGGGAGAGGGGGGGGTGGAGGGAGAGAGGGGAGGGTGGAGGGAGAGAGGGGGGGGGAGTTCCCGGGGGGTGGGGGGGGGCTCGCAGCACTCAGGTCTGTTGCACCCCCTGACGGGGACTGCAGTGAGCATTCCTTACCCCTTTCTGCAGCCTCTTCATCAAGAACTCGGTGCCGCCCCGGCCTCATCCCCAACACGGGGTACTTGGCTTTTAATTTGATCTCTTCCGCTTTCTCGGGGCTTATCGCCCCTTTCTCCTGGGCGTCCTGTTAATCGACACGAGAGAGAGAGAAGAACAGAACGTCACAGCATCCAGGCAACATTGGGGTGCAGCACACCCGGAAACCTCGCTCTCCATACCCTGCCTCGCACACTCTGCTCCCAATGGCGGCCTTCCGGTCTGTGACATCTCCTCAAGCGGCAGACGGTTTTAACAGTTTAATGAAAGCGTTAGGGAGGTGCTGGAGGTCCTGGCACATGCTGTAGGCCGAGGGCTACACTACAATACCCTTTATTGACCATCTCAAGTGGTTCTGCCACTCTCAAAGCGAAGACGGACTGAACGTTAATGGGGACCAAAAGGTAGAAATACCATTCCTTCTCTACCCGGCAGTACCCACAGACCACAGATACTTGTGTATCAAATTAACTCAAACCGAATCCTCCATGCGGGCAGCACGGTGGCAGTGGGTTTGCACTGGGTCACTGTCCGTGTGGAGTTTGCACATTCTCCCCGTGTTTGCGTGGTTTCGCCCCCACAACCTAAAGATCGGTGCGACCTTATAAAAGGACAACCCAAAGATGTGCAAGGTAGGCGCGGCCAATCCACCTAACCTGCACATCTTTGGACACCAAGGGTAATTTAGCACGGCCAATCCACCTAACCTGCACATCTTTGGACAATAAGGGACAATTTAGCACGGCCAATCCACCTAACCTGCTCATCTTTGGACACTAAGGGGCAATTTAGCACGGCCAATCCACCTAACCTGCACTTCTTTGGACACTAAGGGACAATTTAGCACGGCCAATCCACCTAACCTGCACATCTTTGTACACTAAGGGACAATTTAGCACGGCCAATCCACCCAATCTGCACATCTTTGGACACTAAGGGGCAATTTAGCACGGCCAATCCACCTAACCTGCACATCTTAGGACACTAAGGGACAATTTAGCACGGCCAATCCACTTAACCTGCACATCTTTGGACACTAAGGGACAATTTAGCACGGCCAATCCACCCAATCTGCACATCTTTGGACACT